>NC_064814.1:45301391-45601391 GCF_023721935.1 Panthera uncia
TTTCTTTTCTTTTCTTTTCTTTTCTTTTCTTTTCTTTTCTTTTCTTTCCCCCATGATTTCTCTGCCCTCAGCCCCTGTTCTTTATTCTGGGCTCTGTCTGCACTGGCCACACTGGCCTGTTTGCGACTTCTTGACTAATTAAGGTATGCTTCTACTTAAGGACCATAGCCCTTGCTGTTCTGTCTACATGGAATGCTTTTCCCCAGACACCCTCACCACTTGCTTCCTCACTCCCTTCAGGTCTTCTCTCAGATGTCATCTTCTCATCGAGGTCTTCTCTGATGACCCTGTTTAAATTTGCAAACTGTTCTCTGCTTTATTTTTCTTCGTGGCATTTGCCATCACTTGATATACCTCATATTTAAACTTTTTATGTTATTAGGTGTTGATTATCTCTTTCCTCCACTAGAATATGAGCTCCAAGAGGGCAGAGGTTTTTTTCTGTTTTGTTCACTGTTCTCTCTCTGTGGCCTGGAACGGTGCCTGGCACATAGAAGATGCTCAACAGGAATGAACGAATCACATTTGGTTTTCATAGGGAGGGTAATAGGATGACATTTCAAGGCTTTACGTGGCTCATATGATCAGATTTACATTTTGAAGGGTCACTGGAGCTCCTGGGGAGAAATTATTGGAGTGGGACAAGAGTGGGATTGTGGAGATTGGTTAGGAAGATGTCAGTGGCTTCGGGATGCTGGTGGAGGGGGATGGAAGGACATCGACGGACCCGGGAAAAATGTAGCAGGTAGAATGAAGGGATCATTGATTGTTGGAGCTGCGCTTCTCAAACTTTACTGTCTGTGCACGTCACCTGGGCATCTTGTCAAATTGCAGATTCCCACTGGCAGGTCTGGGGTAGGCCTGAGAAACTGCATTTAGACCAGCTTCCAGGGGACGTCCTGCTGCTGGTCCACGACACAGCTTGAGTAGTAGGGGTTGGATGTCAGGCATAAGGCAGGAGGAAGAGTCAGGGTGCTCAGTGCCTTTATTTGGGAGACAGAACTTGGGAGGAGGAACAGGTTGGGGGAAATGGGGTCACTTCTGGGCATGTTGATTTTGAGATGCTGTGAGACCCCAAGTGTAGATGTTCAGTTGGCAGTGGGGTCTGTAGCTGACAGGAGAGGCCCGAGCAGGAGACAGACAATTGGGGGTCCTCATAGGGACCCCAAACGCAGCCCCAGTGTGGGTGAGACTGAGTAGGGAGAGGGTGCATTGAAGGTGGTCAGGGCTGTGGGGACCCCTACTCTCTGGAAGTTGTATTATTGCCATGAAAGATGGATTGCCAAGGCAAGGGCATTGGGTTAAGATACCTGATTGGATGTGGGGCAGATGTTTTTCTTCACTAGGCTCATTCAATACTGTCCTGACCTTGGGGGTTTAATAGCCTCACAAAGAAAATGTGCAGGAGCCTTTTCCCTGAAGGCAGTGGCCAGTCCAGGGCACATGGAGGAAGCCAGACAGTTCTGGTTCTCAAGAAGGCAGGACATCCTCCAGTTTTGGTGCAGCTGTCCTGATGGGCCTGTCCTGGAACATTTGGGGGTTCTGCTGCCTTGGACCCCCAGCGTGGACTTGGGCGAACCTAGTCTCAGATCCCACTTAGCCAGGCGAACTGGAGCAAGGCACCGCACCTCTCTGGACCTGCATGATGGGGTAATAATAGCCGTGGTTGTGAGGGTCAGTGAGATGTTGTGTATAACATGCCGAACCCAGAGGCTATAGAGTTGTAATAGTTCTCTCCAGAGGGTGTGCACAGTCAGGATGGGCACTGGACTTGCCCACTCCCTCCCTCCCCGCTCCCCTGCACGCGCCTGGCTTGGCCCCACTTCCAAACACTTCTCACGTTCATGGTCCTGCTTCCTCCTCCAGCCCTCTCCTTGGCTTGAGCCCTCTCCTGCCATTTAGATCAGTCCCCATGATCTCTCTTGCTCTGAATCACACCCCCACTGGTGCCCATACGTTCAAGCCGGTCTCTCATCCATTCACTTTTCCATTCTGAGCCTGGCTGTAAACCCCCTGGGGGTGTTGTCCATCTGTTCATCCATGTCCCCCGTTGCTCTTTGGTCCTTGAGGCTGGGTAGGTGCTGAGGACCCAGTGGGGATGAGGCAGGCCTGATCCCTCCCCTTACGGAGCGCTCAGTCGGGTGGGGAAGACAGGGATCCAGTGGGTGGTTGCGGTGGAGGGGCTGGGTGCTGTGACACGGGAGGCTGTGCTGTGGCAGCAGACAGCACAGGGGGCCTGACCCAGGGTGGGCATGCCATCTCCAGGAAGGGACATTCTGGCAAGTCTGGAGAGGGGGTGTGGGCAAGGAGAAAGGTCTGGACGGAGGGCTGTGGTGGGAGTGACAGGTGGCTCAGTAGAGGAACGGACAGGTTTTGTGGGCTGGGGGGCAGGTGAGGAGGGGACGTGAGAGGGATGAGATGAGGTTGGGTGGGTCCAAGACAAGGGGCTCTTGAGGGCATGTTAAAGAGTTGGGTTTGGTCCTAATGGTGGAGGGGAGCCATTGAAAGGAGGGTGCTGCCATTTACTTTGCACTAATTTTCCACTTTCATTTCTGTTCATTGTGGTGGATACACATAGAACTTACATTGTAGCCATTTTGATGTGTACAGTTCGGTGGCATTATTTTTGATCACCAAACAGAAAGCCCGTCCCCGGTAGCAGTCTCTCCCTTTCCCCTCTACACCCCTAACCACCCACCAATCTGCCCTCTGTCTCCAGATTTGCTTATTCTGGACATTTCACTTAGATGGAATCCTATAATATGTGGTCTTCTGTGATGGGCTTCTCTCACCTGGCATCGTGTTTTCTCTGTCTTTTAGCCTATGTTAGTACATCGTTCCTTTAAAAACATTTTTTTTTAAGTTTATTCATTTTGAGAGAGAGAGAGAGTGTGCATGTGAGCGGGGGAGAGGCAGAGAGAGAGGGAGAGAAAGAATCCCAAGCAGGCCATGCACTGTCAGTGCAGACCCCAAAGTGGGGCTCGATCTCACGACCACGAGATCACGACCTGAGCTGACATCAAGAATTGGACGCTTAACCAACTGAGGCACCCAGGCGCCCCAGGACATCATTCCTTTTAAAGGCTTATTATACTAATGTCCTTTTAAAGGACATAGCGTATTTTATTTATCCATTCATCTGTGGTTGGTCGTTTGGGTCATCTGCACATTTTGGCTATTGTGAGTCGTGTTACTGGGAGCATTTGTGCACAAGTTTTTGTTTGAACCCGTGTTTTCACTTCTTCGGGGTATGTTCCTAGGAGTGGAATTGCTGGCTCGTGTGCTGACTCCGTGTTTAACTCTCGGAGGATACGCTGCCCGTTGTTTCCCAAAGAGGCTGCGCGGTTACACATTCCCACTGGCATTGTACAGGGTTCCAGTTTTTTCACGTCCTTGCCAACACTTGTTATTTATTATTATTTTTTAAAATTATGGTTATCCTGGTGGGTGTGATCAGCTTTTCACTTTAGAAAGATCCTTGTGTCTGGAGCATAGATTGAGGGGTGCGGTGGATGGAGATGGGTTAGGATGGGGTGGCCGTTGTCCAGGTGAGAGATTGATAGGTGACCAGGTGACAGTGGGGTGGAGAGAAGAGACCAGTTTGGGAGGTGGTGAGGACTTATGAGATGCACTGAGGCCTTGGGTGGGGAAGAGGGGGTCAGGCATGACTTACTCACATGATATCCCTGCAGGCTAGCTCTGCGCCAGCACATGATGGGTGCTTTATAAATACTCACCCGAACACTAGATTCCCGAGGAGGAGAAATGGGCCTTTGGAGCTCTTTGTGCTCTTACGGATGGCCCTTCCCATGGCTGTGCCTGATATAATCCTCGGGCTTGGAGGGGAGGGTGAAGAGAGGTCTCAGGTAGCCCCTCTTCTGAGGGAGGCGCAGGGTTATGGAGCCCCCTGATCTGGATCACCTCCATCCTTCTTCATTTCCAGGTCTCCAGGAGACTCCAGGAGACTCACGTGGGTGGGGCTGGGGAGCTTTTTGGGGGAGGGTGTGAACCTGTGGGGACCAGTCCAGGACTGGACTGGCAGCTCTGAGGACGTGGAGCCTTTTCTGGGGTCCCCAGCCTCAGGGTAAAAGCACTTCCTGTGTATAGGTCACGCCACGTGAAATTCCCTGCTGCTCCTCCAGGGACATCCAGGGAGAGCTCACAGGTTTCCTCCATTCTTGACGCTTCTGTCAGGGTTCCGGAGGACCCAGAAAGACCTGGCCCAGCCCTTTGTGTGGTTCTCGTTGACGTTCTTGCCATAGGCCCCGCCTCTGGATGTACCTGACCTACTGGGGTTTCTCCAGCTCTGCAGCCTTTTAATGATGGATTTTGGCCTAGATAGGGAGGGAAGTGTCTTTCGATCTAAAAGCTTGCAGCAGCTTCCCTTTTCTTTCTCCTCTCTCCTCCCTTTTCTCTCTTTTCTCTCTCCCTTTTCATCCTCTGCCCCTCTGCCGGGTTCCCCTGCCCCCAACCCCCTTCTGTAAATCTGTAAAACAAACACCTTAAAAAAAATCCCATTCATCTGTTCCGTGTGCAGCTCCAAGCAGGATAAAGCCTCTGCCTCCCTTGGGAGCTGGCTTTTGAGCTTTGGGCATTAGCTCTGTTTATGTGGCTTGGGACAACTGGAGGAGAATCCCAGGGCACTGCCGTGTGGCCCGGGGCCTTGTCAGGCCTCAGAGGCTCTGACCCAGATAC
Organism: Panthera uncia; assembly: GCF_023721935.1. Classification (NCBI taxonomy): domain Eukaryota; kingdom Metazoa; phylum Chordata; class Mammalia; order Carnivora; family Felidae; genus Panthera; species Panthera uncia. The sequence goes on from NC_064814.1 coordinate 45,306,087, forward strand.
GTGGGTGGGTGGCCCTCTGCTCACCTTCCGGTCCAGAGAGGGACCGAGAAAGGACAGGCAGGGGGCCAGAGATCACTAACCTTTGAGCGGTGGCAAAGCCAGACGGTCTGCTGCAGTCACCCCTGGCCTGTGGGCTTCTTGGCCGACTGGACCTCTGCCTGTTCTCCTCTCTCCAGGGAGAGCGTGGGGACTGGAGGTCAGATTTGCTGGGGGGGGCGGGGCACCTCCGCCCAATGATGGCTCATTGTGTTCCCAGCTATGCAGGTGAACCTTGCAGCAGCAGCAGGTGCTACCCTGACAAGCACACGGCCATGTCCTTGGCCATGTCCTTTGCTCTGCTGAGGGAATTTATTGTTCAGCACCGTGGGAGGTGTGGGGGGTTGCAAGGAGCACACTAGGTGTCCTCCTCAGGAGCTTGGAGTTTGCACTGCAAGTGAGAACCCTACTCACAGGGCTGGACCCTGATGGAACAGGGAAGGTGAAGTTCAGCCAGTCCATGTTTTGCTGCCCAAAGGCGGAGGGGGCAGGGGGTGGTGGTGGTGCAGAGGGGCTGCAGCTGTCTTCGCTTTTATTCTTTGCTTCGGTGGCCTGTTCATTCACTCGGTGCATGAACGGGATAGCTCGGACCGCAGATTGTGGAGTCAGACTTCTTGAGTTTAGAGTTCTGGGTTCCCTCCAAGAACTGGCTGTGTTTCCCAAGCCTCAGCTGACTCATTTATGTAGATGAAAACATCTCCTTGTCCTGATCATCCTCACAGAATTGTGCTTGGCAGAGAAGGTGATAAGAAACCTCATCAGTGTAATTATTATGCAAATGTAAGGTCTTAGTTTTTGAGGGCCTGCAGTGAAGGAATGTGGCCCTGGGCCCCGTGGGCGTGGGTGGGCTGACGACGTGGCCCCTGCCTTCAGAGCGTATATAGCTACCATGCCGGCCTGCAACTAGACACATTTCATGGAGGATCTGGCTGGAAGGTTCTCATCATGTTTTCTCATGGGGCACTGGCCCAGCATGGCCCTCAAGCTCTTCAATTCATTCAACAAATAGTGACTGAGTGGCCACGGGAGCCAGGCAATGTTTAGGCGCACGCTGGAGGCCAGCAAAGGGCCCGGGTGCCCCCCAAGTCTTGAAGCTGTGCCCGCCTCCTCTAGCAGAAGGAGGCTCTGTGTCCTCTACATCCTGCCTCACGCTCTCAGGTTCTGAGTCCACGGGCTTCAGCGGCGCTCATTGGCTGGATGATTTTTGTGGCTGGCCTAGATGTGGCCTCTTCCTGTCACTCTTTGGTCTGGCCAGCTGGGGCAGAGAGTAGATCTGGGAGGGGGTGACAGAGTCCCTGGGCAGGGGCCTTTAATTCTCAGTGGCCCCAGCTGCCTGTGGAGGCCGACCTCGTGCCTCCTGGGGAGAATAATGCCATTTCCGTGGACAGACCCTTCCAGTGTTACTGACGTTGATGCATCAGCTTGTCACTTAAGTGACCAGGGCAGCTGGAAATGATGCAGCAGGGGGGCCAAAGCAGCAGCCTCTCCTCAGCCCCGATTCCCTGTGGCAGGTGCTGGGCCTGCTCCCTGAGGCCTCGCGTGCTCTGACTTGATGGGTTGCAGGAAGCAGATGTGGCAAGGCCCTTCCCCACACCCAGACTCCTTCATTAGATGCCTCTGGATTCTTTGAATTTTTTTCCCCCAATGAGTATGTAATGATATTTATAATAAATACGTACAATTCAGAAATAGAGTGATGGCCTCTCACTCAGTGATGTCCTTTTTAAAAAAAATATTTATTTTTGAGAGAGCACAAGTGGGGAAGGGGCAGAGAGAGGGGGACAGAGGATCTGAAGCCGGCTCCATGCTGACAGCAGTGAGCCTGATGCGGGGCTCGAACCCACAAACTGCAGGATCTTAACCCGAGCTGAAGTTAGATGCTCAACTGACTGAGCCGCCCAGGTGCCCCTCAGTAATGTCCTTTGAAATAATCCAGGATAGGTTATTTGTATTTAAAAGATATTTCTGTAGGGAGTTAGCAAATGAAAAGCAGCTTTCTCTTGAAAAAAACCCAAGAACCAAAATAACTCATGTCAGGCTCTCTTCCCAAGCAGGATATCTTTTGGGCATCACGTTGGTCTAGGAGGAAACCCTCAAGGCTCTTGAACTACTCTTTTCCCAACAGAGTTTAGCCAATGATTCCAGTGTCTGAGCCGCCAGCTCTCAGAGACCAGGGCTACTGCGGTGGGGAGCCACTTAGAACTTGCCACCCAGGGTCCCTTAGAATCCTAGCTTTGCCACTTACTTGCTGTAGGACCTTCCACTTAACCTCTCTAAGCCTCAGTTTTTTTATGTGTAAAATGGGAGCATGGTTCTGTACCTCCTTCATAGGGTTGTAGAAAAGATTAAATGAAATAATGCTTGTCAAGAGCTTTACATTGTACTACATGAATATTAGCTAGGATTATGATGAGGATGAGGAAGTACGGATATTTTTATTATCTTTACCATCCACGTCCAGAGGAGTAATCCAAGATCAAGGGAGTGACATGAGCTTAGACCAAACTAGCGGGGAATGGGTTTACTCTGCCTCTGCCTCTTGAGCAGGAAGTTGAGGTCAAAGTAACAATCTGGTCTACTCAGCCAAATTGCAGTGGAGGTAACACTGGCCTGTCCCATGCTGCTTTTTTAGCCCTCCAGCTCTCAGGGTCTGTGAGCTCCTCATTTTGTTTATCCACCGTTTAGTTCATTCAGTACCGGTCACTATGCTGGGGGCTGGCCTGGCAGGCAGGGCTCATGTCAGAGACCAGGGAAGCGGCCTGGACAGGGGCAGCCCATCAAGGCCCTCTGTTCTCACTGAGTCAGGAGGTGAGCCTGGCCAGGGGAGTGAGTTTCTGTTCATTACTTGGAGATCTTGGTTATCCAGTGTGCTCTGGGTTGCCAAGTTCTTTTTCTGAACCTTCCAGTCATACCACACTGCAAGGGTCATGCCTGTTTTCCAGTGTGTTCCTGGAGGCATGCATAGTTATCTTGTCCTTCCTTTCCTAATGTCCCGGGGAAAGAAGCTAATGCTAGGAGGAGGCAAGAGGGCTGATATCACAGGTTTGGTTCATTGGCATTAGATTCTGGAGGTTGGATTGGAGCATGTTGGTAAGGTGAGATCGCAGCCCTGACCCCCTGGGCTGAGTCAGCTATGCTTGGTTGCTTGGCTGCAGGTGGACCCCTTGCCCTGGCCATTCATCTCCCAGTGATGTACCATGGTCACACACAGGAAAGGGCGAGAATGAAAAGGGGCCACGTGCTCTGTCTCAGTGTTGGAAAACGGCTCCAAGCATTTGTCTTTCTAATGAACGAAGCTTTCAGAGATTGGGAATAGCATTATTCATTGAAAAGACTACATATTTACCCTGAAATTCTATGGTCTGTCTCCACCGAGACTCAGTTGTTTGAGCCAGTGATGAAACTCTATAACTGGCATGTTCCTGAGTAATAACATATTCAGAAGAGTTAAGAGTTAAGAGGCAGAGTCTGGGAGTGTGGTGGAGTGATAGCTTAGCGAGGTGAGCCCAAGTCCGGCAGATAGTTGGGTGGTTCCTTAACATGGATGGTTTAACACACACCTATGCTGGGCATGAGGATGTGGGGCTTTTTCTCTCCTGGGGTCTACTAGGAATTCTGCCAAGACTTGGGACCACGTAGTAAGCAGTGTATCCTTATGTTAGCCTCATTTTTTGGTTCAATAGTCGAGCTTTACTTACTATGATTGTGTAAGAATCGCTTATTGTTGAGCCAAGGAGGGCACTATAATTATGTTTCCTTTCTTGTAGAAGCTTTTATTTTTCCCGGAGTTAGTGATTAATGCGTTTCTTCCATTAGCATAGTTTTCTGTGTACTTATTTTTGTTTTTCTGTTTTACTATTTTTATTTATTGTCATAATTCCTTGAGTAGTCTTTTTTTTTTTTTTCTACCAAGAGTTTGCACCTATTAGATATCCTGTTAGTTCCGTTCTTTTCATCAGGAGGCTTCACTTCCAGAGCCCTCTATCCCCTACTGCACCTGTTATGGTAAAAGGATAGCCATTTTATTAGGCACAAAATCTGTAGGTTAGAATTTCAGGTAGGGCACATCAAAGGTGGATGGCTCATCTCTGCTTCACAATGCCTGAGACCTCATCCTGGATGGCTCAGATGGCTGGAGATGGCTGGGATGCTCAGCTGGGGCCATACGTCTGGGGCCTCAGTTCTGGCTTGGTTCCTAGGTTTCTCTTGTCGCATCTGCTGTGGCTGAAATGTCCCAAATGGTTTCTTCACGTGTGTGGTGTGGACTGGATGTCTGGAACATCTGGAATTTGGCTGGTATCTGTATCTCCATGTGGCTGGCCATAGGAAGGTAGTCTCAGGATAGTTGGACTTCTTACATGCTGGCTGTTTTCCCTAGAGTAAATGTTCCTAGAGATCGAGGTGGAAGCTTCAAGGGTTCCTGTGACTCAGCCTTGGAAGAAGTTAAGTAGTGTTATTTCTGTCCCATTCTGTTGTTCCAAACTGAGTTACAGGGCCAGCACAGGTTCAAGGCAAGGGGAGGTACACGGGCATCCGCATCAAGAGATATGCTCATCAGGAAGCCAACTTTGGAGACTAGCTACCACAACTCTCTTTCTTATCCGTTACTTCTTCCTGGAACCATTTTTGGTCAGGTATTAGATCCTCTCATGTTTTTATCTTTATCTTTTCTTTTTCATTTTCCACATCTTTGTCTTCTTGTTCTTTTTTGGGAACTTTGACTTAGTCTTCACATCATGTTTTTATTTTCTAAGATCTCTTTCTCTCCTGATCATTCCATTTTTTTATAGCATTCTCTCCTTGTGTCATGGATACAAAATCTTGTCTTATCTCTCTGGGGATATTACTTTATAGTAGTGTTTTGGGGTCCCCATTGGTTCCTTACATTGTCTGTTACCTTCGGGTTCCTCTTGATTATTTTGACATCTCTCTCTGATGCTGGAGTCTTTCCTCAAATGTCTGGCCATCCTTGGCTGTCTCTCTGTACCCAAGAGTGAGGCACTAGGAAGTGGATTGGGAACTGTGTGCTTGGGCTGGCGTGCCACCTGGGAGCTTCCATGCAGGGTGATGATTAGGTAGCAAACTGCCCTTTCCATTGGAGTCCAGATGTCTTTTCTCAGGGATTGTTGCTCAGTTTCTTATGGTGGTGAGGGTTGGGAAGGTCATCTGGCAGCTGAGGAAGTGACAGGTTGGGAGGCTGTCCAAAGGCTCTGTGTCTTAAGTATCAAACACTCCGCTGGGGTCATTCCAGCCCATCTTCCAGGCACAAGCCATCTTTTATAGGCTGGATTTTCCTCTTCTGTTACATTTGCTCTTGTCATTTCACACTTAAAAAAAAAAAAACTGTTATTTTAAGGGGCTTTAGAAGAAGCAAAATAAATGCAGGTAATCAGTCTGATATGTTCATCATGGAAGTTTCAACAGAGACAGATATAGTCTGTCTCTACTTCTATGTTCGTATCCATATCCATATTTATATCTATCTCTCCTAAAAGAAGTGAGAGAGAACTACTTAAAAATTATTTTTTGTTAGGGTGCCTGGGTGGCTCAGTCAGTTAAGCATCCATCTTTGGCTCAGGTCATGATCTCATGATTCGTGGGTTCGAGCCCTGTGTCAGGCTCTGTGCTGACAGCTCAGAGCCTGGAGCCTGCTTCGGATTATGTATCTCCCTCTGTCTCTCTGCGCCTCCCCTGCTCACGCTCTGTCTCTCTGTGTCTTTCAAGAATAAACATTAAAAAAAATATTTTTTGTTGTGATGCATGCCATACATCTAAACTGAATTATGCAGTAAGCCCCCACGTACTTGGCATCTAGGTCATGAAATACTAACAGGCTGGGAAAATGCTGATATTCTGTGCTTTTGTGGCTCCATGGTTTGTGATATTGGTTCTGAAGCTATCTGAGGCCGTGACCCTGTGAGCTGGCCATCTTTGCCCCGACCATGATGTGACTCCTTCAGCTGAGGCCAGACGGTGCCAAGCAGAGTGGCTGAGCGCTGAGGCTGAGCACGTGAGGGAAGCTGTTTCCAGGTGATACGGCGCGTTTAGTCTGGATGACACGCGTACCCGCACCTCTCTTCTCCTCACTCCTGACTCTCTGCTAAGGCTTCTGTACTTTCCTGATCCCTCCTGGGTTTCCCAGGACCCCCTGACTTGCGGTGTGTCCAGAATGAACGCTTTATCATCTGCCTTTCACAAACCTAGTTCTTCTCCTCAGATGTGTCATGTTCGAAGCACCCATCACTTGGTTTTCTTTTCTTTTTTTTTTTTTTCAACGTTTTTTTTTTTTTATTTTTTTTATTTTTGGGACAGAGAGAGACAGAGCATGAACGGGGGAGGGGCAGAGAGAGAGGGAGACACAGAATCGGAAACAGGCTCCAGGCTCCGAGCCATCAGCCCAGAGCCTGACGCGGGGCTCGAACTCACGGACCGCGAGATCGTGACCTGGCTGAAGTCGGACGCTTAACCGACTGCGCCACCCAGGCGCCCCCATCACTTGGTTTTCTGACACCCAGCCTTTTAGCTTCTCTTCTTCCTACTGTATCACTAAATGACCTTTTTTTTTTTAAAGTTTATTTATTTTTGAGAGAGAGAGCGAGCGAGCGAGCATGGGGGGAGGGGCAAAAAGAGAGGGGGGCTGAGGATCTGTGCTGACATCAGACAGCCCAGTGTGGGGCTCGAATTCACAAACCGTGAAATCATGACCTGAGCCCAAGTCAGAAGCTTAACTGACTGAGCCACCCAGGTGTCCCCCAACACCCAAATTTCTGACTCCGTGACTCTCGGGCCCACACCACACCCCTCAGAGTCTGCGCTTACTCATGTGTGAGCCGTACGGCGTCAGTCAGTCCTAAAAGTTGTCTGTTGGTTAAGGCTTTTCCCAGGAGTGTGGAGATGTGCCTGTGTGTGTAGGCTGGTCCATCAGCTCTGAGATGTAATACAGGAGGCTCACTTGTCCCTAACCAGGGGCCATAGCCGGGTCTCCAGGGTGGTGTCACCCTCCTGTCCTGTTCCTCCTGGTGCCTGTCCTTTCTCTTACCCCTGGCCCAGTCGAGGGATTCAAGGCCCTCCTTGCCATCCTCACTCAACACATCTGGAGAGAAGCCAGCGTGTTCTTTGAAGCTACAGGCACGAAGTATCACCCAGAACTCCCCTTGGTCCCATGTGTAGCCCCCTTTCATTGCCCAGGGTATGGCCTATTCACCTCTTGTGCTGCCCTGGGTTCTGCTGTCAGTGCATTCCTTATGGGGGACCCACAGACCCTGTGGATGGACCCCTGATGCTCATGCCTTTTTTTTTTTTTTTTTTTTTTTTTTTTTTAATAAGCTCTATGCCCAACACGGGGTTTGAACTCATGACTCCGAGATCAAGAGTCGCATGCTCTGGGACACCTGGCTGGCCCGGTTGGTAGACCGTGCAACTCTTGGTCTTGGGGTCTTGGGGTCATGAGTTCAAGCCCCACGTTGGCTGTGGAGATTTGTTTTAAATATCTTAAAAAAATAAAAAGAGTTGCACGCTCTACCAACTGAGCCAGCCAGGCACCCCGACATTCATGCTTTATAAATATGTGTCTCTAAACCAGCTGTGCCTCCTGATAGGTTCTTCCTGAGATGTGACCTGCTCACTTTTTGCACACTCGTGCTGAGGTGATTTGGGAACTGCGCTCTCTGGAGAACAGGAGAGAGGCTGCCTGTGGGATTTGGGCACCTCCCCTTGCCTCTCCAGGCCTCGATGTCCTTGTCAGTGTGATTAGGCTGTTGAATGGTTTCTAATGGTTTCTCCCAGGGCTGCTGGTCTGTGTCCATGAACCCCAGGATTGGGTGTGCATGGTGGGGGCGGGGGTTTGCCATTTTGCATCCTTGGGGAATTTTGAGTCATCAAAGGTCCAGAGTTGGGGTCCGAATCTCCAGGAACCAATTAGAGTGTGCACGGGGATGGGACATGACACCAGAGTCAACCATGCCAGATGCTTCCAGGTGAGCAGTGCCTGCTCTTCTCAAGGGGAACCGGTGGGGCACTGGGACTCACTCCCTTCGCCTGCTGGCACCTCTCACTCCCGAATCCTGTGCCCCCTTGTGTCCCCTCGCCTCCCCGCCAGCCCCGTGGGGCTCTGTTCTCCGCTTCCACATCGGCCCCAGCACAGGACAGACATTAACTCCCTCACCTCTCCGTCTGTCCCTTTGGGGCTTGAAATCAAGCCATGCGCATGTGCCAAGAGCCTGGTGGCCCCCACACAGTGGCTGGGCTCTCCTGTCCCTGCCTCCCAAACTTAGGGTCCAAAGTACGTGGGCATCCGAGTTCCCCCAGGTTTGAAGCTGTCCCTGCCTCCTCTCTGTGCTCGGATTCACTTTCTGCCTTGACCCCCCCCCCTCCCCTGCGCCCACTCCCTCCCCCCTCATTTGATGGCTGCCTTGGCAACAACGACAGTGGCCAGGTATCATGTTTTTGCTGTGTGCCAAGCACTGTGCTAAGTGCTTTACAGGCTTATTCAGGCCACTGGTGAGGTGGGTATAGTTACACCATTTTACAGATGTGGAAACTGAGGGGCATGGAGATGAAGTGACCTGACCAGGGTCACATAGCTAATCAGTAAGGCTGGAATTCAAATCCAGGCTTGTTGGGCCATAAAGCCAGTGCTTTTGATCTTACTGTACACACTGCCCACCTGCCTTGCTTGAGCCCAGAGCCTGGTTCTCTCTACTCCATCCAGCCTGCTGCCCGGGTGACTGGCCATGCCTGCACGGAGCCTCTCAAGGTGCTTCCAACCATGGGGATGCCCCAGCACTGCTTGCTGCCAGAATGAGGGTTATGTGATTGTGTGCTGGGTCTGGGGTCTCTGTAGCCGGCAAGGCAGACTCCTCTGGGTATGGACCTCAGCCTGCACCCAGCCTGGTGTCCCCTGCTCATCCGTCCCCCTGGCCCGCCTTACCCAGGGACCACATAAGTATCTGCCACCATAAAAACTGTCAAGACACTAGCCCTCGAGGAGTTGAACACAATTTTCTGAGTCCTGTTCAGGGAATGGGCGTTGGGAGTTAGCCCGCCCATTCTGCAGATGAGAAAGCAGAGAGACTGAGACTTTGAGGTTCAGCTCGTCAGGCTTCTAATTCTTCTTTCCTCTCATTGTGTCTGATTCTTACGATGATTTCTCATGAATCTTTTATATTATGTTATTTCCTATTGTTTGTGGTTTAGTTGGTTGTATAGGATGGGGAAATGTGATCAGCTAGAACTCAGAAGATCTCTCCAAATCAGTGACAGTGCAGGTACTCCTGAGGGCTGGGAGTGGGGACGAAGGGCGTGGCTGGGATCCCAGTCAGTGTCTGAAGCATTGCCGCACAGCCAGAGCTTGCACAGCCTGGGGCCCTGCGGGCACCAAAGGGCAGCCAGAGAGGACAGTAAGCAGAAGTGACAGAACTAGAGTCCAGTTAGCCCCTTCTCTCTTGTTCGTTTTTAAAAATTCAGTTTTAATCTACATGCCATAACATTCACCCTTTTATACCCAATGCTTTTTAGTGTATTGACAAAGTTGTGCAACTGTCACCAGCATGTAGTTCCAGAACATTTTTATCACTTTGGAAAGAAACTCCCCGTTCCTCTCCATTCTCTGTCTGCCCCTGGTGACTGCTAGTCTACTTTCTGTCTCTGGATGTGCCTGTTTTGGACATTTCACGTAAATGGAATCATAATAACGTGGCCTCTTGTGTCTGGCATCTTTTCACGTAGCGTAATGTTTCCGAAGCTCATCCACGCTGTGGCATAGGTCAGTACTTTGTTCCTTTTTATGGCTGAATAATACTCCATCCACAGACCACATTTTGTTTATTCATTCATTGCGTGCAGACACTGGGTTCTTTCCACCTTTTGGCTGTTGTGAATGGTATGCCTCATTCCTTTTTGGTTGCGTTTTCCCGGGAAGCTTCTTATAGTGGCCAACTGTCTGCATTCCTTTAGCTTGGCTATTTGGAAAATGGGAGAAAACCCAGCCAAGCATGGCTGGGTGGCTGGGGACCTGGTGGGGTGAGAGATGCAGAGGGGGTTTGTGGGTTTGGGAGAACTCTCTTCCGGAGGAAGGCTTAAACCTGGCCCCAGAGCCATCTGCTGATAGGTGAAAGGTTTTCCTGTTGATTATTAACCAGTGGTTATGCTCCTGAGAGTAGTTCCCTGGGGCTAGCATGGGTGCTTATTTGAGATGCCAGAAATGTTTTCAGAGACATTAAACAGTCCTGGACCCTCACTTCTCTCTCTCTACTCGGAGACCAGATCACCATTTTCTGGGTTATAGTAACAATAAATATGATGAAAATAACAATAGTCTACGTTTGTATAGGATTTTATGTTTTATTTCACGGCCATTACATTTAATTCCTCAGAACATCATCACCCCCATCTTTGCAGATGTGGAGAAGTGAGGTAACCTACCCAAGGTCATGCAGTGGGGTGGTGGGTGGAGCCAGACTGGAACCTGGGAGTCCCTTGATCCCTAGTGGAGGGCACTTTCATAGAAGTGTGGGGGACATGGCGGCTGCGGTGGCCTCAAATGGTCTAGGGTAGAGAAATCGAAGCTGGATAGGGAGGAGCTGGAGGCCAGGGTACTGTAAGTAGGGCCCCCACCTGGGGTGTGTCCAGTGCCCTGTGAACAGTCCCATCTGGTGACCCATCTCCTGGCTTTCTCAGCTTCTCCCAAAGGCTCTCTGATCACTTCCTCCAGAGGTTTGCATTTGGCTAAAGCCAGCCAGGCCCTCTCCCAGCTGCCCCAGGATTGCCCATGCTTCTGGGAAGGAATCCCAGAGCAGAGACCCTCAGTGGCAGATGGTTTTGGGGCAGAGGGATGCTGCGTGGGTAGCACCTCCAGGACCCCCGGAGGCTGGAGGAGGCCCCTGACCCTCCCATTCCTGCCTGTTTTACCACCTTTCTCTTTTAGCTGTCTGTATGATCTTCTTCCTCCCTTGTCTGCCGCCTCTCTGTTCTCCCCGGCGACCCCCCCCCACCCCATGGGTCCCATGTCATCAGAGCTGTGTATGAGCATTCAGCTGGCTTGGCCAGTGAGGCAGTTTCAGACTCAGTGCCGTGATAATGTCAGGATCATCGTGGGTCACAAGAAAGTTGTTATAAGTAATAGTAAGGACACCACCTCTGCTAATACTTTGCCTTATGCTTCTAATAAATGAGAGCAGACTGAAGGTTATCTCTTGGTGTAATCGTGTCACTTTCACCGACTTATGTATGATTTGTTTGCCAGTTCTCTCGGCTGGAATGGCGCTGAGCACCGAAGTTCTTACTCGTCTTATCACAGTACCAGCTGGTGACTGGGCTGGGCCTGGCTGTCCCTGGGAGGGTGGCTCCCAAACGAATGTCCTTGGTTGTGAGGGCGGGGGCAGGACGAGGTTGAGCCCAGCTGACCATGGCTGGGGTGATGACGCTGAAGCAGGGATTTCATCGTCTTTGTTTTTGGTCCTCCAATTACAAGGCCGAGGCTAGCACCTGGGACTTGGGTAGCACATTTGTCTCCCGGGGCTGCTGTAACCAAGTGCCACGGACCTGCACCTTAAGACAACAAACCTTTGTTGTCTCTATTCTGGAGGCTAGAAGTCCAAAATCAAGGTGTCAGAGGGGCCTGCTCCTTCTGCAGCCTCTGGGGTAGACTCCTTCCTTGCCTCCTACAGCTTCTGGCAGTGGCTGGCAACCCTCGGTGTTCCCGCCACCTCTTTCCAGTCTCTGCCACTATTGTCATGTGGCGTTCTCCCTGTGTCTGTGTCTTCACATGGCCACCTTCTCCTCTCGTAAGGACACCAGCCAGATTGAATTAAGGGACGGCCCTGATGATCTCTTGATTACATCTCCAAATAAGGACACATTCATGGGGCCTGGAGGTTAGGACTTCAGCATATTGTTTGGGGGGGACGTGATTCAACCCATAAGAGGCGGTTGGCTCTTGATTAAGTACCTTTGGCTCCTCGGAGTTGAGCGTGGGGAAGGGGACACACGTCCCCTCCCCTCCCATAGGCCACTTGAGCCGTCTATATATACCGATCAGTGAAGGGTCGATTTGCAGCCAAGGTCCTGGGTGTACTCTGAGTTCGGATCTTTCTGAGAGCAGCAGTCTTGCCTTCTACCTACCCAGGCATCACATCTGGTATCTCGGAAGAGCCCAGAACTGGTGCAAAGCTGCTAGCCCCTGGTGCCCATTCCTGCTCCAGCACTTTCCAGGCTCCAGACATCATTCAGGAAATCCTTCTGGCTGGAAGACGCCCTGTGTTCCCCACAAATTGTCCTCACCACTCCCTGGAGACTGGTCCCAGGGGCTTATTCCAGCATCCAGGGAAAACGGGCTGGTGCAGGGAAGGCGGGCTCAGCCCAGGGAGCGTTGGGGGCAGTGGTCCTTTGCCTGAGACTCAGGGACCTTGAGTAATAATCACATCTGCTCTGGTCCCATGGGAGGGGACGTTGAGTACCTTAGGGAGAGAAGTGGACAGTGTGACTGTGTATCTGAGCGTCCTTTGACCAGCTGACCTGCCAGTGTTGCCCTCCTCTGGGATTAGTGTGTCTGGAGAGCCAGGACTGCTGTCAGGCAAGTTTGCCACAGCTCCCTCCAGGGGACTAGTCCAGAGGTCCTCAGCTAACCCCCTGCACAGCCCTGTAGACTTTGGGTAGGGGGCTTGCCTCCTCTGCCTTCCTTGCATGCTTCTTCCTCCTTGGCTGCCAGGCCCCAAGGGGAGCAGCCCTTGTCCATTCTCACCTGAGGGGACCCGAGGGTGGTGCCCCCATCCTTGATCATCTCCCTCCCGCCACTCCCTTTCCCCCACCGTGGCTCTCAGAGGCTGGGCCCATTGAGGACGGAGCAGAGGCTGCAGGGGAAAAGGCAGAGTGACCGGAGGGGGTGAGTCTGTGCTGGGACGCAGCTCTGTGGGGTCCACAGGCAGGTGAGGGCCAGAGCAGCTGGGCTGGACCCCACACCGGTTCCAGGCCATAACGGGGAGGCGGTGGCTCTGAGAGGTGGAAGGAGCCTCATGCATTCCTCACGTGTGTGTGTGTGCGTGTGTGCATGCACACACGTACATGTGCTGAGTCGTGGCCCTGCTGGTTCTTGGGCCGGTTGTAGTCTGGACTCGGAGGGAGGGGGTCCCCCACCTTTCCTGCCCTCAGAGAGAGACTGGGTTCAGGAAGACAGGAGGGGCAAGGCAGATGGAGGATCAGAAAGGGGGATTGGCAGGCTGAGGTCAATGGGGTCATATGGATCCTCTGCCAAGATGTTCACGCGGTCTCCTTCCCTGGTTGCCTAGATGAGGATGAGGCATGGCCAGCTGCGGAGGCAGGCAGGGGTCGTGCCGGGGAGACAGGGCCCCGTGGCACCTGGCCTGTCTTCTTTTAGGTTGGGCCTGCCCTGTGGGCTGAGGGGAGCCAGGCTGGGGTGGTGTGTGGGTCTCAGGGCAAGGGCTGCCTCTGGAAAGGCAGGTAGGCCAGGCTCTGTGGGGAGGCCGGGCCTCTCTCATGAAGGAGGCTTGGGGTTGGGGCTGTGATCCCCGTTGGCGAGATGTGGGCTGCAAAGTACAAGAAGCATTCTGTCAAGGTGGCAGTGGGGGTCCTTTGGTCATTTAAGTGTGACCCAGGTGTCAGGCTGACTCTCTTGGCTGCTTCAGGGTGGAGCTCTAGAGAAGGAGACGGCAGCAGAGTTGGGAGCTTTGATGGCTCAGCCTGGTCTTCTTGGGCCTGTCATATCCTCACCTCTCGCTGCTGTCCCGGGAGATAGCCAAGGCACGTCCAGGACACCATAGTCCCTCGTCTGGGGCTCCCCCAGGTTCTGCCCAGCTGGCCCTGTTGCATAATCAATCATTGCTCCGGAGACTTATCTCACTGCAAACATCGTGCCTGGTGATGAGACTGCGAACTAGCACTCCCTGGTCACCGGCAAGGGCCAGATGGCAAGTGGGGAGTGTGTGAGAGCAGTGAACTTGTCACAGTCATGTTGTCATGGTGACATAACTCTGTTTAGCTGCTTCTCCATGGTCCTAGCCCACGTGAACTAAAATAAGTTCTACCTGCAGCTTACACAGCAGGCAGCCCCATCCTCCGGAGGTCAGCTCTCTGGCCCTGGTGTGTGTGTGGGGTGGGGGGGGGGGGGGGGGGGAGGGGGCAAAGGGTACCCAGGAAGGATGAATCACAAATGTTTATGCTCCTCTTCTGTCTCTGTCTTTTTGCTGGTCCTTAATTAAAATGTATTTTGAAATACATCTACTAAACGTATACATGTAGAGTATTTTGCTAACCCCTATAATTTTGACAAATGAAAAAACTTGAAGATAAACGGTAATTGCTACAGTTTTAGGGCCTAGTTATTTTCCACTGTGTCAAACTTTGCTGTTGTGGTAAAACAGTTCGTTTATTTTGATGCCTTGAAGCATTTGTTGGTGCCTTGGAGGCCCTTAGGTGTTGTGGGTCCCGTATGTCTTAAGAGTGGTGGCCCCGGTACATCAGTGGACATCATAGTCGCCTGGAGGGATCGTAAGACCCAGCTTCCTAGCCCCGTCGCTGGAGACTCTGGCATGCACCTGGGCATTTACATTTCTAACAAGTTCCCAGGTGATGCCCATGTGGCTGGTGCAGGAACCACATGTGGAATAGCCCCACTGGAGGGTTTAGGACATTCCAGCAGAGGATGCATTCCACTCTGGTTTCACGCAGTGTGTGTTAGACCGGGTCCTCATGCCCAGCTGCTCTTGGCAGAGAGGGAATGGCTCAGGCCCTGACTCATGTCTTCTGTGTTCTGTGGCCTCTTCACAGGAAGCAGGAGCTGGCCAACAGCTCGGATGTGACCTTCCCAGACCGGCCGCTGTCCCCTCCTCTTACTGCGCCTCCCACCATGAAGGTAAGAGGCTTAGAGTTGGTGAGTGGAAAGGGGAGGTGGATGTCCCTTCAGTCCCAGGCCCGGAAACTTCCATCCTGTGGGAGCCAGAGAGTGCCCTGACACCTCAGGAGGCAGTGTCCACTTGAGCTCACCAGTGTGGGAGGAAAGTGTGACTGAGGCTTGGGGGTGTCAGGGGCAGTGAGGAAATAGACTGGGGCTGAATGGGGTTGCGAGAGGCCTTGGGGAGCTGTGGGGTCCAGCACAAGGGACTCAGGCAGGAGTAAGCGAGGAGACTTGGAATGCAGCCTGGTGCCTTAAGGGACCACTGCCCAGGAGGGCTGCCTTGCTCTGGGGCTGGGGGAGGCGGGGGTCCTGTGGGGTGGGACCCTCCTGGGACTTGAATGGCACTTGCATGCTGGTCTACCTGCCTCTGACTGGCCCTCCTGGGCTGGCCCTGTCATCCCCATGTGGGAGAGTTGCCCTGGAGCTTCTTGGGGTCAGTAATTCTTTTCCTACTCGCACTTCATTCACAAGTCTCTTTCCTGGGAGACTGTCTCCCAGAACCCCAGGCCATAACTACTCATTCCTGGAGAGGGCCTGAGGCAACTGTACCCTTCCCCCACCATGCCCTTCCCCCTTCATCTTTCACCCCCCCCCCCCCCCCCCCCCCCCCCCCCCCCCCCCCCCCAGAATGGTTACAGGGCTGAGCTGGCTCTCAGGGAGGACTTAGGCTCAGCCAGTATTCCTGCCTAGGCAGCAATGCATCCCCTTTCTTCCCTCCCTCCCTCCCTCCCACAGTTTGCCAGGTGAGGACTAGCTCTAAAGAGGTCACCTGCTTCCTGAGTCATCTGAAGGGACATCTATGCCAGCCTCTATCTCTGTCCAGGGGGCTCTGCTGTGAAATGACTCACAAGGAAATGATTAAGCATCTCTCCCCTGTTGCTTTCTGCTGTCCCCCCTCTCCCCTGACCGATCTGCTGCACAGTGATTACCCACCCCCCCCACCCCACCAAGAAGTGGATGAGAGCCACCGCTCCATTATCATCCCATACAGAATGCCCACCACGTGGAGAGCTGTAGGGTGTGCAACAAGGGGGAATATCCTGGAATGACAGCCAGAGCCTGCCCTGGTTGGAATAGGTGGGGCGCAGGGCTGAGTGAGGACACCCCTGCTTTCCACCTGGAGGAGTACCCAGGGGCATTGACAGCCAGACAGCCTCTGTCAGCCAGTTTGCACGGAGTAATGCCAAGAAGCGTTCTGAGTGTCAGCCCCTTGGTCTGCAAGTTTGGATGTGGGATGCTTGTCACTGTGCTCATGGGTGGTAGGAGTTTGTGGGGAGAACCCTGAAAGTCTCCGAGGAGGAATCCCTGAGTTCTCTTGGCAGGCTTTACTTACTCACATGCTTATTTAATTCATTCAGCACCCAGTATTTGCTCAAATGTTGTATTAGTCAGGACTCTTGGGTACCAGTGACAGAAACATAAACTCACTTTGGCTTAAGCATGAAAGGGAATTTCTTGCTTTCTAATGGCAACTGTAGACTCCAGGCATGGCTGCATCTGAGATCTGTCTCTTTCCATCTCTCTTCTCTGTTGGTTTCATTCTTTGTCAAGCTCTGTCTCTGTGGTGGCAGGATGGTGACAGTAGCTCCTACCTGCTAAGTAACTTCAGTAGAAAGAAGAGTATCTTTCCCCCAGCAGTTCCAGCGGAAGTCTCAGGGAGGAAGCTTGAGGGCCTGGCGTAGGTCACCTGTCTGTCTCTGAACCAATCATTGCGGCCAGAATGATGGAGGCTCTGATTGGCCAGACCCAGGTCGCAGGCCCACTCTCTAAGCCCAAAGAACTGAGAGTGGGGGGAAGGGTGGTTCCTCAAAGAAAAATTAGGGTGTCATGAGGAGAAGATGGGGAGGTGGATGCAGGGAAGGCAAGACCAAACAGCTTTCTACCGCAAGTGCTGACCATGTGCCAGCAAAGCCCGTTGCTGAGTGCTGGGGACCTGGTGGCGAACAAGGCATCGAAGTGCCCGCCCTCCTGGAGCTTGTAGTCTAGCTAGGGAGACGAAAGTTGAAAAACTAACTTTAAGATGCAGGATGGACTGTTAGGTGTGATCAGTGTTCCAAAGGAGAAGCCCAGCATAGCTTGGGGACAATACAAGGGAGGTGTGTGAGGGAATCCAACCTAACCTTGGAGAGGGTCAGGGAGGACTTCTTAGGAAAGGATGTTGAAGTTGAGCCCTGGGAGTTGAGTAGGACTTCGTCGGGCAAAGATGCAGTCAGAGTGGAGGAGAGTGTTCCAGATGCTTGCTACTCAAAGTGAGGCCAAGGGACTGGCAAGGCCCGCATCATTTGGGAGCTCCTTAGGAGTGCAGACTCTCAGAATCAGCATTCCAGACTGCTATGCACAAGCACTGCTGCCGGGTCTGTAGGCCCTGGGACAGGAGGGACGGGGGGCCTGAGGCGGGAGGGGCGGGGCCTGAGGCGGGAGGGAGGGCAGAATGGTCAGAGCATCCAGTTAGGGATGGAGAGGCAGACCCTTGCAAGTTTTGTTTATTTTATTATTATTTTTTTAATTTGGTCTGAGAACATTTTTGTTTGTTGAAGTATAGTCGACACACAATGTTACACGAGTTTCAGGTGTACAGCATAGCAATTTGACAAGTCTCCGTGTCACGCGGTGCCCCCCACGAGTGTAGCTGCCGCCTGTCACCACACGCTGTTACAGCACCATTGACTATCTTCCCTATACTGTGCCTTTCTTTTTTTTGATGTTTATTTTTGAGAGAAAGAGAGAGTGTGGGAGGGGTAGAGAAAGAGAGAAAGAGAGAGAGAGACAGAGAGAGAGAGACAGAGAGACAGAGGATCTGAAGCAGGCTTCAGGCTGAGAGCACAGAGCCTGCTGTGGGGCTTGAACTCATGAACCTCAAGGTCATAACCTGAGCCAAAGTCAGATGCTTAACTGACTGAGCCACTGAGGCGCTCCTATGCTGTGCCTTTTATCCCCGTATTTATTTATTCTATAACTGGGAGCTTGTATCTTCTATCCCCTTCACTCAGTCTGCCCATCCTGCCCACCTCAACCCTTAGAAGTTTCGTTAAAGATTTTGCGCTTTATCCTAACTAAGGGCACTGATGTCATTGAAGATTTTAGCTAGAGCACTACCTAGATGATGCAACTTTTGGAAAATCACCCTGGCTCTTGGGTGGAGAATTTGTAGGAGGAGCAGAGTGGAAAGTGGGGTAGGGTTGGGAGGCCACCAAAGGAGTCCAGTGCAGAGGGGGTTAGGGAATGACGGTGGCCTGTCTCTGAGGGGTCTGTGGAGTTATTTGGAAGTGATCAGATCTTCGATTTCCTAGGAGGTAAATTGATGAGACAGGAGGATTTGCGGACAGGTAGGAGGCAAGGGCGGCTCCAGGTTGGGAACAACTGATGCATGGTACAGCCATTCTTTGAGATGGTGGACTCAAGAGGGAGGGTGAGGGCTTAAGTTCTAAGTGCTGTGTCGCACATGCTTGAGACACAAATGGGGGTGTCAGTGAGCCGCTGAGTATTTGGAGGCCAGACTCAGAAGAAGGGTCTGGATTGGAGGCAGGAATCTAGACCCATTCTTCTAGAGGTGGGAGTTAAAAGTTGGAGTGGAAGGTCAGGCAAGGGGCAGTGGGCGCTCCAGGGAGAGGGTGCGGTGAGAAGAGGAGAGATTCCTGGGGCGGCCCCTTGAGGGGCTCCCCCAGGCAAAGGCTGTTGTGGAGGAGGCTGGAGACCGGGTGGGAGGAGCATTTAACAAAGGAGGAATGGGCAGCTGTGTGAGCTGCTGCAGAGGCCAGGCGTGATGTGGAGCGTGCAGTGGCCTGGTGGCCTTGCTGCTGTAACTCAGAACAGTTCCGGGGAGGGAGGACTGGACAGCAGGCAGGGGTGTGTTGAGGAGTGAGTGGAAATGTTGAAAGAGAGGAACCAGGAGGACGCGTGGATATAGGAGGGAAGGGGCTGATCACGAATCTGGAGCACAAGGAAGAGTTTATTAGTGAACGTAGTGATTCCTTCAAAAAATTACTTATGACTGTACTCTGGGTACCTGACCCTGCTCTGTTCTGGCCAGCACAGGGCCCAGCAGGCTGGCAGGGCTAAAGGAGGGCTGGCCTGATCGGGACCTCGGACAGCCTCAGAGCAGAGCAGCAACCTATGGGGCGAATGTACTGTCCAAAGCCCCAAGGCCAAGGTTAGAGCTGAGGACTCAGAGGAAGATGTCGGGGGTCACCCCGAGGACTCACAGTGGTGTCAAGGCCCTTCTGTGGTTGGTGTCAGTGTGTGTGTGTGTGTGTGTGTGTGTGTGTGTGTGGTGTACCTGGACTTAAAAGTCTCTTTATGACTGTTACTTGGATTTATTCTGTGGCAAGGACTTAGCCTGTGGCCGCGGGTAGGAGGCTGGCTGTGGCAAGGATATTTTTTGTCCTTTGGCAAAGCAGACTGACTCATGTGGTCACAACCACAAGCCTCACGCCAGCCTGCTCATCGCGAAGGGAGCGTCCCTTTTGTGACTGCACTTACCGAGTCATGTTGCTGGTCATCCTGACACCTCCCTGCATGGAACTCCTTGAGGGCTGCGACCGCCCTGTTCTCTGAGTCCCCTGGCTGGGGTGGTGCCTGGTGGATGTTTATGCCTTGTGGGCTGTACGGGACATCCAGGTCGGAAGAGCCTGTGTTTCATCTGCTGCTTCTCTGGTTTCGCTTGAATGTTACATCCCAGCAGACTCTTTGTCTCTAGGTAATGCTTTTCTAAATTAAGCCCTTGCACATGTGTTCTTAAAGATGCGGCCCGAGGCTCCCTCCTTCCTCGTCAGTCTTAGGTGGGGTCTCACCTGCACGGATTGGGTTGGTGCTTGTGATGTCCATGTCCAGGGCGGGATCGGGCCTCCGCTTTGCTGATACCTTCCGACATCCCTAGGTTATTATTGCACACTGAGGTCTGAGACATTCAGGGTGGGGCCGGATTCTCTCCAGGGTCTCCGGCCCTGGGGGCTCTGTGGCACTGCCCCTGCCCCACTCCCGGCATCTGGGCAGCAGGGGCGGGTCTCCCCTGGTTCCCTTGGCCCCACAGGCCTGGGGCAGGGGTGGCAGGCACACCCTTTTGGTGGATTAGCTTGGGAGTCACAGAATGTCAGGGATGGATGATGATTCATTTCTTTTGTAGGTAAATCGGGTGGGAAATTAGACTCCCCCTGAAGATAGTTGTGTTTCTCCTGTGGTCCAAATTCCAGGACCCAAACCAGTTTTGGGAAAGTGCTCCCCGCATCCGGCTCCTCACAGCCAGGACAGCGGCTGGTCTGGTCTGTCCTCCCACCAGGAGGGGACTTCCGGGACAGAGGAAGCCTCCAGCCTCCCCAGGCCAGGCCTCTGCCCCCGCTGGGTGCCTGATGCAACTGGTCTTCACTCCCCCTCCCCCGCCCCTTTGCTGTTTGTGTTTTTCAGGGTTTTTTTTTCTTTTTCTTTTTTTTCTAATATGAAACTGAGAAAAAGCAACCAAAGAGATGCTAAGCAGATGGGCTGAACGAGAGCCCAGTTCCAGCCCGAACTCACACTGTGGATGGTGCAGGGTGGGCTGGGAGAGGGGTTTGGGGCTGTCTCCCTGGGAATGCTGTGGATTGCTTCCAGGTCCACAGTTTTTATGATCTGATTTCCGTGCCCAATGGATCAATAGGCATTTGGAGACGGCTCACTGTGTGTGCCCAGCGCTACGCTGGGCTCTGTGGGGTCAAACAGAGGCCACAGTCCTCACCCCTCAAAGAACCTGCTGTCTACAGGGGGCCTTAACTGAGCAGAAGAAACCATATGGCTCAGCATGTGACAAGCTCAAATGTGTCATGTGGCTCCTCAGTGGGGTGGAGAGGAGTGAGGGTGGCTTCTTGGGGAGGCGGGGTGGGGGAGGCGGAAGGACCCTGATGGCAAGTGTGGGGTTGGGCTAACCCCCTGGGACTGACCGGAGACGACAACCTTTCTGGGCTTCGTGAAGTGAAGGGTTGGGGTGGACCCTCCCGATTCTCTCCCAGCTCACAGTAAATGTGCTGGGCGTTTCGTTGAAGGTGACATTGCTGGGACTTCTTCTGACCTTGACCTGAACTGTTGTACTTGCCTCTGGGTCTCCACTAGGCCTGGAGTGGCCTGGGACGCTGGGAGGTGACCTTTTCTCAGTCTCCTCCATCCTCCCTTGAGTGAGTCTGAGGGCAGCCCCTTCCCCACCTTCTCGAGCCCCCTTTGTGCGAACATCAGGGCAGCCCCCCACCTCCCTCACACCTTCTCCAGTCCCGTTTGTCTGAGTCTGAGGGCAACCCCCTCTCACACTTTCTCCAGCCCCCTTTGTGCCAGTCTGAGGGCAGTCCCTCTCAGACCTTCTCTCTTCTAGAAGATGACAATGGGGGCCTGGGGTTCCTCCTGTGGAGATGAACAGGAAGTCTCGTTCCTACATTGCTCCTGTGGTACTCTGCTCTCTATGACTCATTAATGCTCTCAAAACCCTCAAGGGTAGGTCAGGAGGGTATTAGTTTCCAGATGCCAGGGAAGAAAACGGAGTCCTAGGAGCCTTCTTCTCTGCACCCTCTTCATTCCCTTTGGGCAGAGCTGTGCAGGTTCCTCCTCACACCCTCCCAGGCTCATGCTTTAAGGTGTGAGAGGGACTGCCCTCAGACTGGCACAAAGGGGGTTGGAGAAGGTGTGAGAGGGACTGCCCTCAGACTGGCACAAAGGGGGCTGGAGAAGGTGTGAGAGGGACTGCCCTCAGACTCGCACAAAGGGGGCTGGAGAAGGTGTGAGAGGAACTGCCCTCAGACTGGCACAAAGGCTCCCATCAGCCATTCACTCCCCACGGGGGCAGGGCTGAGCTTTGCTCTTGGACTTGTAGCTGGCTCGTAGCTGGTCCCAGGCCCCAGGCCCAACGCCAGCCCTTTAGTTTGTTCCTGGTTCCTGCCTCCTCTCTTCTGTCCACGCTTGGAAGGGAGACTGCTCCCCCGCTCCATTAGGGTTGGGTGAGGGGGTGTCAGCCCCCCGCTGAGATCTACCAATTTTGTATGGATGAGGTACAGAACCATTTGTGGGAAGGATATTGGGGACCTTCTTGGGGCACAAGGGCTCAAGGACATAGCAGGAAGGTTTGGTTTCCCCCTTTCAAGCCCTGGAGGGGCATGTGAGAATTAGGAGGCATATTTGTTCTCTCATTACTACTGCGGCAGAGGTTCTCGGTGATGCCCTGGGCCCTGGGAGGACTGTCTCTGGTCCCCACACAGACCCCATTTATGTCACCTGTTCAGATATCATCCCCTTGGGAGCTACTTCCCAGGAGCCCAAGGACAGTGTGGCCATGAGAAAGGACTTGCCTGCATCTGTGTCTGCGGGGATGCACCTCGGAGGCTTTAAGAACGTGGAGGTGTCTCTGTGTGCACCACCTGCAGAGAGCTATGCTTCATGCGTGCATATGTGCACACACGTATGTTGTCCTGACTTTGTTCATGCTTTAAGGCCAACTAGCTTACACTTCTTGCACATCTCTTTAGGTGTAACTGCTTTTTAAAAAATTTACTTACGTTGAAATGCGTAAATCTTAACTTTACACTTTTATTAATATGTTCATGTGACCTATACCAGATTCAGAGATAGGAAATTTCTGTGTCCCCAGAATGTTCTACTGTGTCCCTTTCTAGTTATCCTCCTCCCCACCCCACGACTTGCCCCTGCCGCAGAAGCAACCAGGGCTCTGGTTTTTTCCACTATGAGTTTATTTTGCCTGTTCTAGAGCTCATTTGAAAGGAATCCTGTATTATGTATTCCTTTGTGTCCAGCTCCGCCTGAGGTCTGTGAGGTCTGCTCGAGCTGCCAGTGTGTTGGTAGTTTGTTCCTTTTTATTGCCATTGTATGAATGTGCCACAATTTGTTCATTCTCCTGTTGAGGGACATTTGGGTTATTTCTAAGTTTTGGCTGTAATGAATAGCCAAATGCTATGCACATTCTGATTTGCTTTGTTTTGTTTTATTGTTTTTGTTTTTCGGAGATGTGTTTTCATTTCTCTCAGGTAAATATCTAGAGTGAAATTGCTGGGTCAACAGGTAGGTGAATGGTTAACCTTATACGTGCCTGCCAATTGCCAAATGGTTGTACTGTTTTACATTCCCACTGGCGATGTTATGAGAATTTCGATTGCTCCACATCCTCGTCAACATTTGCCATTGTCAGTCTATTTAATTTTAGCCACTTGAGTGGGCATGTAGGGGCATCTCATTGTGGTTTTAGTTTGCGTTTTCCTGATGACTAATGATGCTGAGCATTTTTTCACATGGTTGTGGACTGTCTCATAGTTCCTTTTGCCCTGTGTTCCCCCTTAAAGTCGGGTTGTCTTCTTGTAGGCATTCTTTACTTAGTAGGGATGCAAGTTCATTACTTTTTTTTTTTTTTTAAGATTTTGTTTTTAAGTAATCTCTACACCCAGTATGGGTCTCAAACTCACAATGCTGAGATCAGGAGTCACACACTCCGCTTACTGAGCCAGGCACGCACCCTAGTTCATACCTTTTCTTAACAGTGCCTTTGATGAGCAGAAGTTTTAATTTTGGTGATGTCTGATTTTTCATTTTATATCTGTTGCTTTCAGTGTCCTAAGAAGTGCATGCTCAGTCCATATCACAAAGATTCCTTCTAGAAGCTTTATGGTTTTAGCTGTAGGTCTCAGACGCATTGGAATTTAATTGTGTATGGCATGATATGGAATCTAGGTCCATGTATTCCCATATATATATGGAAAGACTTTTCAGTTGCTCTGGTGCTTTAGTCAAAGGTCCACTGGTCATATAAGTGTATTTGTATGGTTGTTTCTCTAAGCCGTGGTGCTTCTCTAGATGTGGAATGGCAAATCCCTGACACTGGTGCTGTCACTCCACCCTCCTGGCCCATGGTGGATGTTAGTAATTGATCACAGTACTCTTTCCCATGAGTTTGGATGCCGTCTCAGAATCCTCTCCATCAAAGCACTGCAGGCAGCTGCCGCCAGTCATTGGAGTTGACATTTGAGATGAATTACTTCTGGCATCTCTGATTGAAATTGTCAGAGGAGGTTAAGTTATTTGCTCAAGGTCCCATAGCTGGTGAGTGCAGAGCCAGGATATGGACTCAGGTCTGTCTGTGTGACTCTGGAGCCGGTGCTGTCTTAAACGCTATTCCAGACTCCTTTGTGTGAATCATTTGAGTGTGTTACTTAATCTCCCTAACCTGTAATTTCTTCTCCTGTAGTGGAGGGACAATGGCCATCTGACCTGGAGGAGGGGGTGTGAGAAGTAATGAGGTAATCCATGAGGTAGCTAGTAGAGTGCCTAACACATAGTAGATGGTCAATAATTGGTTGTGATGATAATAATGGTAATTTTAAAAAAGATTTTCAGTAATTTCTGTACTCACCATGGGGCTTGAACCCACAACCCTGAGATGAAGAGTCGTATGCTCCATGAACTGAGCCAGTCAGGCACTGATGATGGTGATGGTGATGGTGATGATGTGGTTCTTGCCCTTGAGAAACATATAGTCAGGGCTTCTCTCTAGGGAACTGGGAGCCATCAGCACATGAGAGTCCGTGGCCTGTTCCCCTGTAGCCTTGGGATCCTGGCCTTTGAACTGGAGGCATCAGAGAGGAACCCTGGTTCTTAGACATTGCTAATTGGAGTCTAGACCACAGGACTTGGACTAGCCACGTGGGCCACTTGGGCCTTGTTCCTTCTCTCCCTTATGTGGGGGGAATGGCTAGTCTTCCAGAATCCTTTCTCTGGGAACCCTCTTCCCCTGTCCTTTGAGTCCCTAGCCCATCCCCCTTTCCTTCTGACAGGCCGCATGGTCTACCCCACTGTGAAGGCTAATTTCATTCCTTTGACCTGGACTTGGGCCCCTTTGAGGTTCTTTCTCAAAGATGTGAAGCAATATTGAGTAGTAGTTAAGAACACAGTTTCTGGAGCCAGTCTGCCTGGGCTTAGGGTTTTACCACTTCCTAGCTGTGTAACTTCTCTGTGCCTCAGTTTCCTCATTGGTAGAATAGAGACATAAGAGAACCTGCTTCGTGTGGTTGTGGTGGAGATGAATTGACATGATGTATGCTTATCACTTAGAACAGAGGCACTTATCATGTTCTCCAGAAATGTTAGTCATTATGATTCCTCCAGAGAACAGCAATGCTTAGAGGGAAAGTCTAGAAGGAAGTGTACCGATTTTTCTGTTAATATAGTTTCTTCTCAGTTTCTCCTGATTTCTTGCTCTACCTGGCGAGCATGGTTGAGGTGCCTCTCCCTATCCAATGAACAAAACTGAAATTGCATTTTGTGTGATTGGCCCCACCTGAGCCCTGTGTATTAGATCCCAAACCCTTCCTGATAAATGTGGGTGACAGTGAGGGTCTTGGAAAAAGACCCAAACAAAGGGTCCTGCCCAGCAAACTCAGACTTAGGGAAGGGGTTTTCGGGGAGGGATTATTCTCTGGATCATGTTTCCATCCCTTGTGGTTGGGCTGCCCAGAGCCAGTCAGGGGTTACAGGCGAGGCTGATCCCCATGGTGACAGAAAGGACCTGCAAGGCCAGCATCTGCATAAAGGATTTTGGGATTGGACTGAGTGTAGACTCAGGCAGTTCAGGGCCTTGGAGAGTCCATGGTTGGCCTTGGAATGCATTTCACGATCTGTTTATCCCTGTTAGGAGTGTCCTTCCTAATTCCTATTGCCTGCGGCTAATACTAAAACGAGTCTATGCTTCTAGACAGGTCTTGTGCCCTAATAGAGCAGTTGGCATTTTGGGAGTCTCCCAAGGGATGCTTCCTTCACTGCTCCAGCCCTAGTCATGCCACCTGCCTTTGAAGGCTTGACCAGCTGTCCTAACCCCAACTCTGACATCCCTGCTTATTTTGGGTCCTGCCTCCTGTGATGAATGTGTGGGACAGAGCCTTGGGCCTGGAATTTAGTAAGTATGTGACATTGTGCAGTTCAGTGATCCGTGAATCTCAGTCCCTTCATCTGTAGACTGAGCCCACCCCACAGGGTTGCTGCGAGGATTACAGAAGGCAGTGGGTGAATGAGGGCTTCGCAAAGCACATGCTCGTGTTACGTGTTGGTATGTAATGGATGCCAGTGGTTATTATTGTGGGCAGTGAGCTGAATGCTTGTGGGGTGGTTTCATTGATGATCCCACTCTTCTTCTCTTCCAGCTGCCATAGACACTTCCTCGAAGAGAGTGGCTTGGGAGGGGGCCCTCCCAGATTCCATGCCTTGCCTTTCTCCCCCACTCCCATGCATGTGTGTTATTTACCTGACACTTGCCTAGTGTGTCTGGTACTTTGGGAGTCAGTGGATGGTGGGTTCTTTTTTTTGTTCCTGAAGAGATAGCACCTCCACAGTTATGAGCCCAAGTAAGTACCTCCTGTGTGTGTCTCTCCCATTGGCTCCCCCACCCCGGCCCCTGGCAGATTCTCTGCTCCTAGATGAGTGTGGAAATGGAGTTTCAGGTCTTGGAGTATATATTCCTTACCTGGGGCTGCTATAACAAAAAGCCACAAACTTGGTGGCTTAAAATGACAGAAATTTATTCTTTCGCAGTTCTGGAGGCCAGGAGTCTGAAACCAAGGCGTCGGTAGGATTGTGCTCCCTCCAGAGGCACTAGGGGAGGAGAATCCTTGCTTGCTTTTTCCAGTTTCTGGTAGTTCTACACATTCCTTCGGCCTGGGGCTACATGACAGGCAAGAGCATCTGACTCTGGCCCAGGTCATGATCTTGCGGTTGGTGGGTTTGAGCCCCGTGTTGGGCTCTGTGCTGATAGCCCGGAGCCTGGAACGTGCTTCGGATTCTGTGTCTCCCTCTCTCTGCCCCACCCTGGCTCATGCTCTGTCTCTCTGTCTCTCTCTCAAGAATAAATAAACGTTAAAAAAAATTAAAAAAATATTCATAACAGATAGTTATGAGTCTTCATTGACCGATCCAGCCTTAAGAATGTGGCATTGAACAAAAACTTAGTATTTTCTTGGAGGAGAATTTTCATAAGACTTTTTTGCAAGTGAAAAACCCAACAAAAACCAAACTATTTTCAATAAAATGATACATGTCTCTTATTTAAAAAATTGAGCAATTGTAAAGTGCAAAGAAAGTAGGAAAAAAGTCCTAATAATAATCCTACCATCCAGACATGTTCCTTCCTACCATTTGCTAAGGGTACAGACATCTCGGCATTGTACACCCAGACAGAGGCATAAATAAATGGGATCTCACCGTTTGTGCTCCTTTGTAATAAAAAGAGTTAAATTTGATTTTATTTGCATTTAACCAGTGAGGAAAAAAACAGAAGCAGCTCAGAAGGATTTGCTGAAGTTTAGGTAAATGTTTCCTCTCTGTAGGAGATACTAATTTCTGGAAGAGTCCTCTAAAGATGAAATAAAAGATTAAAACAAACAAGCAAACAAACAGTGACAAATCTTTGTGGGTAGAGACATTATTATTATTTTGCTAAATTATTTCAACTTTATAACATAGAGGTTGGCTCTTTGGAGAGGAGGAGGCGACTCAAGTCTGTGAACTTGGCCCCTCAGCGGGCATGACACACTCTTTTGGATGGGAGCAGCCCTGCCCTTAGCAGGAGGCTGGCCTGGCAGGGTGTCTGTGGAGGGAGCCCTTGGAGCCCCCCTGGCTTAGTTACACACGGAAATGGAGCCCGTTTTGGGAGTCAGTTGGGTTTGTTAGCAAATGATGTGGGCTGAGCTGATTTGATTTTTTTTTTTCAAAATTTTTTTTAACATTTATTCATTATTGAGAGACAGAGAAAGACAGAGCACGGGCATGGGAGGGGCAGAGAAGAGGGGGAGACACAGAATCTGCAGCGGGCTCCAGGCTCGGAGCTGTCAGCACAGAGCCCGACGCGGGCTCAAACCCACGAGCAGTGAGATCATGACCTGAGCCGAAGTCAGACGCCCAACCTACTGAGCTACGCAGGTGCCCCTGAGCTGATTTGATTTGGCAGCAGGATAGAGAAGTTTCTGAAATGTCAGATGTAATATGATGGCTGGTTAGCTCTAAATGGAAAGCCAGGAGTGAGGGGTGGATGACCGGGTGGCGTCATGTGCAGCAGAAGAGGAAAGGGAGACTGGCGAGAAAGGAAAGGGGGTGGGGAGAGGAGAAGAGGCAAGGAGAGGGTGGAGGGTGAGCAGGTGGGAGAAAGGGTGGAAGGGGATGGGAGAGGTGAGGTGGAGGGCTGGTGGGCTTGGCCCCACCCAGTTAGTCCTCACATAGGCTTCCTTTGACCAACATGATGTTGAAAGATTCCTTTCAGTATTATTGGGAGGGACATGCTCTTCATATCCTCCCCAGCTCCTGAAAGTGGCTGGGTTTAAGACCTCTGCCAGATGTTCACCTGTTTTTTCTAGGGTTCTCCCTCTCAGAGGCTAGTCCTGGTGGGTGGCCTGGGCTCAGGAGACCCGAATTGCATCTCACCCCAGAGATGTATTGGGGATCAGGATGATTCTGAGAATCCAGTTGGATCCCCGCCACTCCCTGCCCCCCTCCTAACCTCCCCTTGGATGTCCAGATAGAGTTTGGGACAGCATCTGAGTGTCCTTTTGGGGTGGTCATTCTGTGGTCAGGAGAGTTAGGCCATGTGAAGCAGGAGGCAGGAGCTGTGACTTATTTTTCTCTGTCTCCTCATACTTGGTGACCTTTTGTTGAACTAGGAAGATACGATCTCTAGTCTTTGAGGGTGTGATGGCTGCAAGGAGGCAAAAGCCGCAGAAACTACCCCTGAGAGTGACCCAAGATGAGACATGACCTCCACTAAGGGGTCCAGTGGTCCCTGCTTGGGTGTGAAGACAAGGGCAGCCTGGGTAAACTCACAAAGGCAGGAAATCCTTGCATGATGCTCTCTCTGTAACTACCCCATGAGGGGATGGATCCTGGGGGTCTGGGAGCCTCAGAGCAAATCCTTCAAACACCAGAATAGTAAAGCAGAAAGTAGCTTAGGAACCACGGTCAGATCTGGGGAGCAGGAAGGTGGATCTTCCAGCGCTGGAAGGGTCTAGTAAGTGTCAGGGTTGGGCCTGGTCGCCTAGAGAGCAGGGCTGATGCCAGGACCCAGAGCCCAAGGCCCCTGAGGTTAGTGCTGGCAGCATAGGTGGGAGCCAGGAGGCCCAGGCATCCCAGCTCATCAGACCAGCCTGAGTTGCCTTGGACAGGCAGGGCCCCAAGTCTTCTTTGCATGTCTGGGTTCTCTGCCACCTGCTTGGGCAGCCTTTCTTCTTGCTGCATGAGTCCCAGGCCCAGTGGCGGTCAGGGGTCCACACCTGGTTTCTTGAAGGTCAGCAAAGGGCTTCAAGGCAGGTATCAAAATACCAAAGTAAAAGTTCACCCCAGGCCACAGAGCATTTCAGTTTTGAGGAGCGAGGAGAGGTTACCCAGTGAGAGGCATGGTGCTCCTCCCTTCCATAAAATCTTCTTGGATGGTTCCTGTCAAGAGGTCAGTACTGGCTTCTTGTGGCTGCTGAAACTAACGACCACAAACTTAGCGGCTTAAGATAACACAGGTTTTTCATCATGTTTGGAGGTGAGAAGTCTGAGGTGGGTCTCACTGAGCTAAACAAGGTGTTGACGGGGCTCCTCCCTTCCATTCGGAGCAGTGACGTTGGGCTAAGTCCTCCCATTTTGCCGTCTCCCTGCTTCTCTCCGTCTGGCCTCCTGATTATCAGGACTCTTGATTGCATCGGGCACACCTGTATGGTCTAGGACCTCTAAACATCTTAGGGTCAGCCGATTTAGCGGCCTTAATTCCATCCACAACCCAATTCCCCTTATATTCACCTCATATATTCACAGGTTCTGAGGGTCAGGACAAGAGCATCTTTTGGAGGGGGTTATTATTCAGCTACGGCAAGGTCAGGCCACCTCCACGGTTCAGTGGGAGACACTGGGCTTTGTTAGACTTGAGCTTCTCATCTGTAAGATGGAGGACTTTTCCCTACTTTCTAAGGAAATCTGAGAAGCCAACACACAGTAGGTCTTCCTCTTTTGGGGTTCCATGCTCGGTGGCTGATTGTCTGTCTGCCTGACTTCATTGCTTTGGGAGCCCATGACCAAAGTATATGAGTTCAAATGGCCTTCCCCGCTCTTGGGTTTTGAGGGTAGGCACGTCATTTGTCCCTAAGCTTTTCCACAGAGCAAAGGCCACACAGCACTCATACTGTTGAGAGCTGAGATGTGACCTCAATTCTGTCACCTCAGGTCAGCAATTTGCTGATTCCCCCATCCAGGTGGAAATATATTACCCTGCCTTGAGGGCAGAAAAGTGACTTATGTGAGCTTCACTCAGCCCTGATTTGGAGCTGTCCAATCTTTTCTTGAAAGGAGGTGCCGTTGCCTGGCCTCTTACCACACACTGTCCTCTTCCTCCCATTTACTTTACTTCATCTCATCAGAGTGGTCTGCTGTGGACCTGTGGGCCTGTAGCCCGGGATCATCTGAGGGTGAGGAAGGCAAGGTGTGGGAGAGGAGACAGGAGCTTCATTATGCTGAGACTGGCTGCACTTAGATAACCCTCCCCAGGTGACCTGCCTGGCGCAGAAAGTCCCCCTCACGGTCCCCCAGGTCAGATAGTGTTGCCTGGCTACGGGGCGGACAGCAAAGCCCTGGCAGGGAGAGTAAACAGACACACATGTTTAAAACGCAATATCACAGGGCGTGCAAACACCCCGGCAGGGACTTCCAGCTCACTGATAATCTCTAAATCTCCTTGATGCACGAGCGTGGGGGGTGCTGTGCACCAAGACCCAGATGGTCTCTTCTGGGAATTGGCTATCAGCTGTCGTCAGGGACACGGAGGGGGCGGGGGACTTACGGCCTCAGCCCCAGGAGGACGATCACCCGGTCACCTGGGCAAGACTCTTGAGAGACCCTGGAGCTAGCCTGGACTCCTCAGCTGGGTGGGGCTTCGAGGGCAGGAGCTGGTGGCCCGGCCTGGTTCAGGGCTCTGGGGCTGTGCGTCCAGATTGTGCCTTCGACTTCACAGAGAGCTCTGTGGTGGGCATGGGCCCCATGGACTGTAGATCAGCAAAAGTGGAAGGAGGGAGATCAGATTGGGGTCTGC
Organism: Panthera uncia; assembly: GCF_023721935.1. Classification (NCBI taxonomy): domain Eukaryota; kingdom Metazoa; phylum Chordata; class Mammalia; order Carnivora; family Felidae; genus Panthera; species Panthera uncia. The sequence continues at coordinate 45,337,088 of NC_064814.1, forward strand.
TGCTTTAGTCTGGGCAAAAAGTTGGAGGGGGCTTGAGACTGGGGGTGGTTCGTGGTGCAGATGAGGAGAAATGGATGGATTTGACTTATATTGAAGAGGTTGAGCAAACAGGGGTGCTGTTGGGCTGGACGGGGGCGGGAGCTAGATGTCTAGTTGTCCTAGATGGGACTTGAGCGATGGGTATTTTGGACCCATTTTTTTGAGATGGAAAGGCTTGGAAAGGTTCTGGGGGGAATATCAGGGGCCCAATTCTGGAGGTTCTGTGTTTGGATATTCATGAGGCAACGAAGTGGGAAAACAAATATGTATTTGGAAATGCTAATTTGGAAGCGAGAGTGGTGCTGAGAGATGATGACAAGGGCAAAAGTTCTTGGATTTGGCAACATGGGGGTCATTGGTGACCTTGAAAAGAGCAGTTTCAGGGGAGCTATGGGGCCAGATTGATTAGTCATGGAGACAGGAAGATTGTGTCACCTAAGGTGTACAGAATTCCCCAGAACGGACCAGATTGGCCAAGCGTAGCTGGAGCTGGAGGTGGGGTCTCTTATGCATGGCCAGACTATCCTAGTAGCTAAGACCCCATGACTGCCCTGCCCTGAGAAGGCAGTGGGCTCCTTTTGCATTCAGGGTACACTGTTTCCCAGGGCGGGACAAATCCAGGCCGCCTGGTGGTGCTAGGAGAGGTCATATGGGTGAGTGCAAGCCTTCCAGCCCAAGCCTCGTGGCCAAAAGGAACTCCCAATTTAGTGAAAGTGGGGCTGTGCCTTGGGGCTAGGGCACATCACCTGCCCGTGGGGACCTGAAGAGGTCCTGGAAGTGTGTCCGAGTCTGTAAAAGGTCAGCCCTCTCTTTAGATAGACCTCTGGCATCACCTGTTTCCACTTCATCCCCTTCATCACAGGGAGTGACTTGGAGCCCAGCTGTGGGTCTGGACTCCCCATATGGCTCACCAGGCCCCCTTGTGGCCAGTACCATTAACACTAGTGAGTGGCCTGGGGCTGGGGCTACTGGGGGCTGGGGAGCAGTGACAAGCCACCGGCTGCAAAATCAGCTGGGCAGACCCAGGAGGTCAGGCTGCCAGGCGCTAGGGCCCCACCACCCTGTCCGCTGCCTACCTCCCCAACTCAGGTGCTCCTGGAGACATCCTTAGGGAGACCGTGCCCAAGTGGGGACGGCGGCGGCCTCCTCAGTCAGAATGGGTGCATCTGCTACCGCGTCCCATGTTCCCTGCGTGGCCCGCTCATCTGCTGTGTCAGTCCTGCCCTGCGTGCGGCCTCAGTGTGAGGTCTGGAAGGTGGCACTAGCTCTCTGAGCCAGGCGCCCACACTGCTTCCAGCGTATCCACTGGATACACAGATCTTTTGGTAGGAAAGGAATTGGATTGTGAGAAGAAGGCTGAGGTCTTCGACTTGGTCCTCCTTCACTCTGCGTGCCTCCTTTGTTGTCTGCTTTTGAGGAGGGGACCACTGGGCAGGCAAATTAGAAACAGCAACAGATACAACTGTTTATTGCAGGAGGGCGTGTGCAGCTGGCTAATGGTCCTCACCTTGGGGGCCCACAAACCCCAGAGGACCAAGCCTGTGTGTGTTTGCATGAGTGAGTGTGTACCGTGTGTGTGTGTGTGTGTGTGTGTGTGTTGGGGGGTGGGTGTATGGCGGATGTGAACATTTGGGTTGTTCTTTGTTGTAGTTCCTTTGTTTGGGGCGTCTGTGTGGGAGGTGGATGCTGCAGGACCCCATGTGGGTGTGGTGTCTTTGTAGCCCGCTGCTGCCCCCCAGCCCGGACAGCTGGGCCTGAGGTGGGCAGCCCAACGGCCCCGCCCCGATCTTACAAGGGCCTGCATTTGCCCCAGTACCCGTTCATCAGCCTCAGCTGGCAAAAGCAGGCGGGACAATCGTGTAACTTGACATATGGTTTATGGGAAAGAGCTGTTCAGTGTCAACGTCCCCACGTGGCTGTGTGTATAATTAGGCTGTTGGAGCTCTGGGGCTGTTGGAGTCGCTCGGGACCGAAGCATTTATTTAGGTAATCATTAATTGGAAGATGGGGAAGGGAAAGAACATGCAATTTGCAGATGTCCCCTTCCTGCAGGTTAGCCTGAAACGAAACCCTCAGCAAGGAGGGGGGTGGAGCCCCCCAGACTTCCTTCTGCCTTCTCCCTCCAGGGAGGAGACAGTTGGGCCTTTTAGGGGCCACCAGGGCTGAGGTGGGATGACTCAGATGGCATCTCTCAGGCATACTGGGAGCACGAGCCCCCAAAGTTACCCATCTCCTATGATTTCTTTTCTGATACTGCCCTTCGCTTAGCCAAACCCAGCGGCACAAACACATGTATTGATTTATTCCGTTTTCAGTCCAGTGCATCTGATGAGAACCTGCTCTGTGTTAGGCAAGGGACTGGCTTCAGCCAAATCCCAGGGATCTGTTGCCCTGGATGGAGGGCAGTGTTAACAGGAAGAGCCTGGATAATTGCAATTCTGATTTAGATAATCTCTAAACCTCGCTCTTGCCACTTAGTAACAGTGCTGGTTTGGGCTTGGGGGGTGGAGAGCTTCTTTTTTCTTCTTGGTCTCAGAGCAGCGGTTGTACAGCTGGAAGCACCTCCCAGGGAGGAGGGCTCTGGGAGCAGCCAAGTGCCTCTGGGGTGACCGCTTGGCCCCAGTGGCGGGGAGGGCGGCTCCTGTATACTCTGAGTGAGAGTGGAAACTGAGGCACAGAGCTAGGAGAGGCCTGTTGAGAAGGCTGGTTGGTGTGTGGTATATGTCGTGGTGGACGGTGCCTCCTACTTTAGAAATGGTGTGAAGTTGGTGTCCCTCAACTCGGTCTTGCCTCAAGCTTCAGAGTGAGTTAGGGAGTGAGACCAGGAGGAGTCTTTATTTTGGAGATAAGTGAGCTGAGCTCTGGTCACAGCCAAGAGACCGGCAGGATGAGGACACTCTCCCTGGTGGTAGCTGGGTGTGTTCATGGTTCCCTGAGGTAGTGCTAGCCTGCCAGGAGGGCAGAGACACTCCCACGGGAGGGCAGGGGACAGCTCCTGAGATAAGCGAAGGGGAGCAGGGTCTGCTGGGGAGGGTGCAGGTCCCGTGTCGGGGCTGGGGTGGCTTCTCTCTGAGTGGGTGAGCCCAGTGGCAGCCTCTGCAGCCTCTCCTTTCTCGCAGGTACAGGTCAAGGCCAGGACCGGGGGAGGCTGCCCGCTGGCACCAGGTCAGGAGTGCCTGGTTCTTAAAACTTACTCAGTGGAGGGCGAGGGGGAGAGGCAGGGTACAGAAGGCTTCCGCCGTCCTCTCTACAAGCCCAGAGTCCAGGTGTGCTGGACAGCACGGCTGCAGTTTCTGCTCTCAGAGAGCCAGCAGGAAAGTGGGCAGGAGGGAGAGCAGAGAGAGGGAGAGGGGAAGGAAGCGTACGGGGAGAGGGTGAGCTGGAAGGTGCCCTGGTTTGTGCAGGTACCTTGCCTGGGGAACAAAGACCACCAAAGAGTGATGGAGGGGGGGAGCCACGTCTCTGACACCCAGCCAGACACCCACCCACCAGTGGCAATTAGGAGAGAGAAATGCCACGGAGCTCAGGACACTTTGCATTTCAGGGACAAGAAGACTTGGGGGGAAGCAGAGGTTTTCCTGGAGGCCAACGCTGCCCTTTGCTCCCACCCTCTCAGCCTCAGGGCTGCTATATTTCCTATTCCTCAGGATAGACAGAAACAGAGGGCCACAGTGTGGCCACCGATGAGACCACAGCCAGGCTGACTCCTCACTTTCCTGCGTGTAGGCTGCTGCCTGACAGCCCGGCTCACCCTTTGCAGGCCTATAACTTGATAACCCCATGAGATTTACACAGCTGTTTGTCCAGTCCCCCACTGGGAGCCTTGGACCTGAACCTGAGCCCACCTTTGTTCTGAAGCCTCGGAGTTTCAGGCCGCAGACTAGACCAGGTCCAGAAGCACTACAGCCCGGCACCCCAAAGGCTGGCTTGGAGAGCCTCTACTGTGTAGACTTCACAATTCCTTAACCAGTGCAGGCCTGGGAACAAGTGCCATGCCCTTGTTCCAAGGTAGGGACATCTTGGAAGCAGGAGCCTCAGTTGTTTCCTGGAAAATGGGCCTGGATTGCCCCAAGGCAGTGCCCCTTGCAAACACCCACAGGGCCTCCCCGCCTTGGTTGTAACCACTGATGGTGTTCATCATCCACTGTACATCCTGCTTATACTTTAGCTGGGACAGTGCTTTACAGTTTATGAAGCATTTTCTTGAACGCTTCTGGTTCTCACAACTACCTCGGAAGGGAAGAATTCTTTCCCCAACTTCATAGATGAGAAAACTGAATTTTAGAGAGGTACATGTAGCACTCCCCTTAGCCAGCTGGTAAGACACTAACTTGAGGCTTGTGATTTCAAGTTTAGTATTCTTTCTGCTGCCCCAAGAAATAATTACTGAGTACAAATAATTACCGTGCAGCTACTACTGTATTTCATCGCTTCTAAGATACACTCCCCCACAAACCCCCATTTCACGTCTGTGAAACCAGGCTGCATCTCACTGCCAATGCATGCCAGAGTTTGTGGCCGGTGGTATTTTTGCTTTGTTAGTGATACATAAAATAATGTGTATCTTACAATGGAGGTCATTTTTGGGTTTGATGAAATCTGGTGTATATAGACATAGCTTCTACCTGCCAGGAGTTTTTAATTGAGAGGAAAGATCAGCCAGTCACCTAGCCATTAGGAGGAAACAGGATATGATATGTACCCAAATCAAATCAAGTGCTATGGGAATTCTGGCCGAGGGCTTTCAGAAAGATTTTAGGGAAGGACAGGTGGGATTTGGACCCCAAGCCTTCTGCTGCGTGTATACCCACCAGCTGATCCCAACAATGCCCCCGGGCCCTGTTAGAGTGCTGGTTTAGAACTTGGACTCTGGAGGCTGACTGTATTTGTCTCGCCGATGCTGGCTGTTGACCTAGTTATTTCTTCTCTCAGCCTCAGTTTCCACACATGTAGAGTGGGGATAATAATAGTGACGGCCTCCGAGGTGGTCATGAAGATTGGAGTCCAGGACCTGGCACATAAGACAAGAGCCCCGTAAATGTCACCTGCTCCCATCACGAAGGTAGTCTAAAACTCGACAGATTCAGAGTTGGCAGATGTTGTTGATCAGTTGCTGTCCTTGTGTTAGGCGCATGTACGTTTGTCATCTCATTTCATCAGAAGCACCCGGGAAGGTGGGGATCATCATTCCAGTTTTACAAATGAAGAAAATGGGGCTCAAGGTCACATAGCTGGCCAGTGGCTATGCTAGGATTTGGATGCTGGTCTGTCTGACTCCCACTCTGGTGCTCTTTCTCTGGGACCACAGCTGCTATTGAAAAATGCCAGGTAGGGAAGGAAACTGTGCTGGTCCAGGTGAACTTGCTATAGGCAGGATATTTTGTAATCAAATTATTACCATTGGACATCCTTTAAAAATTTTTTTTAAATGTTTATTTATTTTGAGAGAGAGAGAGAGAGACAGAGAGAGAGAATGAGTGGGGGAGTTGCAGAGAGAGAGGGGGAGACAAAGAATCTGAAGCAGGCTCCAGGCTCTGAGCTTTCAGCACAGAGCCCGATGTGGGCTTGAACCCACAAACCATGAGATTATGACCTGAACTGAAGTTGGAAGCTTAACTGACTGAGCCACCTAGGTGCCCCCGTTGGGCATCCTTAATAGTGGATTTTCTGGTGTAGAAGGAAGAGAGGTCCCATTTCAAAGATACGGAGGCTAATATGACAGGGGAGTTTTGCTCAGACCTTAATCTCCACCCCCCCCCCCCCCCCCCCCCCCCCCCCCCCCCTGGTCAGTGGGTAGTTTTGTTCCATCAGCATGGCTGTTTGTCTCCCTGGCCCTCGTTCCTTCTTCTGTGCTTTGCTGTCCTCAGGACTCATTGTCTCGGCCCTGCCTGTCCCTCTGGAGAGGCCACCAGGGTGTGGTCCTGTTGCCACCGCTGCTCATGATCCTGCCAGGCGCTGTGGGCCTCCTTGCCCACAGCCTCTTTCCTGCCCTCTCGAGTTTAGCAAAGGCAGACACCTTTCCCCCCACCCTTTCCCCTTCTTCCTCTCCATTCTCTCCCACCTTATCCCCTCTTTCACCTGATACACTTGGCTCTGCTCCTCACAGGCTGTGTGACCCTAAGCAGGTCAGTTAACCTCTCTGAGCTTCATTTTCCACCTCCTCCCCAACTAGATTATCCTAAGACTCAAATGGGAGGTAGTGGGAACGAATCCTAGGCCTGGATCTTGACTCCTGCTCTACCACTGTGCATCCTTAGGTTCAGGACTTGATTTTCTTGTATCACTGTGGTCTTACTGCGAAATGGGGAGAGTAACTCCTTTCTGGAAAGTCCTTCCTTTGTAGCATAGCTGTTGCCCACTCCTCTGTGCATCCATGCAGGCATTGGCTTATCCCCATTACTGCCCCTCTTTTATTGGGTTGTGATTATTTACTTAGGTGATTCTCTTAGTCACTAGATGGAACTCAGTTCTTTTATTTGATTATTCATTCAGCAAGTATTTGTTGAGCACCTGTGTGCCAGGTGCTGAGATTACAGATGAATTCGGTGGGTGGGGGGTGATGGCGACAAACAAATTAAAATACAGAGCAAGAAGTGATTCCATAGGGCATATGCAGGATGCTGTGGGTGTACCATCTGGGGGAGAGGTAGAAGCCAGGAAGGCTTCCTAGAAGAGGTGATTTGCAAGCTAAGGCTTCAAGGGCAAGTAGGAGTCAACCAAATAGAGGGGAGCAGGTAAGAGAAGGGACTGAGGCTGATCTTCACTGGGTGCCCTGCCTGAAGCCAGTGCTTGGCTCAGAGGGAATCAGTTAGTTCCCTGTCTCCTTCCTCACTGCTGCCGCCTCTGAATGCATTCCTGTGCAGAGGCAGGGGATTGGACCACGAGGCTCCCTGGGCACTGGGGTGCTGTGGCAGGGGGGTTGCAGAAGTATTCTGGGGAGGGTATCCTGGGGAGCTGGCCTGCAGGAGTGGGTGTGGCAGGGCGGGGTGAGGGCTCAGCTAAATGACTCATTGGCTCCGAGCAGGAATGCAGATGAGCTGGAAGCAGGTGCAGGAGGGAGCAGGGAGGATGTTGAAGAGGCAGGAGCCTTACTCTGGGTACCTTTCCCCAGGGGCAGGGAGACTGGTTATCTATCAAAGTCTTAAGAGTTGGAAGGGACATTGGCAGCCTTCTCTGCAGCCAGGGCTCTCCCTAGCTCATGCCTCCTACAACTGTGTGCACATCCTAGAACTCTGCCCTTCTCCCCCCACCCCTTATGACTTCCAGTGTCACTTGAAGCCCCCAGGGATGGACCCATGCTAAGGCCTTCTCTGACCTCAGTTGAGCTGTGCCCTCCTCCAGCCCCTGGGGACATTTCCTGAAGCTCAAGCAGGAGCATGGTGGGGCTGGGCTGGGGAAAGGAGATGGGTCTTGTGCCTGGTGGTGGGCTGGGTCAGGGGAGGGAAGGCGGGGACCAGATCAGCTTCTTGGGTGGGGCTGAGCAGGTGCTGGGGTACTTTTCATGCTATCAACTAAAAGGCTGAAGGTCTTTGTGTTTCGTCCTCCATGGGACACAGTATATACACCCCAATCCTGTTCTAAAACACCTTGCCAAGTGGGTCAGATCTGTCCATTTTACAGATATGGACACTAAGGCTCAGAAGGTGAGTGACAGCTTATAGCAGCAGAGCCACGAGTTAGAACCTTGTCTGCCACAGCAAGTCCAGAGCTACCCCACACCACACCGCCTTTTTTGGAGGGATTAAAAAAATTCATTCTTCTCCTTCTGAGCCAGGGACATTGCTTTCTGCCCAAAGCTGGAATGGGACCGGGGGTTGTGGGTGGATATTAAATGTAATATGTTTATTAGTATTAGAAAGAGACTCTGAGACCCAGGTGAGCCCTGGGCTGAGCTCCGGGGCCTGGCTCCTCGCTCCCCACACTTACGTTTCTGGCGCCTCTGGGCCCTGAGCTGTGGAGGCCAAGTGTATCTGTCCAAGCCATTTGCTTTATTTGTTTTTAATTTTTCTTATGGGATAAACGTAGGTCATGAGGACTGCTCTCTTTTTGAAAGCACATTGAAATTTTTGTTTTTTAACCGAAGAAATGCATGTAATGATTCTAAAAAAAAAAAAACCAAAAAACCAACCCCTCAGGCTCTTTGTGAAAGAAAGCAGTTTGCTGTGCCTCTGCCCTCCTCGTACAAGCCCCATCTGGAAAGGAGCCACTTACTTTTTCAGGTGTGGCTTCAAACCTTTGAGTAGGACGACGTTTCAGGGTCTGTGGGGTTCACGAGAATGCCTTTAAAGTCGCAGACACCTGCTGTCTTTCTTTTACTTTGTTCTTACTCTCCTTATATATAGGGCTTCCCAGTTCACAGATGAGAACATTGAGGCCCCGTGCATGGGGGGTCCTGCCTTCCATCCCCCAGGCCCCCAAGTGGGCCTCCTCTTACAACCTGCTGGCAGGATGCATCCCTTGGGAGGCACCCCTTGCTCTTATGACACATGACCACCAGCCCTGGGTTCCCAGGAAAACGGCACTGGCAGAGGAGGGGTCAAAGGTCAGGGCTAGTCAATGTGGAATAACAGCTCCGGGCGGACACCCAAATCCTGCAGTTCCTTGTTTGATCTTAAGGAAGTTGTCCAACGTCAGCAGCCCAGCTGCTGGGGTTGTGGCAGCAACAGCTACAGTGGTGCTCAGGCAGACAGACAGGCCCCTCCAACTTGCAGGGGAAGGCACGGGTAGAAGATGATGGATTTCTTGAAGAATCTTTTGGTGAGTGTCCCAGGCTGTGGAGGAGTGCCTGGCCAGGCCCTGCTGCCCGAGCAGCCAGACCCCCTTCTCCTTTTGCCTGGCAGGGAGCCCCTGGTGGCTCTTGGCCTGCCATGGGGCATGGAAGCCACCTGTCACTCAGGGGAAGGAGGGACAAAGATCAGGGACAGTGGGGACTATGTGTGTGGAGGGGGTTGTGGGAGGCCGCGGGACAGAGTTGGGGACAAGAGCCTTTCCTCCCTGGCCTGGAGATCTGAGATGGGGTCCTGGCAGGGGACCGGGCGGGGCTCATCTCTGTGCGAGTCTGACAAGGCTTGTAGGCGCTGTGCTGGAGCCTGAGGGACCCCACGGCCGGCTGCAGGTGGGGTGCCCAGGTGAGAGAGGGAGGAGGGACTCTCTTGCTGGGCTTCTGCCTGGCTGTGCACACTCGGAGCTCGCCAGGCCTGCCCTGTAGGTCCAGCCCCCTCTCCCCTTTGTGCTGTGGCGCCCCTGATGGCCCTGGCAGGGGCTCTGCGTCCTGTCACAGAGCCCCTGAGCCGTGCAGTCAGTGTGCACCAGGTAGTGGTGTGTGTGCAATGTTCCTGGCTGGCGTGAGGAGTCAAGGTCCTCTCCTGCCAAAGCCAGATTGTCCTTGAAGGCTCCGTGGATCTCTTGTTTCTTCCGTGCCAGGACCTTTGTACCGTCCTAGGGAACATGGGGGTCCTGGATTGACTGGGTGAGAGTGGGACTGCTGGGCTCTTCCTCACTCACAGATCTGTCTGCTGTGGGCTGGAGTGGGCCGTGTTACCCTCCTTTCTCTAGGAGAGCTGAGGGTGACAGTTTAGGGATGAGTGTGGGCAGTGACAGGACGCTTGTTTGGGGGTAGGGCTAAGGCGTCCTCCAAGTCTGAGGCCGTGCCACTGCTAGCTCCAGGACAGGGGGTGAGCCTGGTGACCCTGTGACTAAACAGAAATGGCCTGAACCCCCTGCACCTTGGCAGGGCTGTGGAGTGGCATGTTGGAGTTTTTAAGTTTATTTATTTATTTAGAGAGAGAGGGAGAGAGAGAGAGAGAGAGAGAGAGAGAGAGAGAGAGAGAATGAGAATCCCAAGCAGGCTTCACTCTGTCAGCACAGAGCGGAATGTGGGGCTTGGTCTCATGAACCGTGAGATCATGACCTGAGCCCAAACCAAGAGTTGACAATTGACTGAGCCACCCAGGCACCCCTATTGGAGGGTTTTAAGCTGGAGACCAGTGTCGTCTGCTTTATCTTTCAGAAAGACCATGTGGCTATCACATGGGGAGCTGATTAGGGAGGCTCTGGTGTGGAGGCCGCTGCATGGTCCTGCTGAGGGACAGTGAGACCTGGTGGAGGCAGGGTGGATGCGGAGAAGTGCTCAGACTTGGGATGTATTTTGACAGTGGACTTGCAGTCAGATTGGGGGTGAGGGATGAGGGATAAAGAATCCAGTGATGACCCTGGAGATTTGTCCTGAGCTTCAGGATGGGTGGAGGAAGGCTTTCGAGGAAGAACATTAACAGGAGTTCCGTTGGGGCTTGTGAAGTCTGAGATGCCCATCAGACATGTGCGTGAGATGTGGAGTTGGCAAACCCAGATAGATCTGGACTTGAATCTGGGTTCTGCCTTTACTGGGTGTTTACTCTGGGCAGGTCGCTTAACCGCTCTGACCCTCCCACCCTCTCACCCACTCCCTGGGCACTTGTGAGGCTTCTGTCGTGGCATTTGTGAAGTGCTTGGTTCAGTGCCTGATGTATCATGGGTGCCCAACAGAGGACACCTTGGGGCTTGCTAAAATTTTGCCTACATCATCCCATTTTCCAGCTCAGGGACATTCCTATTGGCTTCCTATTGTACAGGGCAGAGCTTGGAACTTGTCTTGTGGGCTGATTTGGCCAAATCAGAGTTAATACCTGTATTCCTCAAACTATTCCAAAAAGTAGAAGAGGAAGGAAAGCTTCCAAATACATTGTACAAGGCCAGCATTATCCTGATGCCAAAACCAGCCAGAGACACCACAAGAAATCCATAGGCCAGTACCCCCGGTAAACATAGATTCAAAAATCCTCAGCAAAATATTAGCAAACTGCATACAGCAATACATTAAAAAGATCATTCGCCGCAATCAAGTGGGATTTATTCTGGAGATGCAAGGATAGTTCAATAATCGCAAACCAGTCAGTGTGATAAACCACATCAACAAAAAGAAGGATAAGAATCCCTCAATATAATAGAGAAATATGAAAACCCACAGCTGACATCATGCTCAGTAGTGGAAAACTGAGAGGTTTTCCTTTACAACCAGGAATAAGACAAGGATGTCCTATCTTGACACTTTTATTTGACATAGTACTGGAAGTTCTAGCCATAGCAATCAGACAAAAAAAAAAAAAAAAGTATACAAAGTGGTAAAGAAGTTAAATTGTCACTATTTGCAGATGACATTATTATACAAAGAAAATTCTAAAGACTCCACCAAAAAACTACTAGAAGTAATAAATGAATTCAGTAAAGTCACAGGATACAAAATTAATACCCAGAAATTGATAGTGTTTCTATACTCTAATAACAAAGTAGCAGAGAATTTAAGTAAACAATCCCATTTACAATTGAACCAAAAGAATGAAATACCTAGGAATAAACTTAACCAAGGAGGTGAAAGTCCTCCAAAAACTATAAAACATTGATGAAAGAAATTAAAGATGACACAAACAAATGGAAAGATATTCCATGCTTATGGATTGGAAGAATTAATATTGTTAAGATGTCCTTATTACCCAAAGGAATCTGCAGATTAAATTCAATCCCTACCAAAATACCAACGACATTCTTCACAAAGCTAGAACAAATAATTCTAAAATTTGTATGCAACCACAAAAGACTCCAAATAGCCAAAGCAATCTTGAAAAAGAAGAACATAACTAGAGGTATCACAATTCCAGATTTCAAGATATACTACAGAGCTGTAGTAATCAAAACAGTATGGTACTGGCACAAAAATAGACACATAGATCAATGGAACAGAATAGAGAGTCCAGAAATAAACCCACACTTACATGGTCAATTAATCTATGATAAAGGAGGCAAGAATACACAATGGAGAAAAGACCGTCTCTTTAATAGTGTTGGGAAAATTGGACAGCTATATGTAAGAGAATGAAACTGGACCACTTTCTTACAGAATACACAAAAATAAACTCAAAATGGATTAAAGACCTACTGTGAGACCTGCAACCATAAAAAGCCTAGAAGACTACACGGGTAGTAATTTCTCTGACATTGACCATAGCAACATTTTTCTAGACATGTCTCCTATGGCAAGGGAAACAAAAACAAAAATAAACTATTGGGATGACATAAAAATAAAAAATCTTTTGCACAGCAAAGGAAACCATCAACAAAACAGAAAGACAGTTTAGTGAATGAGAGAAGATATTTTCAAATGATATATCTGATAAGGGGTTAATATCCAAAAGAACTTACACAACTCAACACCAAAAATTTAAAAAACCCACCCAGTGGTTCAGTCAGTTGAGTGTCTGGCTCTTGATTTCAGTTCAGGTCATGATCCCAGGGTTGTGGGATCGAACCCCATGTCTGGCCTGTGCTGAGCGTGGAGCTTGCTCGGGATTCTCTCTCCCTATCCCTCTCCCCTAGTCATGCTTCCCCTACCCCAGCCTCTCAAATAAAAAAACAAACAGACAAACAAACAAACCAGTCATATCCAATAGTCTGGTTAAAAAACAGGCAGAGAACCTGAACAGATATTTCTCCAAAGAGCATATACAGATGGTCAGCAGACACATGAGAAGATGCTCAACTTCACTCATCATCAGGAAGATGCAAATTAAAACCACAATGAGATGTCACTTTACACATGCCAGAATGGCTAGAAATAATAAGTGTTGGCAAGGATGTGGGGAAAGATGAATCCTCATATACTGGTAGTGTGAATGTAAATTGGTGCGGCCACTGTGGAAAACAGTGGAAGTTCCTCAAAAAATTAAAAATAGAATTACCATATGATCCAGTAAATCCACTATGAAGAAGAATACGAAAACACTAATTTGAAAAGATACATGCACCCCTGTGTTTATTGCCACATTAGTTACAATATAGCCAAGACGTGAAAACGGCATGTCTTTTAACCAATGGATAAGGAAGATGTGGTATATATGTATTCAGTGGAATATCACGTAGCCATAAGGATGAGATTGTGCCATTCGAGACAACATGAATGGACCTAGAGGGTATTGTGCTAAGTGAAATGTCAGACTGAGAAAGACAAATACAGATGATTTTACTCATAAGTGGAATCTGAAAAATCCCAAATGAGTAAACAAAGGGCAGAATCGGACTAATGAATACATAGAGCAGACTAACGGTTGCCATCAGTTTTGGGAGGGGTTTGGAGGATTGGGCAAAATGGATGAAGGGGAGTGGGAGATACAGGCTTCTAGTTATGGAATGAGTAACTCATGGGGATAAAGGGCAGCAGCATAAAGAATACAGTCAGTGACATTGTAGTAATAGTGAGGTATCAGGACAGGTGGTAGCTACTCTTGTTGGTGAACATAGCAAAATGTGTAAACTAGTCAAATGTACACCTGAAACTAATGTAACTCAATTGTACTACAAAAAAAATGTTTTGGCAGAATGTTTTCCCTTGAGTTTCCAGATCAGCTGTAGGATCAGCTTTTCAATTTCTACAAAGAATCCAAGTGGGATTCTAATAGAGGTTGCATTCTAGATTGTTTTGGGTAGTATTGCTATTTTAAGAATATTGTCTTCCAACCCATGAGCAAGGGATGTCGTACCATTTATTTATGTCTTTTTAAATTTCTTTCATCACTGTTTTGTAGTTTTCAGGGTACAAATATTTCACCCCCTTGGTAAAATTATAGTAGATTTTTAAAAATGCTATTGTAAATGGAATGGTTTTCTTAATTTTCTTCTCAGATTTCTCATTGCTCATATATAAAAACAACTGAATTTTGTTTGTTGAGCTTGTAACAAACGGTTTTAAATGTCCTTTATTAGCTTTAGTAACGTGTGCGTGCGTGCGTGCGTGCGTGCGTGTGTGTGTGTGTGTGTGTGTATTCTTTGGATTTTTCCATATTGGTTCATGTCATCTATAAATTGAGATTGTTTTATTTCTTCCTTTCCAATTTGGATGCCTTTTATTTCTTTCTCTTACCTAATTGCTTTGGCTAGAATTTTTAGTACACTGAATAGTAGTGGTGAGAGTGGGTATCCTTATTTGGTTCCTGGTCTTATGGATAAGTTTTCAGTATGCTTTCAGTGTCATTGAGCATGACTTGGGTTTATAAAAAAAAAAAAAGTCCTTTATCATATTGAGGAAGTTTCTTTCTATTTTTAGTTTTCTGAGTATTTTTATTATTGGATTTTGTCAAGTGCTCTTTCTGTATTAGTTGAGACGATCATGTGTCCCTCCCCCCCCCCCCCCCTTCTATTAATATGATGTATTACATTGATTTTCTTATGTTGGACCAACCTTGCATTCCTGGGATAAATCCCATGTGGTCATGGCATATGGCACACTGTTCAATTTGGTTTGCTACTGTTTTGTTGAGGATTTTTGCGTCTGTATCCAGCAGGGATACTGGTCTGTAGTTTCCTACCCTTGTAGTTTCTTTGTATGGTTTTGATAATGAGTTAGGAAGTGTTCCCTCCTCTTATATATTCTGGAAGAGTTTATGAAGGATTGGTGGTAATTCTTCTACTCCCTCCTCCTCCCCTTCCTCCCCACTTCTTCTCCCCCATCCTCCCCTTCCCCCTCCTTTTTTTTTTTTTTTTTTTTTTTTTTTTTAAGTAGGCTCTAAGCCCAGCATGGAGCCCAGGTGGTAATTCTTCTTGAAATGTTTGTTAGAATTTACCATGTTGCCATCTGATCCTGGACTTTTCTTTTTGGGAAGTTTTTTGATTATTGAATCAATCTTTTCACTTAGCCCTTCACTCTTATGCTACTTGCTTGGTACCTGTAGTCATTTGCATTTTCGAATCCTTGGAGATTTAAATAGAATTCTGCCTAATTTTTAAGATGTTCCATAAGAACCCAGCCATCTTCCCATTCTTCCTGATGCTGTTCCACCTCTGCTCTGGCCAGGTTGGTCCCTGTCACACATCACCTTCATTAAGTACAATGAATTCCACAAGTTAGTGGTTCTCAGTGTGATCTCTAGACCAGGAGTATCAGTATCACCTGGCAACTTGTTATAAATGGAGCTTCTCTGGCCAGGAATTAGAAGCTTGCGGGGGGAGGTGGCTCGAAACCTGTTTTTCAACGAGCCCTTCAGGCAATTCTGTTGCATCATGGTTGTCATAGTAAATAAAGACCCCTGGAGGCTCCTGGCCCAAGATGACACAGCTGAAGTAGTGTCTCCAGGCGCCAGCAGCCGAGGAGCTGTGCTCAATGTGAATTGGTGGGATTGGAGCCCAAAGAAGGGAAAGAGGAGCAAGAAGGTAGGATAAGAGAGAAGGGGAGGGAGGCTTGCATGGAGCACTCCCTGTGCCTGGATGCAACTTACTGGAGGTGCCAGTTGGGGGTAGATTTTGCTGTCCAGGATGAGGGATACAGTCTGTGGCCAAAGAGCAGACAGTACTTACTGGCATCAGCACTGGCCTCTTTAGCCCAGACTCCTAAGCCGAAGACTCAGCCTCCACCGCCTGCTTCGTTCTTGGCTTGCTTGGCAGAGTAATCAGTCTCTCATTCAGCACGTGTTCCTGGAGCATCTCCTATGTGCCAGGCAATTCTAGGCCCAAGGACATAGCAGTGAACGAAATCAAGGGCCTGCCTAGGAGGATCTCCTATTCTAGCGAACCTACCCTTTGTCTTCTTGTGGGGAACATCCCCAGCGTTTTCTGCAGGCTTTGGCAGCTAGGCTGGTGGCCAGCTGGCCCCCTCCCCCTGCCCGCGCTGTGGAGGGGGACCTCTAGGCCAGCAGCAGAGTTAGAGCAGTGAGACTTGCGCTCTGGCTAGGCAGCCATGGGACATATCCTGTCTGGCTCCCTGTGGGGGGTGTACTCTGTGTTCCTTAGCTCTCCCAACCTTCCAAAAATCTCTTTACAAAACTCTCTAGAAATCCTTTTCTTTTGCAGTGTCTTCCTTGCCTATGGGGACAGGAAGCTTGCTCTGTTTCCCTCTTCCCCCAGCACCACCCAGCCCATGTCTCCATCCCATTTTCCTGGAAGCACCTTCTCCCCCATCCTTGTCTTGTTTCCATGTCTCTTGTTGCTGTCGACACACCTTTGCCTCTTTGGTGTGTCCTAGATTCAGATAGGCAGGGACAAGGAGACAGTTGCTACCGTGCATGAGCATGTTGTGTTGGGTGCTCTGCCAGGCTCTGCAGACTGGCTCACGTTACCCCACCGCAGCCCACTCCCAGGCGCAGGTGCTCAGACGACACCGTCCTGTGCTGTGAGCAGCGGGCGTGTGGTACGTCCTGGGCAGGGGTTGTAGAGAGGCCGTTCACGTGTAAACACATCCTGTCTCCAGGAGGGGAAGAAAGGAGCTCAGAGCTAGGGCAGGTTGCCTAGCAGGGACCCTATGGGCAGCAGGTGGCTGGCAGTGAGTGTCCCTTCTCCAAGTAGGGTCGGGGGGAGGATGAGGGAGAGAGAGGGGGCAGTGCTGGTGGAGATCTCCCCAGCTGAGATATAGCAAGAAGGAAAGAACAGGTGGCTGCTTGTCTGCAGGGAAAGGCCGCATCCAGATGTAGGGCTGCTGTGGACCAGATGGAGGCTAGGGCGCAGGGCAGCGAGATGGAGGTCTGTGGCCTCCTACACTGTGCTCCTTCATGGCTGCTTCTCCGTTGCCTGGGCAGGGGCTGACACCCAAGTGAACAAGGAGGGGCATCTGGAGGATTTCTTGAGGCTGACCTTGCAGGTGCTGTTCTCTTCTGCTCCTGCTGCCATAGACCTCCTCCTGTGTTCACCCCCAAGGACTCGCTTTGCCCTTCTAGAGGAAGGCCTGATGTTTTCTACATTGGGAGGTGGAGAGGACAGGGGTGGAATGCAAACAAAAGCCTGGGGCCCAATCTGTGACTTCCTTGGTTGAGCGCTGGCTCTCTGTGATTATCTCATGGCTTACTTGACTGGCTGTTAAAGGGGAGCCCAAGGGGACACGCTGGCTGTGGCTGGGATTTGGGTGGCAACCGTTGTTGCTAATAATAAATGGGACAGCTGAGCGGATGCTATTGATGAGGAGACTGAATTACATTTCTCTGTGACAATCCAATGCTGGCTTCCTGATGGAGGGGGAATTCCCTTCCTGAGGATGCCTCGGGCGGGACTTCATTCTGTCTTGAAGGGCCTACGGGACAGTGCTAGTGAGTCAGTAAGCATTTATTGAGTGTGTTCTGTGTGCTCTTGGCTGTGTGACGCAATCTCGGGGGTGTGGACGGCGGTAGGTGTGAGTGGCCGCAGCTGCTGTTCCCGGCTGGCCTGAGTCACCCTGCTTCTGGGTGGAAAAAGAGACTTGCTCTTTGCCATGGCTGGACTGTCCCATAGGAAAGTTCAGTGAGTCACCGAGAAGTGGGGCCGGCACAGCTGAGGCCAAGTTGCCACTGTTCTCTGCTCTTGGGCTCTGTCCACGCAGGAGTCGCTGCCCAGTGCATTCCTCAGGCCCGAGGCCGGATCTCAGCCCTCAGCCTCCCATCTGTGCCAGCCCCAGCATCCTCACTTGGGAGACGCAAACCCATTTTTAACAGTAATCTAAACACACTGCCTCTGGGAAGACTGATAAAGCTGTGTTCTAAATCCGGAACTGTCCTAAAGCTTCCAGACCATCTCTCAAAAGGACACAGCTCACTTCCAGAGCAAGCTTTCTTTTTAGTTTTTTTTTTTCTATGTTTGTTTATTTTTGAGAGACACAGAGAGACTGTGAGCGGGGGAGGGTAGAGAGAGAGAGGGAGACACAGAATCCGAAGCAGGCTCCAGGCTCTGAGGTGTCAGCACAGAGCCCGATGCGGGGCTTGAACCTACAAACCGTGAGATCATGACATGGGCCAAAGTTGGATGCTTAAACAAGGCTTAACCGACTGAGCTACCAGGCGCCCCCCAGAGCAAGCTTTCTAAGTGGTAAATAGCAACTACCAGCAGGAACTGCGTGCTCGCCTTGGACCAGGCCCCGTCTGGTACTTCCTGTCCACGTTCTCACTTCGCCCTCACGTGAGCCTTGAAAGGCCTGTCTGCCTTGTTGATCCACTCACTGTTCATTGAGCACACATCATGCTTCTTCATCTGTCCACCTCTGTCCACACAGTAACCACTGCCTGTAATGGCCTCTTCCCCCTCCCTAGCAAAGTGATTTCAAAGTGATTTCTGTTTATCTTTTAAGGTCTAGTGGGATCCCGCTTCTCGCCAGAAGCCTTCCTTGATGGGGTGGTGTTAAAATGTGTCCACACATTTTTTGATACTTCCCTCCTCAAGAGGTGGAAGCTAATTCCACCCCCCCCCCCTTGAGTGTGAGCTGGTTGTGTGGTTGTGGGCACTCGCATCCAATGAATAGGACAAGGGGGAAGGGATGGTGTGCAGTTTCACAGACGAGGTCGTAAGAGGTGCTGTAGCTTTGCCTCTCAGATCACTCACTCCGGGGGGAGTCAGCTGCAGTATTTTGAGGACATGCAAGCAGCCTCTGGAGAGGTGTGTGTGATGGAGGATGGGGCCTCCTGGCAGCAGCTTTGTGAGCAGATCCCTCAGCCCCAACCAGGTCTTCAGGTGATGCAGCCCCCGTTCATGTCCTGACTGTAGCCACCTGAGGAACTCCGAGCTGGAACCGTACAATGAAACCACTTCTGCATTCCTGAGCCAAAGAAATTTAGAGTCACTAAGTTTTGGAGTCATTTGTCACACAGGAGTAGAGAACTCATACACTTGACCTTCCAGCCAGAAGTGCTTCATGCCTCCTCTGAACCACTGTGACACTGGTCATCTGTAACAATGCTGAGCAGCTTTGTCTAATAATTGAGATGAAATACCCTGGAGTCCTCGCCTGGCACTTGCAGTATCTAGTCCGTGCCTTGCAGGTGCTTAATGATTTGGGGTTAACAGATCAGACAATACAAGGGCATTGTCTAAGAACACACAAATACGTATTTTGTTCCCCACAAAAGATCTTTTGATTGCCGCTTTTCATGGATAACAGAGAGTAAACTGGATAGGAGGGTCATTTGGGAGAGCCTCAGTCTGTAATCCACAGAGCCACGGTCAGAGCCGGGAATGAATTGGCCCGAATCCAGGGGCTTTCTGTGGACACCAAAGGCAGTGTACTTGTGTCCCTGGATACCCGGTAACGAAGACGAGAGAAGGGCCTGGGGCAGGGGCTGAGGGAAGCAAAGAAAGGAATGCCAGAGCTTTTGCTGTGTGTCGAAGCCTTAAAAACTATTGCTGGGTAACAAGTTACTCCAAAAATAATTTATAGTTGTTGCAGATAATTTAAAAAATACTGAAAAGAAAAAAGGAAAAAAAAATATCCTTAACCCATAACTTATTTTGACATTTATCCTTCAAGTTAGTATTTTTTGTCTGGATGAGTGATGTGTGTATGCACATCAGACCTATCTATCTGTATCGATACCTACATACCTATGCATATCTATGTATTTTATACCTGTATATTGATATCTTTATGTGTATATCATATAGGGGATACACACACACAAATAGGTTTTTTATATCTAATTGAAAAAAAATGGGATCACCTAAATTCCATTTGTCTCACTTAGCAGTGCATCTCGAATCTTTTATTAAAATTTTTTTTTTATTTTGGAGACTGCGAGTGGGGGACAGGGGCAGATATATGATTTGCAAATATTTCTCCTATTTTGTGAGGTTGTCTTTTCACTTGAGAGTGTCTGTTGAAGTACAAAAGTTTTTAATTTCGGTGAAATTAAATCTAAATTATTGTTTTTTGTTTTTGCTGCTTATGCTTTGGGTGTCATATCTAAGAATCCATTCCATATGCAGTGTCACAAAGACTTACTCCTATGTTTTCTTCTTCTAAGAGTTTTATTTATTTTATTTAAACATTTTTTTAAATGTTTACTTTTGAGACAGAGAGAGACAGAGAGCATGAGTGGGGGAGGGGCAGAGAGAGAGAGAGGGAGACACAGAATCTGAAGCAGGCTCCAGGCTCTGAGCTGTTAGCACAGAGCCAGACGCGGGGCTTGAACTCATGCACCGTGAGATCATGACATGAGCCAAAGTTAGACACTCAACTGACTGAGCCAACCCATATGTTCCTTCTTCTAAGAGTTTTATAATTTTAGCTCTTATATCTAGGTTGTTGATTCATTTTCAGTTCATTTCAGTAGATGGTGTGATCTAAGGGTCCAACCTCATTCTTTTGCACATGGCTATCTAGTTTTCCCAACATGATTTGTTGAAAAGACCCCGTTGAATAGTCTTGGCACCCTTGTTGAAGACCGATTGCCATAGATCTATGGATGTGTTTCTGAACTGTCACTTTCATTCCATGGACCTACAGGCCTATCCTGTGTCAGTACCACACTGTCTTGATTGTTTTGCTTTGCAGTAAGTTTGAAATTGGGAAGTATGAGTCCTCCAACTTTGTTCTTTTGGCTGTTCTGGGCCCCTTGAATGTCAGTGTCAATTTTAGGATTACTTTTTAATTTCTACAAAGGATTCAGCTAGGATTTTGATAGAGATTGCGTTGAATCTGCAGATCAGTTTGGAGGGTGTAGATCTCCTAATCATACCAGCCCTTCTAGTTGTGATCATGGGATTTATCTCCATTTGTTTTTAACTTCTTTAATTTCTGTCATCAATGTCTTGTGCTTTTCAGAGTATATGTTTTTCATTTATTTTGTTAAATCTACATGTAAGTATTTTATTCTCTTTGATGCTATTAAAATGGAATTCTTAATTTTATTTTCATTGTCCATCGATAGTATATAGCAAAACAATTTTTTTTTGGTAGGTTGATCTTGTGTCTTGCGTCCTGAACTCATTTATTGTATTATTTTTAGTAAGTTTTGCTTAGTGAATTCCTTATTTGTCTATATAAGATTATGTGAATAGAGAGTTTCAGTTCTTCCTTTCCAGTTCGGATGCCTTTTATATAGTTTTTTTGTGTTTTTTTTTTTCTTTTGCTCAACTGTTCGGGCTAGAACATCTAACACAATGATAAACAGAAATGATGACAGTGGATATTCTGGTCTTATACCTTCTTTTATGGACAAAGTATCCAGTTTCCCATTATTAAGAATATTATTACCTGTGATTTTTTTTTTTTTTTTTTTTTTTTGGTAAACGCCCTTTATCATGTTGAGGAATTTCCCTTCTATCTAGTTTGGTGTGTGTGTGTGTGTGTGCGTGTGTGTGTGTGTGTATGTATGTGTGTGTTTAATTTTACTCAAGAAAGGGTTTTGAATTTTGTCAAATGCTTTCTTTAGTCTTTGAGTTGATAATACGGTTTTTGTTTTTATTCCTCTGGTTTTTATATTCATTGATTTTTGGATGTTAAACCAACTTTGCATGACTGTAATAAGTCCCACCCAGTCATGATGTATAATTCTTTTTAGAAGGTGCCGGATTCAGTTTGCTAGTATTTTTGAGAATTTTTGTGTCTATATCCATGAACTATATTGGTCTGTAGTTTTCTTGTGATGACTTTGGTTTTGGTGTCGGGGTAATACTAGTCTTCTAGAATAAGTTGGGAAGTGTTCCCTCTCCTATTTTAAGAGTTTCTGAGGAATTAGTATTACTTCTTCTCTAATGGCAGGATTTACAGCTGAAGCCATCTGGACCTGGGCTTTCTTTGTGTAGCTTTTTGATTACTAATTCAATTTCTTTTTTTATGAAATATATATATATATATATTTGCCGTTTCTTTGAGTCAGTTTCAGTAGTTTGTGTATTGCTTGGAATTGTCCATTTCATCCAAGTTATTTAACATATTGACACCTATTTGTGGTATTTGAACGTAGCTCATCGTAACCCAAACAGTGGTGCGGTGAACATTCATCCTCGTGTTCCCATGGAAGTGTGTTCATAGCCCAGATTCTTAGAAGAGGAATTGCTGGGTCAGAAGTCTGTGCGTGCAAATGTTGATGGTTTCTGCCCTTTCGTCCTCTTCCTACTCATCTTTCTCCCCTTATTGATTTGTATAAATTCTTTCTGTCCAGGAATCTTGGTCTCCTGGAGGTTGGAGCTAAGAAGGATGCACAGAATCAGTGGGGAGGATAGGTTTGGGAGTTGTGTGTTTGACAGCTCCTTCTGGTCAGGGGTGCTGATGTGGTGAAACTTGTCATCCACTCTGTATATTCACAGGTGGGGTTTCCAGACCCTTAAGCCCAAACTGCTGGTGGGTCAGAGACTCTTGCCTCTGATAGGCCAGCTTTGATCTGGGACAGGTCATTTGAAGCCAGGTGACTCCTCAAGCGTTCTTCCCGCGGTGGTTCTCTCTGGGAATTCTGAGGGCCGGGGGGCTCCTGGTGATTCTGGCCCATTGGTGCCTGTGGAGGAAGGGAGGGATGCCCTACCTCTGCGTAAAGGAGTGACAAGATATCCTCGTTTTTCATTATCACTGCTTTTGTTTTCTTTTGTTTTGTTTTCTTTTGTTTTGTTTTGTTTTCTTTTGTTTTGTTTTGTTTTCTTTTCTTTTCTTTTCTTTTCTTGCCCGTTCATCTGAGGACTATGTTCTGGGTGCTCATTAACTCACGGCTTGCCAGTGCCCCGATGTGGGCAGTGATGTTGTGACCAGACAGTGTAGCTGTTTCTATGGAGGGGAAGCTGCTGAGAGCTCTCTGTGTGCATTTTGTTAGGGCAGAGCTTTTAGCCACTCCCCCCCCCCGCCCCCCTTTTCCACTTCTTGTTTCTCCTTTTTGCCTTTACCTGGAATTTACAAAGGCTGGCACCAAAGTGGGTTAAAGATTTGGATTTACATAGTTCGAGAGTTAAAAAAAAATCTCTCCAGGTCCCTGGAGGCTGCAGTTGGGTCGTTTTCAGGCTTTGCTCACAAGCTCCAGGGTCCCAAAGAGGTGCTCTGGAGGCAGGGGACAGCGGCAGGCACATTTGGAACTCAAGCCCCCATGGCTGCCCTGGCCAGGGTCCCTGGAGGGCTGTGTTGCTACTAAAGTTGGAAAGCTACTTGTGTTGGACTCCTTGGCCTCACTGTTGGGTTGAAAATATTCCAAACATGACTCCTTCTGGAGGCTTCATCCTGGGGCTGACAGGTGCTTTAGGGAACTTGGCTTTTCCCAGGGGCCCTATAGACTCCTCTCTCTTGACAGAGACTGAGCGGCTGCTCTCCCCAGGGCCATTCGCCAGCCTGTGCATGTTTCGTTTTTTCTTTTTTTTTAAATTTTTTTTTTCTTTCAACGTTTTTTATTTATTTTTGGGACAGAGAGAGAGCATGAACGGGGGAGGGGCAGAGAGAGAGGGAGACACAGAATCGGAAACAGGCTCCAGGCTCCGAGCCATCAGCCCAGAGCCTGACGCGGGGCTCGAACTCACAGACCGCGAGATCGTGACCTGGCTGAAGTCGGATGCTTAACCGACTGCGCCACCCAGGCGCCCCTCGTTTTTTCTTTTGTTGTATGGGACATTCTGGCCCTCCAGCCCTGCAAAGGCAAAATCAAATTACCTTCTCTCTCGATCCAAATGACTCTCATCCCCCGGGAAGCCCTGGGCTAAGTTTGCAGACAGTTGGTAAGGAGGCTTTCTCAGCAGACCTCCTGACTGATGTATCTTCTTTGTGTCTTTCAGTCTGCGGAGTTCTTTGAGATGCTGGAGAAAATGCAGGTGAGCCTCGCCAAAGTGGGGTAGCTGAGCCATGGGTGGCGGGTGTGCTGTAGTGACCTTGGGGGATACGACACCAGGCAGAACCTGGGAGCCTTGGAGGGAAGGGAAGAGAAGAGAGAACTCATAGCCTGAACTACCTAAGGCCATTTTCATGCTGAGCAGCAGGAGGATTCTGGGAAGCTCCTGCCTGAAGGAAAAAACCAGAAAATCTCCTCCGGTAGAACAGATGCAATACACAACCTCACAGATGTGGAGAGGGCTTGAAAGGGTCCGTTGTTCCTGGGATGGGTTGGGAAGAAAGTCGGAAAAAGAAAGCCCTTTCCTAGGGGCGCATCTTGAGTCTGGGAGGCAGAGCTTCGGGTGAGAGACCCGCCCGAGGTCGAACCCTGCACCTAACACTTGCTAGCACAAGTTCCTTCCTTTTTCTGAGCCTTCTGGCTCCTGTTTTCTATCTGTTCACAGCACTGTTTTCACCTCCCTCTGACACCAAATGTGTGGTTGTTTTCCCCCCACCGAACAATTCTGTGACACCAGCTTGGTGTCCTGCAGTTCAGCTCCATTCTGACACTGTCTACCAGAGAGAGCGTCAGATCCCACAGGGTATGGGCTCTGCCCCGCAAGCCTGCCCCCTGCCCGCTTCAGATGCCGGCCACGAGTCTGTGGTCACCTGTGCTTCTGACCAACAGGCTATGAATTTCAGGGTCCCATGATTCCCTGCTCGGGTTCTATTCATTTGCTAGAGTGGCTCAGAGAACTCAGAACAGTTTACTTACTAGATTATCAATTGATTATAAAGGGATATAACTCAGGAACAGCCCGATGGAAGAGTTGTGGAGGGCAGGGTATGCGGGAAGGCCGGGAAGAGCTTCTGTGTCCTCTGGATGTATCACTCTCCCAGCGCGGCCATGTACTCACCAACCCGGAAGCTCCCTGAACCCATCATTTGGGTTTTTTATAGAGGCTTTATTACTTAGGCATGATCGATTAAACCATTGGCCACTGGAGATTGATTCAGCCTCCAGCCCCTCTCCCCTCCCACGAGGTTGGGGAGGTGGGACTGAAGGTTTGGAGCCTCTAATGGTGGTTGGTTCCCCTGGCAACCAGCTCCATCCTTAGGGGTGTCCCAAAAGTCAACCTCATTAACAAACTTATAAACAACCTTCTTGCTTTCACCTTTATGGCTCTGGAGCTGTTTCAGGAACCAAGGACAGAAGACCAAATATTGTAACAAAAGATGCTTCTGAATGCTCCCATTGCTCTCGTCACTTACGAGATTCAACAGGCTGTAGGAGTTCTGTGCCAGGAATGGGTGAAGACCAGAGTATTTGTTGTTATAAATCATGCCGCAGCCCTTATAAATAATAACAGAAATACCCACTCACACGATTGTTGGGATGAAATGAAATAATGTATGTAAATACTTGATAAGCATTGCATAAAAATCAGTGTTCAAAATGGATTTGGGGGGGCACTTTATAATTACTCCTCACCAAGGGGCCAGGGCTCACAGGTAAGAACTGGTGCCCTGGGAAATTTGGGAGGATGTCCAGAAGGCTTAACTGATATGGGTGGGAAGAAGACGCTGATTTAAAAATTAAAAAAAAATTTTTTTTTTAATGTTTATTTTTGAGAGACAGAGAGAGCATGAACAGAGCATGAACAGGGAAGGGGCAGAGAGAGAGGGAGACACAGAATCAGAAACAGGATCCAGGCTCTGAGCTGTCAGCACAGAGCCCGATGTGGGGCTCGAACCCACGAACCACAAGATCATGACCTGAGCCTAAGTCGGTCGCTTAACCGACTGAGTCACTCCGGGGCCCCTAAAATTAAAAAAAGTTTATTTTTGAGAGCCAGCACTAGTTGGGGAGGGGCAGGGAGGGCGACAGAGAATCCAAAGAGGGCTCTGTGCTGACAGCAAAGCGTCCGATGTGGGGCTTAGAACTCACAAACGAGCCATGAGATCATGACCTGAGCCGCAGTCAGATGCTTAACCAACTGAGCCACCCAAGCGCCCCAGTAGCACATGTGTTTTAAGCACTTTTCTCGGCTCAGACAGTAACAAGTCTTAGCTCATTTCTTCCTGAAAAGTCCGCAGGAAGCAGCTGTATTATTATCATTATCCTCTTTTCACAGGTGGGGAAACTGAGGCACAGAGATCTTACTTAAAGCACTCAAGGGTTGTGGGTAGTAAGTAGCTTCAGAGTCAGAAGGCTTAGCCATTATGTTATGATGCTTTCTACCCTGAGTAGATGCTACGGGTTCAGGGAAAGAAGATTCCATGGTAATGGCGTGGAAGCTCTGGAGGAGAGGCAGTTAGGGTGCCACTGCGGTCCTGCGATGCAGGTGGAGACACTGAGGTGCTCACAGGAAAGCCAGGTCTCCCTAATGATGGGGAAGGGGAGGGACCGTTTGAGGGAGAAGTATTGTAGTGGTTGTGTCATTATCACCCAGAAGTTACTAAGATCCTCCAGCAGTGTGTGGACTGCAGACCGATTTTACATACATTTAGGGACTTACAGTCGGGTTGTGGAAACAGGGGTGGCGTGTGCCTTGGCAGCGAGGGGTGGGAGACCGTGCGCAGCTACGTGCTCTGCTGCCTGGAGTAAAGCTGGGATTTTCACCGGAGCCCATGAGATCCTGACACTCTGGGAAGCTGGCAGGGGATTTGCAGCTCCCCCTGCCTTCTCTTCGTTTGGTCCCACAAGCCACCCATCCATCCCTCACCCCCAGCTGGAGACCCCCGCCTCCCCTGCAAAGGGCTCTCCCAGTACATAATTCAGCCCTACTTAACTGGCCTCCTGCTGGTCTGCCTTCTCTGTGTCCAGGCTGCTGGGCTTGACTTCTCAACTAGATTGGGACCCTCCTGAGGGCAGGGGTTTGGTTTTTATGCTCTGTACGTTTGTGGCAGCAGACACCCGAGGGCTTGCCTGTTCCATCTCCGTTGAGACGGCCAGGGGCTGAAATCCAACTGCCTGGGGTTTAGGTCCCTGCCCACTGGGCCCCGGCCTCCAAGGGGCCCACACTTTCCAGCTCTTCTGTATGTACAAAACTCATATATGGGGAAATGGTGGGAGCGAAGCAGGTGGCATGGTGTGGCCAGATCCTGTCCTTGGGCGTGGGCCACCTCTTCTCACGCTGTGGTTGTGGAGACTGACTTTCAGAGCAGTCAGTGCCCAGGGCACTCTGCGAGTCATGGAGAGCTGGAACTCAGATCTGGGACTCCTGACCTCCCCTCCACCCCCCGCCATCCCCCGACAGTGGAGGAATTGGAAGAAGGGCACAATCCCTATGAAGCAACCGAGACTGAGGTCCATTTTGTCCTGGGTTCAAGTTTTAACCCTGGCACTGTGGAGCTGAGTGTCCTTGGTCAAGTCACTCTACCTGTCTGATCCTTGATTTCTTCATGGTGAGGAAAAAGGGGGGTTAATGATAATACTGATTGCAAAGGCAGATCCATGGAAAGGGGAGGAGAGGGCCCAGAGCTGGGTTATGGCTCTGTGTCATCGGGGAGGAGAGGAGTGGGGAGGAGGTTTGCTTTCCTGCCCAGGGGCTGTTCCCAGGTAGGGGTGACTAATGCAGGACAAACAAAACAAACTTCTGACATCACCCCCCTCCCCATCTGCCCAGTTTGCCTCCCTGGACAGGGTCTGCAGGGCCACCCAGGTGGTTTTCTCCCTGTGTGGGGAGAGGAGCACCTGTCCGGTGGGAGGGGTCCTCCCACACCCTCCTGAGCAATGCTGCAGGGTGACTCAGCCCAGAGAAGTCCGGAGAAGCCGAAGTCTAAATCCAGCCAGTGAGCGGGAGCCCTGGGCTCCAAGGCCTATGGGATATGATTGTGCGCTTAGACAGACAGCCTGGCTTCAAATCCAGGCCCTGCCACTCAGTAGCTGTGCAACAGCAGAAGCAGCCGCCCCACTGTGCCTCAGTTTCCCTTTGGTATAAAGACGCTGAGGGCTTCAAAGGAGACAACCGTGGGAGGGCGCTGAGGAAGCTTAAAATCCCCATGCATTATGTTATGATTAGGATGGTCTTCTCTCCAGAGGGGACCTGTTTGTCCTAGTTATCCCACCTTCTCATTCCCTTACTCAATTTATTCAAACAGTCTAATTTAACTATGTGCTCCTGTCTTGAAAAAACCCAGTGAAGTCAGATCTTGACCATAGGACCACAGGACAAGGCACTGCTTCCCAGAAATGAATGAGCGTCAGGCCCCCTGCCTGTCACCTGTGGGTCTGCCCCCCAAGGAGGGAGGGCAGCTGTGGGGGCACCAGGTCCAGAGTGCTGGCTTTGACACCATTCGGACGTGGGTTCCCATCCTTGCCCCGTACCTACTGGTTCTGAGAGCCTGGCAGAGAGATGTCAGTGCCGGCATGATATTGCTCCCTGGGAATGATGGTAATAATTATCCGTAGCCAAACCAGTCACTCTTTCAAGGGCTTAACCAACGTCATCAACGTTTAACCTTTACCACACTGGTAGCTGCTATTACCGTTTGGGGTCTACAGAAGGGAGCGCTGTGCCACAGAGGTTTTGTGACTTGCCCAAGGTCCTAAGTGGCAGTGTTGGGATTTGAACCCTGGTGATCTAGCTCGAGCCTGCGCTCTTAGTTGCCTGCCCTACTGCCTTACTTGGAGCTGCTGTGGGGACTGAGTGTGACAAGGTGTGTGATGTGTAAGGACCGGGCACAATCAGCTGTAGCTATTATTACCAACCCCATCAAGGCAGGGGCTTGCGAATCTCAAGCGAACCCGCCGTTTGGCCCCTTTTATGTGACCTTTGCTTTTTCATGAGTCCTCTTTTCCGTGTTGCCATAGGGGATCAAGCTTGAAGAGCAGAAGCCGGGACCCCAGAAGAACAAGGTGGGCTGTGTGGATGAGGCGGCAGCCTTGTGGGCCCGACGAGGGGACAGCCGGCGTGCTGGGGTCTGCCGTCTTCCACCTGACTTCCACCAAGAGCTACTTAAGTGGCTGCGCCTGTGTTGACTGGGCGCGGTGGATAGTAAGGGGGCCTTAGCTTGATGCCTATAGGGCAGCTTTAGGGGGTGGGGGTGGAGGCCTTCAGCAAGACCTGCGCCTTGTGGCTCAGCCTTGATCTTCTGTACCTGCTCCTGCAAAAGAACCGCACACGGCATTTAGGGGTATCAGGCTCTGGGCTCCAGGCTCTGCTCCTCCGCTGCAGTTTCCTTTCCCAAGGCCCAGGGAAGCTCGTCACTTGGAAGTCAGCTCCCTTGCCCGAAGGCGGGGCTGGGTGAAATCAGGAGCCATCCTCCTGTTTTTGCCCTCATTCCTAAGGGGTGAAAGGCGCGAAGTTCAGAGCCTTTGTGCAGTGCACCTTCAGCTAGCCAGGTTTGTGTTCAGGTTCTGTCACTTTGGGGAAGCACTCAAGGGAAGCCGGATTCCCAGAGCTCCCTCTCTGCCGTTCTGCATCTGGTGTTCCCTTTGATGCTCTTAAAGCTCTCGTGTAGCCTGCCAGGCAACCCCCACCCCTGACCCGGGAGAGGGGAATGGAAACAGCCATCATGCTTCACGGGCACTGCTGGGGCTAACGGTCGCCTTGTCTGGTTTGTCTTGCAGGATGACTATATCCCGTATCCCAGCATTGATGAGGTAGGAGCCCCCTGGCCACACTGCAGCCTGCGCCGGGTCTCAGCTCTGGGATGGGACTGGTGGGGGGGGGGCGGGCTGATGGCCCCTGCTCCGTCCCACGTGGGAGAGAACCTCAGGCCTGGAACTTCACCTTTGTGACCTCCGTTTTGCCACGTTGAGACTGGGGTGCTGATCACAGCCTTGCAACTTCGGTGCTCCAGGGTCGGCGAAGCTGACAGGTTGTTGGGCTTAAATTTGGGGTTTGTGTTACTGTAAACACAGGCCTCAAATACGGGGGTCTCCGCCGTGGAACAGTTCAGAGGTGGGGGGGTGCCACCACTGGCACCCCACTCCTTCACTCCCCCTCTAGAGCCAGGGCGGGCCACAGTGCAAGACTTTCTCTCTGCTTCCAGGTTGTGGAGAAGGGAGGCCCGTACCCCCTGATTGTCCTGCCCCAGTTTGGGGGCTATTGGATCGAAGACCCGGAGAACGTGGGGACACCGACCTCCCTTGGCAGCAGCATCTGTGAGGAGGAGGAAGAGGACAGTCTCAGCCCCAGCACGTTTGGCTATAAGCTCGAGTGCAAGGGCGAAGCCAGGGCCTACCGCAGGCACTTCCTAGGGAAGGTGAGGCTGAGGGCCCCTGGGTGGAAATAGCTGCTGGTGCAGGCAGGGAAATGCACCTAGACCAGCCTCGTCCAGCGCCCCTTTCTCCCTGTCTCTTCTCCTTCCTGGGCCTGCCCCCTTCCTAGGGCCTGCCACTGTCCTGCTGTCCTGGCTGGGGAGGTCCGACTGGCTCTCCTCCTGGGCGAGGGTACAGGGGGTGTGCAGAAGTCAGGAAGGCTCAGTGTGATGGGTCCTTGGGGGCACCACCCCCACCAAATGTTCATGGAGGTGACTGGATGGGGAGCGTTTGGGGGTGAAGGAGAAAATATGTTCTCACACCTTGGAAGTCTTTGTTTCTGTGTACATAGTACAAATCTCTCCTGTCCTCACTCCAGCAGGTCCCCAGGGTGATGTGCTGTGAGCCTCTGATTGTTTAAAAGTGACAAAGTTACATTTCTTTAAATATATTCTGCTCTTCAGACTTGCTTGGTTCGGAAGTCCCAAGGGCAGATTCCGGAAGTTTCCAGTCTAAGGCAGTTTTGCAGAGTTTCACAGGGAGGAGGGAGCTGCATCCGAACCCCCATGCAACTTGTTCAAATGCAGATTCCAGGGCCCCACCCTGATATGGCAGATCTAGGGTGGGCTCCCCGAGCCTGAGAGAGGCCCACTGTCCAGAGCAGCTCCCAGCTTCCCATGGATGGAGGAGCCAGAGTTCCTCCTAGTTTTATTCCCACAAATAGTCGGAATCAGCAAGAGCTGCCTCCTGGGATCAAGAAAGTGGATTTGGGGTCCTGTGGAGGGGAACTTGAGCTCCAGCGTTCAAGGTGGGCTTGAACACTGGATCTGTCCCTTACTAGTTGTGTGACCCTGGGCAGTTACTTAGCCTCTCTGGACACCGGTTTACATATCTATGAAATGGGCATGATGATGTCATCTTCCCATAAGGTTGTGGTCAGGATTTAAGGAGTCAGTGGGTGTTAAGTACTTAGTCTAGTGCCTGGCACATCCCGATGACTGCACAGTTGGAATCCCCTCCTGTGATCTTTCTCTTTCTCCTCCTCCTCCTCCTCCTCCTCCTCCTCCTCCCCCTCCTCCTCCTCCCCCTCCTCCTCCTCCTCCTCCCCCTCCTCCCCCTCCTCCTCCTCATCAACAGCAGCCACAACATCCTTCCCTTTCTTCCTCATTGCTGTGGGCAAAAAAGGTGATTTGGGGGAGCCGTCTGGAAGGTCTCCTACTCTGTTAATACCTGATTTCTCTTTCTAGGATCACCTCAACTTTTACTGTACTGGCAGCAGCTTGGGGAACTTGCTCCTGTCCGTCAAGTATGAGGAGGCAGAGGGCATTGAGTACCTTCGGATCATTCTCAGGTGGGGCTGCTGCACCGTTGGAGGCCACGCCTCTAGTGGCAGGGACCCAGAAATACCAGTCTGACCAGTCTGGTCTGGGTGTGTGTGTGTTGGGGGGGTGGGGAACAGACTGGCTGGAATTCTGGGGCTCTGTTGAGTTGCTAAGCAAGGAGACCAGGTGTTTATGCCAGCCGGCCAACTGTGGGAGTCAGAGTGGTATCCTAGTCTCAAGGTCACCTAGACCATACCCCCGCCTGCCTTTCTGTTTGGCTGGGACCATGGCTCTGAAGAATTTTGGAAGGGAAAATAGAGATAGCTCTTTCTGCTGAGATACAGCTCCAAATCGCCCTGGGAGAGGGTTTGCCAGAGCACTGCTTGTGGCGTGCATCCAGTCAGGAAGATAGATCCCAAAGCATCTGTGTGTGTGTGCAGGGTTCCCTGAGATGGAAAGTGGTCACAGTGGGAGCACTGATTTACTGCTAAGCCATGGTACCTCTCTCCTCAGGGGCAGGATCTGGGACTGGTTTCTGTTTTGTTCAACTAACATGTTTTGTAAACCCCCCTCTGTACCGGGGAGTGTGATAGGTGCCGGGATGCAATGATGGCTGAGTTGTGGTCTGTTTTCTGAAGGCTTATGGTCTAGTAGAAAAAAGCGGAGGATTTTACTATGTGTCACAGGTATTATGCACAGGATGCTGTGGGAGCACAGAGAGTCTGTATCTTATTTATCTCTGCCCCTGGTGGGCTGGTGGATAAGCCTGGAAGGCCAAGTGTTAGTGCTTAGCAGAGTGCTGTGAACCTGTCAAGCTCCCAGTCCATATTCATTGAATCTAATTGGAAGTCCTTGACGGTATTTGAAAGAAGCAGTGACATTTTTTTTTCTGCCCAAATTTTGAGATAAATATGGGAGGGAGCAGGGGCACACAGTCGTGCTGTGGGAGAGGGGTGTGTGGGGGGGTGGTACAAGGGAGTTGTCAGCACCCATCCAGTCTTGGTTTTTGATTAAGGAAGGAAGCAGTTTTCTTTACGGAGGTTCACTTGGCTAGACATCATATTTGCAAGGCAGGGAGAAGTTAACTAAATTGCTAGAGCAAATTTTTTGAGGGAGTAATATGTGGATCCCCAACTCCAAATAGGATTTTGAACTAGGTGACTCTCTATAAAGAAAATTATTTTCTTTCTTAATAAAAATCAGACCTTGGGGTGGCTGCCTGGCTCAGTTGCTTAAGTGTCCGACTTCGGCTCAGGTCGTGATCTCATGGTTTGTGAGTTTGAGCCCCGCGTCGGGCTCTGTGCTGACAGCTTGGAGCCTGGAGCCTGGAGCCTGCTTCGGATTCTGTGTCTCCTCCTCTCTCTGCCCCTCCCCCCCCCCCCATGCTCTGTCTGTCAATAAAAAATACATGTTAAAAAAAATTAATAAAAAAAAATAGAAATCAGACCTAAACTGGGTAGGATTTCTGAGTAAGATGACAATTGAACACAAGGATCTAACACCCTTTTTCCAATACTCCAATACTGTGTCTTATTTGAAATGTTGCTTCAGAACTGAAAACATGGGAAAGATGTCAGGAACACACCACACACATTGAGTATTTTTTTTTACATTGACTATTTTTAAAATAATCTATGGGGCAGTTAGGACTATAATGTGGATGGTATTGAGAGTTGAGCCCCAGCTCACCTTCCTTACAGAGCAATGTAGCATGGGGATATATGAAATTAGGAATTCTGGGGGAGTCCTGTACTCTTTAAGTGTTTACTTATTGATTTTGAGAGCAAGAGAGAGAGTATGAACAGAGGGAGGGCAGAGGGAGAGAGAGAGAGAATCCCAAGTAGGCTCTGTGCTGTCAGTGCAGGGCCTGACTCAGGGCTCAATCCCACAAACTGTGATCATGACCTGAGGTGAAATCAAGAGTCGGGCGCTTAACCACCTGAGCTACCCAGGCATCCCGAGTCCTATACTCTTTAGAAGTGAGCAGGAGCCTTGGAACAGTCAGGGGTCTTTCCACATGGAACCACTTCTGTTGTTGTAGGTCAGCAGCATTTGAAATCAATCCCCTGGGGAGCCCATGAGCAATCTCAAATGTGGCTTTCCCAAATAGAAAACCCTGGGGTGGCAGGGAGAAGCCATACACCAGCTAGGAAGTTGGACAATCATTAGTCTCACTTGGAGTGATGGCCAGGCCAAATTGAAAACCAGACATAAGAAAATTGGCCCTACAGCTTTAGAAGCTTTACCAGACACAAAGAAGAAATTATGCAGAGGTGACATTCCCCTGCTGGCAGTGACTCCTGTCCCAGCTTCTTCCTCATTCTTTGTAGGATTCTGGATTATTTAATTGATGTCTTAAAACAACTAGCTCTCCAGCCTAAAATCTGAGAAGTGTATTCTGACAGCTTCTGTATGTGCTATGAAGGTAGCCAAGAAGAATCTATCCACAATTGGAAATGAATAACAAGTCTGAGTCGATTTCTTCTTTTTTAAGTTTGGATGTAAAGAAGAAGTAGGGGAGGAAAAAAACGCCTCACAGGTTGGTGAAAGGAAAGATTCTGCATCTAAAAAGGCATACCCTAGCATTTAGAAGGTAGGGACTAACTAAATTTTAGAAACGATTATTTACTACAGAAAGCCAACCAGATGTAGATATCTATTAACTTTGTATTTTCAGCAAACTTCCAGAAAAAATAAACCATATGAAAAAAATACAAAAGATAAAGTAAGGTGACAGAATGAAATGAAAAAGTTGCTGGTAAATTAAAGAAAGAACATAAGAAAACTAAAAATGGCCAAAAAATTTTTAAATTTATTTTCTACATTTGTTTATTTTTGATAGAGAGAGATAGAGCATAAGTGGGGGAGGGGCAGAGAGAGAAGGAGACACAGAATCCAAAGCAGGCTCTAGGCTCTGAGCTGTCAGCACAGAGCCTGACGTGGGGCTTGAACTCACAAACCGTGCAATCATGACCTGAGCCGAAGTTGGACGCTTAACCGACTGAGCCACCCAGGCACCCCTGCCAAAAAGAATTTTAAATGAGGGGCACCTGGGTGGCTCAGCTGGTTGAGCGTCTGACTTCAGCTCAGGTCATGATCTCATGGTTCATAAGTTCAAGCCCCGCATTGGGCTCTGCGCTGACAGTGCAGAGCCTGCTTGGGATTCTGTCTCTCTTTCTCTCTCTCTCTCCTCCCTACCCCACTTGCTCTGTCTCTCTTTCTCTCTCTCAAAATAAATAAACTTAACAAAAATTAAAAAGAATTTTAAATGATATTAGAAGCAGTAAAGAGAAGAATCTACTTTGTGGAAAACCCAGTTACTAACAATGAGAGCAAGCTTTCACATAATTCAGAGGAAAACACAGAAACTCTAAAATGATGAGCAAATTATAATAAATGTGGGGAATAGTGAGCAGGAATTAAGTTTGTGGAAAATTGATGTTCTTAAGCTAATTGAAGATTTAAATCTGCAGATTGAAATGGCTCACCCAATATCAGATGAAGTCAATGAAAGGAAACTAATAGCTGGACATATTTTGATGAATATGTAATATTCCATGGATATAAAATCACTATTAGAATGAAAACATTCCAAAATAAAGGAAGATAAAACATTAACATCTAGCAAAAGATAGAACATAAAGGAACATGAATAAATATAATAGAAGTCTGAATACATGTCATATATAATAAATATAAATGAGTTAAATTTCACTATTAAACAGCAAAGATTCTCAGTGTGAGTCATGCCTCCACCGCCCCCCCCCCCGACTAATGGATCAATCTATGTATCTTTATTTTATTAAAGAAAGTAATTCAGTATATTTAAAAAGAAAAGTGTTGAGAAAAATTTATAACAAATACAAAAGGGTAGAGTTGCAATATTAATATGAAAAAGTAGAATTTGAGGCAAAAAAGCAGTCAGTATGACAAAAAGGGCTATTGCCTATTCATAAAAAATAAAGCCTTGTTTAATCAAGGCTTAATATGTGCCGGACATTCTCCAGGGGTAGGGCTAATGTAAGGAATAAGCTCATCTCTTATTACCTGGCTACAGAAAACATTCACTACATGCTAGGTATTCTTATTCTTGTTTCTATTCTCACTCATCTTCTTATGGACCTGGATTGTTTTAGATCCAAAGATAGATGGTATGGCAGAACTGAAAAAAGTTTATAAGAGCTTGAACGTGGAGTGTGTGTCTGAATGTGTATATGTGTGTGAGGGTGTGTAAGGTTGAGGGCTCATGCTAGAGAGGTAAGAAAAAGCTAAATCATGTATGGACTATGTCTAGGAACTTGATTTTATTCTGTGAGCCAAAGGAGAGCTCCTGAAAGGAGAGTATCATGATATGATGTGCATTGTAGAGTGGTCACTGGCTAGATTAAGGGGAATGTCTTGGAGGGAAGGCAAGGCTAGAAGCAGGAAGATGAATCAAGAGGGTGCTGTGATGAGTCAGGTGATTATCATGTGACTATACAGGCCACCTGGTTGCAGAATGTGAATCCTGCCTCCAGTACTGTGCAAACCAACAACCTGATGGAGCTGAACCAGGGTGACTTGCACTGAGGATAGAGGAAAACGGGTGGAAAGTTCCAAAACACCCAGAGAAATTGACATTAAGAAAGACAGCTGAAAACATCAACAAATGAAAGCTGCATTTACTGCTGATGAAATGCAAGTAATGGTACACTTTCAAAATGACTTATATCTGAAAAAGGTAAAGAATGAATAGCATCTATAAACAGGATAATAAATTATGATACAGTCCATGAGTGGATACACATGGGTACAAAAAGAAAACACTTGGAATTATTGGGAAAAAAAATAGTTGAAATAAAAAAACTCAATACAGGAGAGCCTGGGTGGCTAAGTTGGTTAAGCATCTGACTCCTTTTTTTTTTTTTTTTTAATGTTTATTTCGGAGACAGAGACAGAGCATGAGTGGGGGAGGGGCAGAGAGAGAGGGGGACACAGAATCCGAAGCAGGTTCCAGGCTCTGAGCTGTCAGCACAGAGTCTGATGCGGGGCTTGAACTCACAGACCGTGAGATCATGACCTGAGCTGAAGTCGGATGCTCAACCGACTGAGCCACCCAGGCGCCCCAGCACCTGATTCTTGGTTTTGGCTCAGGTCATGATCTCGCAGTTTGTGAGATTGAGCCCTGTGTCAGGTTCTGTGCTAACAGCTTGGGATTCTCTCTCTCCCTCTCTCTGCCCCTCCCCTGCTCGCTCTCATGTTCCCTCCCCCCTCCTCTCAAAATGAACCCTGAGAAGCAAACAAAAAGTAAACCCCCAAAACAAAAAACTCAACACATGGGATAAAATCTGGTCTAATATAATGTATTCAGAATCAAAGAGTGAATCCATGAATTGGAAGATAGTCTTGAAGAATTCGTCCAGAGCGCAGCACAGCTCTAGGATAGAATATATAAAAAAGAAGGAAGCTATGTGGATAATAGACTGATAGGTCCCAGCATTTGTCTTAGAGTTTCAGAGGAAGGAATAGAGAAGCCAGTGGAGAAGAGATATCCAAAGAAATAATGGCTGAGAATATTTCAGAATTGAAGAAAGCACACACTGTGGTGCTGAGTATGATTTTAAAACAAAACAGTACTACTGGACACATTGAAGTGGAACATTGGAACATCAGAGAGAAAGAGAAAAATTTTAAGCTGCCTAAGGATAAAGACACTCATCTATGAAGTAGTGACAACCAGGTTGTGAGCAGACTTCCTATCAGCTATGGGACTCTAGGACAGTATCTTTAAAACATTGGAGGAAAGAAAGAAAGGAAAGAAAGAAAGAAAGAATCCTTTAATCTAAAGTTCTATATCGAGAAAAGCTATCTGCAAAGACAAAATAAAACTGTTTTCAGATTCCCCCGAAAGAATGACTAAAGGATGTCCTTCAGCCAGAAGAAAAGAGAAACTGAAAGAAAAGATGCAACTAAAAAGTGGCAAGAAATAGGTAAACTGTGTTGATACATTTAATTACCGATGGGGAAAAAAGAGGCTTGAACTAAATTAATAAACAAAAGTAGGGAAGACAATGGGGAGGGAAGAGTTCAATAGTTGCCATTTCCTTTTCCCTCCTCAGGAGAGAGATAGTGAG
This sequence comes from Panthera uncia, assembly GCF_023721935.1. NCBI lineage: Eukaryota > Metazoa > Chordata > Mammalia > Carnivora > Felidae > Panthera > Panthera uncia. Next base: position 45,374,300 of record NC_064814.1, read on the forward strand.
GAAGTGCACAGTTTGTTGGGAAAATGTATACATGTCTGTATTGGAAGTTATAGAAATACAATCTATAGCTCAAATTAGCAGAGGGATAAAAAGAGAATTAAAAATTTTTAAATTAAACTCAAGGCAGGAAAGGAGGAATTTTAAAAAGGAAAGAAAGCACAGAGTAATAGAAAACACAAAATAATAGAAATCATTCCAAGTACACTAGTGATCACAATAAATATAAATAGACTAAATTAGCATATGAATGTACTAGACTATCAGATTGGATGAAAAATACAGCTATATTTCTTTTTTTCCTCTGTGCCATCTTTTTTTAAATTCAGTTTTTTAATTTTAATTCCAATACTGTTAACGTACAGTGTTCTATTAGTTTCAGGTGTATGATGCAGTGATTCAACAATGCTATACATTACTTGGTACTCATCATGATAAATGTACTTTTAATCCCCATCACCTATTTCACTCATCCCTGTACCCACCTTCCCTCTGGTAATCATCAGTTTGTTGTCTATAGTTAAGAGTCTCTTTCTTGGTTTCTCTCTCGCTCTCTTTTCCTCTTTGCTCAATTGTTTTATTTCTTAAATTCCACATGTGAGTGAAATCCTATGGTATTTGTCTTCCTCTGACTTATTTCACTTAGCATTATACTCTCCAGCTCCATCCATGTTAACTGCAAATGGCAAGAATCCATTTTTTTTATAGTTGAATAATATTCCTCTGTGTGTGTGTGTGTGTGTGTGTGTGCGCGCGCACACACGCACCACATCTTCCTTATCCATTCACCTATGGATGGACACTTGGGCTGCTTCCATAATTTGGCTGTTGTAAATAATGCTGCAGTAAAATAAGGGTGCATCCCTTTGAATTAGCGTTTTTGTATTTTTTGGGTAAATACCCAGTAATGCAATTGATTACTGGATTGTAGGGTAGTGGGTATATTTTCCTCTAAAAATATTTTATTATTATTATTTTTAGAGGGAGAGAGAGTGGGGGAGGGCAGAGGGAGGGAGAGAGAGAGAATCTTAAGCAGGCTCCGCGCCAGGTATGGAGCCTGACATGGGGCTCAGTCTCACGATGGTGAGATCACGACCTAAGCCAAAATCAAGAGTTGGTTGCCAACCAGCTGAGCCATCCAAGTGCACCCCCCCTTTTTTTTAAAGTTTATTTATTTATTTTTGAGGGAGAGGGAGAGAGTATGTGCAAATGGGGAAGGGGTAAAGTGAGAGGGAGAGAGAGAGAGTCCGAAGCAGGCTCTGTGCTGTCATCGCAGAGCTGGACATGGGGTCGCCCTCACAAACTGTGAGTTCATGATCTGAGCCAATACCAAGAGTTGGGCGCTTAACCAACTGAGCCACCCAGGTGCCCCAAGCTATATTTTTCTTATAAGAGACATACCTAAAGAAAAGCAATATTGAAAAATTTAAAATAAAGAAATGGAAAAAGATATGCTGGAAAAATACTAACCAAGAAAAGTGATGTAGCAACATTAAAATCAGACAAAATAGGGTTTTAGAAAAAAAGCATTGGTAGGGATAAAGAGAGTGTACTCCTTTGTAACTTGTCCTGATGTTTCCTGCTGTGTGGAGGGAACATTTCTGTGTAACGTCCCTGGCTCTCTGCCTTCTCTGATAGATGAGTTTGGGAACAAGAACTTGAAGTATGTAGCCCTGGTTTTTCCTTTTTCTCCTGCTCAGAGCTAGTTGCCCTCAGGGTGCTCCCTCTGCCCCTCTGTGCTGAAAGGCCCACCTGGGCAGGCCCCTACAGAGGAGGCTTGCCTCTTGCCCAGCACTGCCAGTGACCTGGTGGATAATCCTGGGGGTCATTTAGGAGATCATTTCATCTTTACACCAAGCCAGGTGGCCTTTATCAGTAACAAAGGAGTTATTTTGACTTCCAGCTACCTTATCCTTAATTTTTTTGTTTCTGAATCTGTTCATTACCTGGGCAGAGAAATATGCCCTTTCCTGGACCCACGGAGGGCTCAGCTCCCATGATGATAAAGAGAACAGTCCACCCAGAAGATCTAACAGTCATGAAGTTGTACTTAGCAATATAGTCTTGAATTTAGAAAGGCAAAAACTGATGGGAATATAAAGAATCAACAAATGCTCAGCTCTAGTGGGAAATTTCAGTAACATCTTCCACACTTCCATGGACCAAGCAGACAACAATTGTAAGGATATAGAAGATTTGAACAATGCAATTAACAAATCTGATTTTGTAACATACATTCCCTAATTCAACCACAACAGCAAAAACAACACTGTTTTTAAGCCCAACGTAGAACCTGAAAAATGTCTGTGTATCAAGTTAACGAATTTAAAATAACATACAGATTATGTTCCATGAATATAAGAAAATTAAGTTGGAAATCAACAATTAAAATACTGAAGGAAAATATCATACATTTAGAAAGTTAAAAAAAAAGAAGAAAATCCTTTAAATAACTCATGGGCTAAAGAGGAAATCACAACAGAACTGACAAAATATTTAGAACTGAATGACAATGAAAATACTACCTATCAATGTGCGGGATGCAGTTCAAGTGGTACTTAGAGAAAGATGTATAGTTTTAACTGCATTTGTGAAAACAGAAGAAAGATTAACTGTAGGCATGCAAATCAGGAAGTTAGAAAAAGAATAGTAGGGAAAAAAAACCCAAGAAAATAGGAGGCAGAAAATAAAAAAGACAAGAACAAGTTCAGCGAAGTAGAAAGCAACAATAAAAAGGAATAGAGACAAAACCCAAAGTTGTCTATTTGAAAAGATTAATAAAATCGGCATACCCCATCAAGGACTGATTAAGGGTGAAAAGATACAAACAATGTTACGGCAGTGAAGGAAGGGATGCAGTTTTAAGTACAGATAAAGTTCTAAGAGAATGCCAAAACCCCTGTATATCAATGCATTGGATGGATAATTTATTTTTTAAGTGTTTATTTTGGAGAGAAGCATGGGCAAGGGGAGGGGCACAGAGAGAGAGAGAGGGAGAGCGAGGGAGAGGGGCTGAGGATCCAAAGCAGGTTCTGCACTGACAGCAGAGAGCCTGATGTGGGGCTTGAACTCACGAACCACAAGATCATGACCTGAGCCGAAGTTGGATGGTTAACCAACTGAGTCACCCAGTACCCCACATTGGATGGGTAATTATATAGAAAAACACAAATTGTCAAAATCGACTCAATCAGGAGTGGAAAACCTAAATATTCACTGTTAAATAACTGAATTGGTAGCCAAAAGTATCCTGCTACCAAAACCCAGCAAGCCCAGAGATTTCACAGATGAGTTTTAGCAAAACTTTAAGGAACAGAAAATCCCTATGGTATACAAACTATTTCAAAGGATCAGAAACTCCTCAGCAATTTATGAGGCTGGGATAACCCCTTGATATCAAAACCTGAGAAGGGAAGTAAAAAAAACAAAAAAACCAAAAACCAGTGTTGCTATTGATGTGAAACTCTCAATAAAATATTAGCAAATTAAAGTCAGCAGGATATGAAAAAAACAATGCATCATAAGCAAGTGAGTTTTACCCATGGAAGGAAAAGATGGCTCAACAGAAATATAATCTACCGGGTTAACAGATTAAAAACCATATGACTGTCTCAGCAGATGCAGAAAAGCATTCAGTAAAATTCAACACTTTCTTAATGTGCTAAATGAATCAGGGAACAGGCTAAATTTAGAGTCTTACGGTAAATCCCTTTATAAAGCAACTTTCATCCCATTTATATTTTGAGTAAATCCAGATTTTCAAATCTTAGATTTTCTTTTCATAAGAGGCTTTATCACATGTGAGAGCACACGTGTATCCAGAAGCTGTGCCCAGTTCTTTGGGAGAACACAAGCCCCACAACAACCCCAAAAATCATGGTGAATTTGAGGGCGACTGTTTGCATTTCCCGTATCTCAGGCAGGTTCTTTAAGTGTCCTCCTCCTCCAGGATAATGATTCCATTTTCCCACCATTTGAGTGTAGCACCCAACTCGTGGGTTGGGTGAAATGCAGCAGGTCTGACTGTAGGGAGACACCGAGCGAGTGTACCTTGTGGCCTGGTGTGATCTCAGGCACCGTCTCAAGCCCCTTTCCTAATGGACTCCCTTTCTTGTGGACACATTTTTCTCACCCTCATTCACATGTGCAGGTCCAAAGTGAAGACTGTGCATGAGCGGATCCCCTTGGCTGGCCTGAGCAAGTTGCCCAGCGTCCCTCAGATTGCAAAGGTAAAAACCAACCCCTGTGAGAAGGTGGCTTCCTCTTTTAGCCCAGGGCTGGGGTGGGGGTGCAGGCTTGTCCTGAGAGGGCTCTGCCCTTAGAGAGGGGAGGGCCATTACACTCTTTGGCCCTTGACTGCATGGATGGCATGGGGAAGGCTGTTGGCAGATGCCCTCATCTTCCCTGCAACCTCCCCATCTCATCCTCACAGCTGATGCTGCTCATGGTCTCTGCCCCCAAGTTCACAGCCAGTTCAGGGGACCAGAGAAATGGGAAGACAGGACTGGCTATGGAGAGTGCTGTAGGACTTGAGAGGAGGAAGGGGTGGGGTGGCCAGGTAGCCTTCCCAGAAGAGGAGAGATGGGCTGGAGGATAGCCAGGCTATTGGTCCAGATAGAGGACCCCCTCAAGGAAGGAGCTGTTAATCAGCTGGTGGCGGGGCCCATGTCACTATTCTGGAATACTGGGAGCTTGAGAACTGAGTCAGCGAAGTGGAGTGAGAAGAATGGTCAGTTGGGTTGGGTTGGGTTGGACCCACCCGACGAGAGTGGGAATGCCAGGCAGAATTGTGCCGAATGCCTTCTGTGGCCTCACTTCACCGGGAAACCTCAGGAAGGCTAGTCAAGTTTCCTGGCCACACGTTAGGGAGCAGAACCAGGACTCAACTCCAGGCCTTCTGACCCTGCAGGTCCTGCCCTCTTGTGCCCTTCCTCTTGGTGGGCGGAGGAGTCCACACGTTTTCAGTGGAAGCGGCCCCTGAACTGTGTGTCTCTCTCTTCCTGCTTAGGCTTTCTGTGATGACGCAGTGGGGCTGAAATTCAACGCTGTCCTGTACCCCAAGGTGAGGATTTTCACCTCCTCCCCCTACCCAGGGCTCTAGAGCCTGGAACAGACTTTCACACCTGTGGCTCTGTGGGATGTTCTCTGCATGTTGGTGGGGTTTTGTTGGGGGTTTTCCAGTAAACCTCCATGTCTCCCTCTCTCCCTGCTCACTCCTTTGCAAACTGGTCCACTGGGAACCAGTCCTCAGGCATGCCCCGGTAAAGACCCACCTGAATTGGTCCCCATCTATTGTGGAGTGGTAGACCTCTCCACATTACTCTGGTCCTATTTCCTTGGGACCAGTACTGAGGTGGGGAGTGATTCTACCTATAGCTAGAGGGCTAGCACAGGTCTGGTCTGCCATCATGGAGGTTGAGGGTGGCAGATGGCAGAACCCCACTGAGAAATAAAAGGCCAGATCATGGCTCCCCATTGCCAGTGTTACTGCAGCTCTGAGGCCTTACAAGCCCCTGCCCGGCCCTAGTTAATAGACTGGCTGGTTCTCTGTTATCAGTTTCCTTAGGATTGGCCCGATCTTGACCCCAATTATGATGTGGGGGTGGGAGTGGGCAGAGGAGCAATAATAACTTAACAAACCAACAAATCCACTCAAGAACAATTATGGCATGACAGGACTTAAATCACTCACGCACAGTGAATTGCTTTAAATTGGCCACAGGAAGAGAGCCAGTGTACTGAGCGCCTCCTCACGAGCCTGCAGGGCCCGGGAGTGGAAACAGAGCTGTGCAGTGAGCGCTGACACCGGGGCAGCTGAGGCTTGCTGAGGCTGGTTCAGTCCATTCCCCGAGTCCCACTTCTGATAGCTAGGGACCGTGAGGTGAGATGTTTGGCGGGGAAGAGAGGCCCTGTCCTGGCTGAGACCTCCAGAACGCCCTGGAACAAACGCCTTGAATGTTCACGGTTGGGCTTGACACCATTTATCCCTGTGCAGTGGCTGAGTTAATGACAGGGTCCTCTCCTGCCCAGAGAATGTGCCAGAGCCCTTCTCTCAGACACCTCTTGTTAGCCTGAGCATCTGCAGGCACTTACCAGTGCCCTCCACTGAACTCTGTCGCTCCGAGTGCCCTCCCTCTTGTATTTTAAGCTGAATTAGTGAGGTTTAACCACACATTAAAGCCCCATCCTAAAGGCCTAGCTTAACCACAAGTTTGGCAATTTTTGTCATCGAATCCTATCCACTGAGAGAACCCAGCGACGCTCAGTGCACGGGTCTCTCTGTAACTTGGAAAGCCTCCAGCTCTGGTGATCACGGAAGAGCCGCTGTATTTTCGTGTTTTCTATATTTGAAGCGCTGCTTGGTCCAGCTGCGGTGTTCATCTGGCCGAGATGTGTGCAAGGTTTTAAAATCCACAGCGTTGAGAATGTTCCTTGGAAGGTCTCCATGGCTGGATGCCTCTTCCCTGGCAGGACAGCTGCTCTTCACCTTTGACTCATTCCATGCGGGAGTGGGGTCCCCCTCTGGGCTTGGGCAGCAGTGCTGTTCCACAGGGAGCCGTGAAGTGTCCATTTCCTCAGGCAGCTGAGAGCCTCAGTGGCTCACGTATGCTAGCCGACAGTCACGCCTTGTTCTTCCTGTTGTATAACACAGGGTCAGTTCCCTCCTTTTTACTGCAGGGACTATCCCAGTAACTATCCCAGTAACACCCAGATCTCCCCTTTCCTAACAAGCTGTTTCAGCTCTAATCTTTCTGGAGGATTACGTTGATGGCGATGATGATAGCTGCTCTGTGCTCAGCACTTTATGTGCTTGGTCTGATTGAATCTTAACAACCACACATCTCCATTTAATGGATGAGGAAACTGAGGCCCAGAGAAGTAAAGTGGCATGCTCAGGGCTATACAGGTAAAAGCAGCGGGTTCAAGATCTAGAGTTTCGTGTTTCTGAGCCCTGGATACCAACTCTGAAGCAAAACAGAAAATTAAATAGAACCAATGCTCGGGGTTCTTTTTTAAAAATTTTTCCCCCCTCTTTACATATTGTAATAGGGCTGTATGTTCCTCCTTAGAGGCCTTTCATTTGATGGGTAAGAGGGATTGAAGTCTAGGCATAAACAGTGCCTTGCTCAAAATCATACTGCTGATCAGAGGTGTAATTAGAGCCAGCGTCTTCCTCACTGACCACTTTTGGGGTCCTGGCTTCACTTTTTACACCACAGCTAAGGCACTGGAGTAAGTCCTGTTCCTTGAGTCCTGCTGGGTTCCCTGTGTGCCCAGACCTTGGCCTGCAGATCTGGATGGGAATGGAATGGTGATCCAGAAGTTTGGCCGAGCTGGGGGAAGCCTGGGTCTGGGAACTAGCTGTAACTTCTGGTTTCACCCTTTGTCTCCCTCCATATTCACGGATGTCTCACACTGGGGGGCGTATTCTCCACCAAAATGGGTGCTTCCCCATCTGTTTGCCTCCGAGTTAATAAACAATCTGATTTTTTTCTCCCCACGTTTTCCCAGGCCTCCCAAATGATTGTGTCCTATGATGAGCACGATGTCAACAACACATTCAAATTTGGGGTCATTTATCAAAAAGCCAGGCAGGTAAGCACCACACATCTGTACTGGTCGCCATATGGCATCGATTCTCCCTGGGGACGCTTCGCCTCCCCCAAGCACAGGAGCCCTGCGGCAGGGTCTTACACATGCCGGATACAGCAGCCACCTTTCACATAGGAATTAGGCTGGAGGTGACAGAATCGCCAAGGCGATCCTTCTCACAAGGAGGCCTGCAGATCCTTTAAACGGTAATATAGTTTTCCATACAGTAAATTTGACTTCTTCCTGGCGGCTCCCCTCAACTGGGGGCTGTGTTGTCACAAGAAAAATCAGACTGGGTCGGGGGGACGGATCAACACAAGCTGCTTTCTCCTTGCTTGTCCTTCTCCCAGCTGGGAGTTAGCTTTTTCTCCCGGAACTTCCTTAGATTGCTGGGGCATGGCGTGCCTCTCTTCCCGCTCTGAGTTCAGCCATGTCAGGCTGGTTGCTGGAGATCAACCGCAGTGGAAGTATTTACACGGTGGAAATCGGCAAAGCAGGGCTTCCGTTTTCCCTCGCTGGAAAAGTGGTGATTGAAAAATATATCAGTACACCACTGCTCATGCCCCTCGGTCTCTTGTAGCACTTATATCCTGCCTTGGGGTTAGTTGATCAGAGCGATTCTCAAAGTATGTTCCGTGAGACACTAGCCTGGTGAGGTACTCTGTGAACAAATGACTCGTGGGGGTGGGGCGGTTGTGTGGGAACATTTTACAGGCTCTAAGAACCCCCAAGGTAAAGAGCTTTTATAAATTTGTTGAACTCAGTGTTTCCCATACTTATCTGACCACAAGACCACAAACTTCCCATCTTGTCTACCGTGAACGTTTATTAACATCCTGAGCAGTGGTCTTTGAACACACCCGTGTTTCCTCACCTAGGTTGTATGAAAGAAGGTTCCACAGGTTCCAAGGTTCATCTTGGTATCATCTAAGGGCCTAGCATGGTGATTTTATAGAAATACTCATAACTTTTTTGCTGTGTGAAATAATGGACAAAAGTTTTGATGCTCTTATGGTACATTGATTGTATCTTTCAGTATTATCTGTGGGGTTTTTTTGGTGTGTGTGTGTGTGTGTGTGTGTGTGTGTGTGTGTGTGTGTGATGATGTCTTTCTTGCCTAGATGATAGCTGACTTCCTTGTGTGAGGATATTAGACCACGAGAGACATGGGTTTGCTTAAAAACATTCTAATTAAGTAAAGAGTTTAGGAGCCGAAAGGCCAACACGGATGAATCTTATAATTGGAAGGAGATTATTCAGGTAGCTGCTCTAATTATTTTTCCATATTGCATATTTATTTTGTACAGCTCTGCTAATATACCCCCCCCTAATTAAAGTTCTTCACTTGTGAAATTTACCATAGCAGATCTCATCGGGTGATTACAATCCAGTGTTCCAGCAAAATTATAATTACTGAACATTAACCATCCACCTCTGAGAAGGAGTCTGTATATTGTTTATTTACCTGATGCTGCTGAGCCAAGGTGGAGGCATGTGGGGAGATAAAAGTCTTTTTTTTTTTTTTTAAGACTTTTTAAAAAGTTGTTTTGCAAACCTATATTTGCAGGGCAGTTAGTACAAACATTTGTTGCACGATAGCTCTGTGCTGTTCTTAGGATATAAGTAAGTCCCATCTGATTCTCCCGTCTGTCTGGCACTGTGCTAAGTGCATTGGGGGATATAGGGATGACTAAGACCCCCTCCCTGAGTGCATGGTCGAACTCACAGCCAGGGTAAAGATAAAGACAATGCTAATACCAGGCTACCTGTGAATCCTACAGAGAGGTGCATCCCCCAAGTACATAAGCTGGATTGTTTTCCAGTACGAGATGTCTATTGCCTGGAAACGGCTCTTCTCCCACATTCTGGCCTCAGGATGCGGAGTAAACAGCATGCTGAGTCAGAGTTTGATGCCTTGGCGGCATGCTATATAGATCAGGGGTCAGCACACTTTCTGTAAAGGGCCGGATAGTTAATGTTTTAGACTTCATGAGCCATACTGTCTCTGTTGCAACTACCCAGTCCTGCCTTTGTAGTGCAAAAGCAACCATCGACAAAACTAAATGAATTGTCCTGGCTGTGTTCCAGTAAAACTTTATTTATAAAAACAGGCAGCAAGCTGGACATGGCCCAGAGGCCATAGTTTGCTGACCCCTGCTAGAGAGTGGTATTTCCCCAGCTTCAGACATTCATAAATGACATTCAAGATCGTATTGTCTACCGTATGCCTCGATTATCCTTTTTTCACGCCTATACTATTAACTACTTAATATTTTCTTTATTTTTTTTTAAATTTTTTTTTAACGTTTATTTATTTTTCAGACAGAGAGAGACAGAGTATGAACGGGGGAGGGTCAGAGAGAGGGAGACACAGAATCCGAAACAGGCTCCAGGCTCTGAGCTGTCAGCACAGAGCCCGACGCGGGGCTCGAACTCACGGACCGCGAGATCGCGACCTGAGCCGAAGTTGGCCGCTTAACCGACTGAACTACCCAGGCGCCCCTACTTAACATTTTCTTTAAAAAGTTTTTTTTTTTTCACCTTAACTGTCTTTCTTGTTTAAAGGAAATGTGCCACTACTCTAATTAGAAAATCGGTATCCCTTGCATGAAATGAAGGTAGTTCTAAAAAGAAAGACAGAAAATAAAATAAAAAATAAACATGAAAGAAAGAAAGTTAAAAAAAAATAAAATAAAATTCATTATCACTTAAAAATAAATAAATAAAAGGAAATACAGAATTGTTAAAACAGAGTTATTAAAACCTAGCTAGATTCTGTTGCTTATTGAGGGCATAGAACCTGAGGTCTGCTTTTTTTTGTTATAAAGCAGGTGTTGAGGAGGTGCGGAAGGATCACCTATTAGAGACTTTCTCCTTGAAGTGGTTGTGTGTACTGGAGTTTCCTCGTATCCTCTGCAGCTGTTCATTGCTGTCTGTGGACGTTTGCAGAACGTCAGCTGTTTGCCGATCCCGCCACGGTGGGCAGAGCCTGTCGGTCAGGCAGGGCCATGTGGTGTCTTATGCCTGTCATAAGTACAGGGCTTTACTACTGTTTGTAGCTTTGCTTTCTATTTTTTAAAAATCATTAAACTTTTAATTTCTAGCTATATGTAAATTGACGTGCAGTTCTAAGAAATAATACAGAGAGCTCTTGTGTATCTCTGCTCAGTTTTCCCCAAAGGTAATGTCTCATAAAACTGTAGTGTAATATTACAGCCAGGATACTGACATTGATACAGTCCTCAGACCTTGTCTAGATTTCCACAGTTTTACGTGTGACCATCTGTGGGGTGTGTGTGTGTGTGTGTGTGTGTGTATTTTGTTGTATATAATTTTTTTAATGTTTATTTATTTTTGAGAGAGAGAGAGAGAGACCATGTGAGTGGGGAAGGGGCAGAGAGAGGGAGACACAGAATCTGAAGCAGGCTCCAGGCTCTGAGCTGTCAGCATAGAGCCCAGCACGGGATTCAAACTCACGGAAGGTGAGATCATGACCTGAGCCCAAGTTGGATGCTTAACCACCTGAGCCACCCAGGCACCCCTGTTGTGTATAATTTTATCATGTGTGTAGGCTTCACGGTCAAGGTACAGGAGAAGTCCACCAACACAGGATTCCTGTGTGACCCCTTCATAACCCTGCCAGCCCCCCTTTCGCCTCCATGATCCCTTCCGACCTCCAGTCCTCAACCCCTGGCAGCCAGTAATGTATTCTCCAATTTCTAAAACTTTGTCATTTCACAAATGTTATATAAATGGAATCATATAATATGTAACCTTTGGGGATTGGCTTTTTTTCCCTCAGCGAGATTCATCCAAATCCTTAAGTGTATCAATAGTGTTTATTTCTTTTCATGGCCGAATAGTATTCCATAGTATAAATATACCACAGTCTGTTTAACTGTTCACCCTTTGAGGGGTAGCTGGGTGCTTTCCAGTTTGAGGCTATTATGGATAAAGCTGCTATGAACATTTGTATACAGGTTTTTGTGTGAACATAAATTTTTCATTTCTCTGGGGTAATGCTTAGGAGCATATGCTGGGTTATATGGTGATTACACATTCAGTTTTGTAAGAAGCTGCCAAACTGTTTTCTAGAGTGGTGGTTCCAGTCTGCATTCCTACCAGCAATGTATGAGTCATCCCTTTCCTCTACCTCCTTACCAGCATTTGGTGTTGTTACTATTTTTTAATTTTAGCCATTCTGATAGATGTGTAGTGATATCTCATAATGGTTTTAATTTGCATTTCCCTAATGGCGGCTAATGGTGTTGAACATCTTTTCATGTGCTTATTTGCCATCTGTGTATATCTCTTTGGGCGAAATGACTGTTTACGTCTTTTCACCATTTTCTTTTTCTTTTTCTTTTATAAAGGTTTTATTTAAAAAAAATTTTTTAATGTTTATTTTTGAGAGAGAGAGACAGAGCACACGTGAGGGAAGAGCAGAGAGAGAGGGAGACCAGAATCCGAAGCAGGTTCCAGGCTCTGAGCTGTCAGTACAGAGCCTGACGTGGGGCTTGAACCCACGAACCACAAGATTGTGTCCTGAGCCGAAGTTGGAGGCTTAACTGACTGAGCCACCCAGGCGCCCCATAAAGGTTTTATTTTTGAGTAATCTTTACACCTAACATGGGACTCAAACTCACAACCCTGAGATCAAGAGTCTCATGCTCTACCGACTGAGCCAGCTAGGCATCCCTCTTTTGACCATTTCCTAATTGGATTATTATTATTATTATTAATTATTTTACTGTTCGAAAACTTTTTATAACAGCTTTACTGAGGTATAACTCACAATACTGTTCATAGTGTTTTGAGAATTAATTCTCAATAAAGTGGTTTCGAGCATATTCACATGCTTGTGAAACCATCACCACGATCTAACTCCAGAAAATTTTCGTTAATCCCCAGAGAAACTCCATGCCCATTAGCAGTCACTCTTTCCCCATTCTCTCCAGCTCCTCTCACCACTAAGCTCCTTTCTGCCTCTAGGGATTTGCCTGTTCTGGACACTTCATGTAAATGGAATCATAACATGAGGCCTTTTATGTCTTGTTTCTTTTGCTTAACATGTTTTCAGAGTTCATCCATGTTTTGCATCCAGTACTGCACTCCTTTGACAGAATTATGTGTTATTGTATGGACATACCACATTTCGTATATCCGTTTGTCCGCCGATGGACATTTTGGTTGTTCCCACTTTTGGGCTCTTACGAAGAATGCTGCTATTAACATCCATGTACAAGTTTTTGTGTGGACTTATGTTTTCATTTTTCTTGGATATATTCTTAGGAGTAGAATTGCTGGGCCATATGGTAACCCTATGCTTAGCGTTTTGAAGAACTGCCCGACTGTTTTCCAGAGAGACAGCACCATGTTACATTCCCACCAGCAGTGTATGAGGCTTCTGATTTTTCTATATCCTCGCCAACATTTCTTGTCTTTCTTTTTGATGAGAGCCATCCAGTGGGTGTGAAGTGGTATCCCACTGTAACTTTGATTACTGCTGAGTTTTGAGAGTTCTTTGTATATTCTAGATACTAGTCCTTTGTTAGAAGTCCAACCATTAATTTTTAACTTACGGATTGGCTTTTGGTATCAACTCTAAGAATTCTTTGCTTCAGCGTTTGCCTTTTATACTGACCAGCAGCATTTGTTGAAATAGAGAGACTTCAACCATCAGCCCCGAGAATCCAGCTCTGTTGATTGAGCCCTTATTTGTCCTTCCTCCAGTCAAGCAGACCCACTTGTTGGCGAATGTTGGGGGATGGGGAGGAAGGAAGAAAAGGACCAGGTAGCTGGACAGCCACATTCTGTCCTTTGGCATCAAGAAGCATCAGAGGTATCAAGAAGGCCTTTCTAAACTTGTACAGCTGATTCTGTTTCTCTTTCAGACCCTGGAGGAGGAGCTATTTGGGAACAATGAGGAGAGCCCAGCTTTCAAGGAGTTCTTGGACCTGCTGGGGGACACGATCACACTGCAGGACTTCAAAGGGTGGGTTTCGGCCAAGTGATGGCTCTGCCTCCACTGATGACACCTTAGAGGAAGGGAGAGGGGAGACCGCTGAGTCTCAGAGGGTATGTGAGAGGTAAAAACATACACAAGAAACGTGGGATTATTTTTCAGCGAGTGATCAACGCTCATCTGCATTCCTGAGGAAACGGGTGATGTGGGGGATAATCCAGAAAGGCATATTGTCTGAGAGGCACTGACATTGGCCTTCTGATAAATGATGAAACAGCTCCAGCCTCAGATTTGCCCTCCTAATTACATTTGGCTCTGACCAAGAGGGAAATGAATCCACCTACCCTGTCACTCACCTGCCAGGTCTTCTGGAGGCCTGATGAGCCTCAGGAAAGAGGGCCCTATGTAATTTGGGGAGAAGTGGCCCATTTCAGATAATGTTTAAAAAGGTTGAATAATTAAGAGTTGGTAGAAATACGGTAATCTCCCTGGCAAGACTCCATGCAACCGTCTCTGGTTCTGCAAGTGGACAGAAAGAATATTGGGGCTATTGCTTGGAAACTCTGGCCCTTGATTTTCCTTGACAAAGGCAACGTTTGAGAAGGGCCTTCAGGCCTGGCCCTCCTGTTCTGTGCTTCGTGGCTGGCACATGGCTGAGCCCCAAGAATTCCCCACGTCAGCAGCCAAATTAACAGGATCTCCTCTAACATGTGTGAAAGCACCCAGCTCTGGGCCCGGTGTGTAGTAGGTGTTCAGTAATCACTTTTTTCCTCCGCCCCCTTCTCTCCTCCTCTTCCATCTTCTTTTCACCCCTCTTCCTCTGTCTTACTCCCCCTGCATGGTCATCACTGCCATCTGGAGTCAATCACACGAGTTAAAATCCCACCTCCACCACTTATTGGCTCTGTGACTTTGAATAAGCTAATGACCTCCAGAAGCCTCAGTTTCCTCATCTGTAAAAGGGAGATAAAGATAGTACTGACCTCACCAGGTTGTTAAGGGATTAACATAGATAACAGCGTGTGAAGCACTTTTTATGCCACCTTCCATTGACTCTGAGATGCTATCATTGCAAGATGCATCCTGATTTTCAGAGATGTTAAAATATGAAAAAATGTGTGCTTTAGAATAGTTGAAATAGGGGTACCTGGGTGGTTCAGTCGATTAAGCATCCGACTTCCGCTTAGGTCATGATCCTGTGCTTTGTGGGTTCAAGCCCCGTGTCGGGCTCTGCGCTGACAGCTCAGAGCCCGGAGCCTGCTTCGTGTTCCATGTCTCCCTCTCTGTCTCTGCCCCTCCCCCGCTCATGCTCTGTCTCACTCTGTCTCAAAAATAAACAAGCATTACAAAAATATTTTAGAATAGATGAAATAAAGTGTATTAAAGCCAGGAAGGACCCTAGAGATCATGTACTTCTGTCCCCTTATTGTATAGAGAAAGGAAACTGAGACCTAGACAGATTAAGTGGTGTGCCCAAGATCATGTGCTGACTTGGTGGCCGAAGAAGGTTTAGAACCTGGAGAGCCGGACTCTTGGCCTGGTGAGCTTTCCTCCATGCCAGGCTGAGCACATTTTCTGGTTTGTATTACAGAGCTTGTGGGGACTGACATCCAGGGTCTGTTTTATTTCATTTTCTTAAAGGAACCTACATCTTCCTCTCCTTGCTGAAGAATATGATCCATGGCTAGAAGCCACATGTCTGTAAAGGAAGAAGGGGTAGTTCCTGGAAGCTGTTATATAAATGGAATCATACAATATATGGTGATATAAGTTCCTTAGTACTTTTCATTCCTGCCTTTGAGGAGATAAGCAGAGAGGGGCTCCTCGGACACCTCTAGGTTGGGTGCTGCTTTTCTGGGTCCCCACATCAGGGGCTGGCTGGGTAGGAATCCAGCATCTGTCATCTCTTCAGGCTCACTCTGGATGCTTCCAATAGGATGGCTGGTTGCCCTGGCTCTGGGCTGAAGACTTGGACATGCCTTGCAGGGAAGAAAGGCTTATGCACAGCCTTGGGGGCCACTGGCACCTGGATGGCGTTTGTCTTCGGATTGTGGATGGGCAGCCTCCCTTCCTATGTGACCATATGGATGTTCTGCCTTTGTTTTCAATAATAGACTGACTTACGGTTAAAACTTTAGGACTCGTCTGCCCAGAAGCACAGAGCTCCCTGCGATGCCCATATCATTCTCTCTGTGCCCTCACTCTCACATGTCTTCTCATTCATTCTCCTACCCCCCATATCCTCAGGGGAGTTTGTACCAAGAAGCCCACTTGTCCTCACCCTGTGCTCTTGCCCTGTTTTCCTGACAGTTTCCGAGGCGGCCTGGATGTGACCCACGGACAGACGGGGCTGGAATCGGTATACACGATATTCCGGGACAGGGAGATCATGTTTCACGTCTCCACAAAGCTGCCGTTTACTGAGGGAGACGCCCAGCAGGTAACCTGGTTCCAGAGGGCTTCGGGAGCATGGGGCATGTGAGGTAAAAGCCTGCTTCTGGTCTTAGATACTTGAGGGACTGCGGTCCCCTCCCCATTTTCTTAATCCAGAGGCTTGTTTAGCTGTTCTCATGGAAGTCTGTTCCGTCGTGTTATCTCCCGCAGGCCTTGTGGGAGGACAGGGCCCCTGGTTGTTCCACTT
This sequence comes from Panthera uncia, assembly GCF_023721935.1. NCBI lineage: Eukaryota > Metazoa > Chordata > Mammalia > Carnivora > Felidae > Panthera > Panthera uncia. The sequence continues at coordinate 45,390,496 of NC_064814.1, forward strand.
TGACTGGTGGGGCACCTGCAGCTCCGCGTGGTTAAAAGACCATGTCCTGCTTGATGAGGGGCGGAGCTGGGAGCAGAGCCCAAGTGCCCTGCTCGTGTAGGGTGCTCGCCAACAGTACCCGATGGAGTTTGCAGATAGCAGCTTGACGCCAGCCCTGCCACTTAGGGGTGTGTGATTCCAGGCAAGCTGGGTAACCTGGTGACCTCGTGGTCCTCAGCTGTAAAACGGGGATGATACCACCTAAATCAGGGGCTTGTTGGGGGCATCACAGAAGGTTCGGAGCGTAGCGCTTAGTATGCTGCCTGGCTTGTGGCAGGCTACCTTCCTGAAAGCTGTCCAGTCTGCAGGCCGCTGGGCTGTTTGTCCTTCTTCCTGCCCCAGTGATGGATGGCAAGGTGCTCATTGCCTGAGACCCCCCCCCCCCCCCCCCCACCTTCCAGCCTTTCTAGTCTCACGGCCTCGTCTCTCACCACACCTGCCTGTGGGCAGGAATTTGGCCTTTTGGCCTTTACCTGAACCGGGGTGAGACTTCTGCATCCAGTGTCTTCCCGTCTTCTCTCTCATTTGTGGCTTCTGATGGGCCCTGAGACCAGCAGCCGAGGCCTGGCCGTTGCACCATCTGCCCCTTTCCACTCTTTATGCCTTTTTAGTCTCCAGGAAAATCAGAAAGGGAGGTAGGCTCTTCACCAGACTCTGACCCATTCCTTTATGAGCAGGGAGCTGAGGAGGGAGCACAGATGTAATACTGTAAACATAGTGCCTGGCTTCTTAGGAAAAAGGGAAATTGGCAAACGAGACTGTGATTTGGCTCTAAAATAACCACTGAATGTTCCAGAAACAAATGGGAGCAGGATTCCTTTTGAATCCAAAGTAGGTTTTCTCTCCACATTTTTACCTTAGTCTCTGTTCCCTCATGGCCTCCTCACACCCTGCCCCAGCCTGGGGCTGTCTTTCAGTCTCACCTGTATTCAGTGGGAAGTACACAGAGCCTTCTGCAAGGACTAAATAAGTATTAATTTTCTCTTCCCAAGAAATGGGAGGCAGTGGGTGGAATACGTGAGGCAATTTGTGTAAAAGTACCCAGCACGGGTTCAGTTTATAGTAAATGAGAAATTCAATGTGGAACATAGGGCCTGCATTCAGTAAGTGCTTAATAAAGGAACAAATGTGTAGGTAAGCGCCTAGCCAGAACTTAGCGTACAGGAGGGCCCTAACATTTGAAATCGTGTGTGAACAGCCCAGCATGGGTCCTCACACACAGGTGCTCAGTGATTGAGATCACCTATGAAAGCACCTGGCACAGTTTGGGACTCTGAATCAGGGTTGTTTGCCCATGACCTCTGCCGAGCCAGGTTGCCCTCTTTCTCTGAGCATGGCTCTCCTTCCCTCTGCTATAGAATGATCTGTCCACTCATCCCTGCTCATCCACATTTCTGTCAAGCACTGTCTTCCCCCCCACCTCCTCTTCCAGGAAGCCTTCTCAGATTAGCATGAGGCCTCTGATTTTATTCTCCTCTCTGCCTCCATAATGTTGGACACTTTGTGTGTGGCAGCTGATTTAGCACATGCTGGCTGGTGCCTTTGTTACTGTCCTCAGGTAGCTTCATCTGAGTTGGTGTGTCTTCTGGATCAGTTACAGGCTTTACCAGCAAAACTCGTCCCTCACCTTTTTTTTTTTTTTTTTTTGATTTAACTTTATTTTTTATTTTTTAAAATTTACATACAAATTAGTATATAGTGAAGCAATGATTTCAGTGGATTCCTTAATGCCTCTTACCCATTTAGTCCATCCCCCCTCCCACAACCCCTCCAGCAACCCTCAGTTTGTTCTGACCCATATTTATGGGTCTCTTTTGTTTTGTCCCTCTCCCTGTTTTTTTTAAAGAGTTTTTTTTTTTTTTTTTTTTTTTTTAATTTATTTTTGGGACAGAGAGAGACAGAGCATGAATGGGGGAGGGGCAGAGAGAGAGGGAGACACAGAATCGGAAACAGGCTCCAGGCTCCGAGCCATCAGCCCAGAGCCTGACGCGGGGCTCGAACTCACGGACCGCGAGATCGTGACCTGGCTGAAGTCGGACGCTTAACCGACTGCGCCACCCAGGCGCCCCCCCTCTCCCTGTTTTTATATTATTCTTGTTTCCCTTCCCTTATGTTCATTTGTTTTGTCTCTTAAAGTCCTCATATGAGTGAAGTCATGATTTTTGTCTTTCTCTGACTAATTTCACTGAGCATAATACCCTCTGGTTCCATCCACGTAGTTGCAAATGGCAAGATTTCATTCTTTTTGATTGCTGAGTAATACTCCATTGTGTGTGTGTATGTGTGTGTTGTGTGTGTGTGTGTGTGTGTGTGTGTGTGTGTATATATATATATATATATATACCACATTTTCTTTATCCATTCATGCATTGATGGACATTTGGGCTCTTTCCACACCTTGGCTATTGTTGATGGTGCTGCTATAAACATGGGAGTGCATGTGTCCCTTCGAAACAGCACACCTGTATCCCTTTGATAAATACCTAGTAGTGCAATTGCTGGGTCTAGGGTAGTTCTATTTTTAATTTTTTGAGGAACCTCCAAACTGTTTTCCAGAGTGGCTGCACCGGTTCGCATTCCCACCAACAATGCAAAAGTATTGCCCTTTCTCCACATCCTCGCCAACATCTGTTGTTGCCTAAGTTGTTAATGTTAGCCATTCTGACAGGTGTAAGGTGGTATCTTATTGTGTTGATTTGTATTTCCCTGATGATGAGTGATGTTGAGCATTTTTTCATGTGTTGGTTGGCCATCTGGATGTCTTCTTTGGAGAAGTGTCTAATTCATGTCTTTTGCCCATTTCTTCACTGGATTATTTGTTTTTTTGGCTGTTGAGTTTGATAAGTTCTTTGTAGATTTTGGATATAACCCTTTATCTGATATGTCATTTGCAAATATCTTCTCCCATTCTATCGGTTGCCTTTTAGTTTTGCTGATTGTTTCCTTCGTTGTGCAGAAGCTTTTTATTTTGATGAGGTCCCAGTAGTTCATTTTTACTTTTGTTTCCCTTGTCTCTAGAGACGTGTTGAGTAAGAAATTGCTGCAGACAAGATCAAAGAGGTTTTTGCCTGCTTTCTCCTCGAGGATTTTGATGGCTTCCTGTCTTACATTGAGGTCTTTCATCCACTTTGAGTTTATTTTTGTGTATGGTGTAAGAAAGTGGTCCAGGTTCATTCTTCTGCATGTTGCTGTCCAGTTTTCCCAGCACCACTTGCTGAAGAGACTGTCTTTATTCCATTGGATATTCTTTCCTGCTCTGTCAAAGATTAGTTGGCCATATGTTTGTGGGTCCATTTCTGGGTTCTCTATTCTGTTCTATTGGTCTGAGTGTTTGTTCTTGTGCCAGTACCATACTGTCTTGATGATTACAGCTTTGTAGTATAGCTTGAAGTCTGGGATTGTGATGCCTCCTGCTTTGGTTTTCTTTTTCAAGATTGCTTTGGCTATTTGGGGGCTTTTCTGGTTCCATACAAATTTTAGGATTATTTGTTCTAGCTCTGTGAAGAATGCTGGTGTTACTTTGCTAGGATCGCATTGAATATGTAGATTGCTTTGGGTAGTATCGACATTTTAGTAATATTTGTTCTTCCTATCCAGGAGCATGGAATCTTCTTCCATTTCTTTGTATCTTCTTCAATTTCTTTCATCAGCTTTCTATAGTTTTCAGTGTATAGATTTTTTACCTCTTTGGTTAGATTGATTCCTAGGTATTTTATGGTTTTTGGTGCAACTGTAAATGGGATCGATTCCTTGATTTCTCTTTCTGTAGCTTCATTGTTGGTGTATAGAAATGCAGCCGATTTCTGTGCACTGATTTTATATCCTGCAACTTTCCTGAATTTATGAATCAGTTCCAGCAGTTTTTGGTGGAATCTTTTGGGTTTTCCATGTAGAGTATCATGTCATCTGTGAAGACTGAAAGTTTGACCTCCTCCTGGCCAATTTGGATGCCTTTTATTTCTTTGTGTTGTCTGATTGCAGAGGCTAAGACTTCCAATACCATGCTGAATAACAGTGGCGAGAGTAGACATCCCTGCCTTGTTCCTGACCTTAGGGGGAGTTGTCCCTCACCTTTTAACCATCCTCCATGAGCCCCAAGTCAGGGCTCTGCATGCTTTGGAGCTCAGTAAGATGCTTGCTAGCCTCTACCTAATATCTTAGGTGTCTCCCCCAGTTTTTCTTTTTGGTGGCTTCTAAAGATTGAAAAAAAAAAAAAAGCCCCTGAAGAGGTAGGTCTCAGAGTTTCAGGATTTATATATAAAGATAGAATAATGAGGAATTTCCTGTATAGATCTATCCTGTTTTCAGGATATTCCTTGCTGGCTTATAACAATGGAACACTTTTCTGCTTAGCTCCAGAGAAAGAGACACATTGGGAATGACATTGTGGCCATCATCTTCCAAGAAGAAAACACACCGTTTGTCCCAGATATGATTGCCTCCAACTTCTTACATGCCTACATTGTTGTGCAGGTCGAGAATCCGGGCACAGAGACCCCATCCTACAAGGTGAGGAGAACGTTGGAGGGAGTGGTGGGCCCAGGCACTTCACCACATCTTATGGATTTAGTTAAATCAAGGACCACTAGTTCTCCGTGGCTCCTCGGGTCATTCTCCAAAATGGTACTCCTAGTGTTCGTATGATCAGTTTTCTAGAAATCCCAGGTTTCTGGGATTTGGGAGCCAAGAGGCCTGCCTTATGAGGTCATATCCTCCATCTGGCCGCTTCCAGGTTCAATAGCATCCAACTCAAGGGTTGAGAAGCCCCCAGTGCCTCTGTTTGGAATCTGGTAATGCCATTGGCTGGACTAAGGCGGAGCCAGAGGAGAGGAACAAAAGAGAGGAGGGTGGGGAGGACTATCAAGAAAGGGAAGGGAAGAGGTGTGGTAACAAGGGGAAGAAAGGAAAGGAGAAATGTTTATGGTGACAGCGGTGGAGAGCAGGGGGTCCGGCAGACCCTGGCCATGGGGTGGGCTCTTCTTGTTTAGCTGTTCTAGAATAAACCATTGGTCTTAATTTGAAGACTCCCAGGGAGGGGGGGGGGGTTGCAAGCACCTGAGTCTAAGTCTGAATCTAAGCCTCCAGATTGATAAGTGGTCTTCCAGGTTGGCTCAGTGTCCTCCCCGATGCAGGGAGGCCCTGGCAGCCCTCACCCTGCCCGTTCCCGATGGCTGTGCCGCCAGCCCTCTGCTCCCCTCCCCTTCTCCGTGAGAAACAATTCTAACCTCTTGGGCAACGGTTTCTATCTCACCGGTGCTGGGGGCTGTGGGCTCCAAGGGAGATAGACTGAGGCAGGGTCTTTAAGGTGGATGTGAGTCTTTGAACCTCTTGTGGATATACGCAGAATGCTTATGTGCAAGATGTTGCATTCATGTGCTGCTTTGCATATTAGGGGGAGAGAGACCAAAGGTCAGATTCTCAGAGGGCTCCCTGTTCCCCAGAAGTGTTAGGAACCACGGTTCTAAGGGAGAGGGAAATGAGCCTGTCGTTGCCAATGGGAACTTGGAATGATCTGAAAATGGAGTAACTGTGTAATAGCTTAGGCCAGCGCTGGTTCCTAGGGCTTGCAAAGCCCAAGTGTTTCATGGCCATCTTCATGAAGTATCAACTTTGCTTGAAGATTTTGGAAAGGAAAATGATGTCGTATAATTATTACGTCAGTAGAAACCCACATATTTGAGTGCAAAATGCACATCAACTTTAAAAGCAGATATGAGACTACAAACAAAACCCCACACTCTCCCCTACGAGGAAAGCTGACTCTTCTGTCCCCATGTTCATGTTGATGTCCATGCTCCTCCGTCATTGAGCACTTTCAGCTTTTCGGCTGAAAAGTTGCAGAAGCCATGTTTTGGGCATTTCCTCGGAGGATCACCTTCTTACACCAAAATGGGCTTTCCCTTCAAACAGCTGTTTGATTTGTTGATGGAAGCAAGTTTATTCATTCAGTGCCCCCTGTGTGCTGGGGGTGGGACACGTGGAAGTGACCTACAGGGAAGGGGGAGAGGGCCAGTGAGTGCAGTTCAGCCACCGGGCCACTCAGACAGCCAACTGACTCTCTTCACAGCCAGTGGAGGCAGAGAGCCGCTGGGTAGGATCCTCGAGGTAAAGCTGTGTGGTAGGAGGGCTCCCAGACGCTGCCAGGCAGTCATGTGCGAACGTGTGGCTTGTCTGCTGGGCCTCTGCTGGCAGAAGAGGCCTCTCGTGGAGGTTTAGTATTTGTTTTTAGCTCCTGATAGGAAATGGAACTCAGCTAACTGGCTTCTCCACTTTCTCAAGAGCTTAGTGGGGTGGGAAAATGCAGAGATCCAAAAAAACACCACTCCCCTCCCCCCCACCTCCAGCTTTGATGCCTGAAGTCTTTACCAAGGCTTCTCAGCCAAAGCCCATGGTCCAGGGAGAAGCACTGTCCTCAGAGAGGGTGGCAATAAGCAGAGAAGCGGGACCCACAGGGAGAGCTGTGCTCTGTCCCCAGGCTTTGGGACTGTGTGGTCCACCTGCCCGGCAAACATCCAGGCTGGAAGGCAGACCTGTGAATGGGGCTGGGGATGCAGGGTGGGGGGAGGGAGGCCAGCCTTCCAACATGCTCCCCAGAGCTCTGTCCCTTCATATTCCCAGCAGCACCCCAGGTGATGAGAAGACCCGGGAGGACCTGGTCAGATTCCTCAGAGGGTCCAGGGTGAAATGGGACTTTCACTGACCTCTGCAGACTTAGGGGCTATGGCAAAGGAGGGTGAGATATCCCCAGGGGCTGAACAGTGTCCCAGGAGGCCTCCACTGGGGAGGATGAACAGGAAAGAAAAGGAAATAGAGGGAAGGACAGGGGTGGGAAGGTGCAGGAAAGCCCCCCAGACCGAGAGGCTCAGGAGCTGACGGTTCTGGTCCCGGCCCTGCCTCTGACTGCTGCATGACCTTGAGCCGGTTCCTTCCCTCTCTGGACCTCAGCTTCCATCTGTGTGAAATGAGGAAGTTGGACTAGACCAGCTCTGAGTTCCTTCCAGCCCTGACATACTGCGGGAGGGGAAGCGGAGTCAGGGGTTGGGGGAGTTGAGGAAGAGGGGTATGTGTGTGTGTGTGTGTGTGTGTGTGAAGAGAGAGAGAGGGGGAGAGAGAGGGAGAAGGAAATGGTTGAGGGGAACTCTCTAGTATTTCAAGTGTCCTTTCTTAGGTGCAGGTCAGCAGGGGAAGTAAAAAAACAAAGCCCCAGGTAACAGGTTACCCGATACTGGGTGCTTGCTCTGCACCAGGCACTGTGCTAGGCCCTTAGAAGCACAGCCTCCTTGAACCTTCACGAGCCCCTGGTCAGGCAGGGTCTCTTGTTAGCCCTATTTTACAGGAAGGAAATTGAGGCTGAGAGCCTAAGCCACTTAAGGCTGGAGGCCACAGAGCCCGGAGGTGGGGAGCTGGAGTGTGTCCAGGTCTGCCAGTGGTCTTCACCACTGAGCCGTCAGAGCAGGTGGGAACTTGGCTCCAAAACTCAGGGGTGCATGAAAGGTGATGTCAGATGATTTTTCAGACGGGAATTTTGTCCCTGTCCTGCCCGGATGGAAGGGAACTCCGGCTGAACCGTTACTAAAACTCCCTCCTCTTCCTGTCTCAGGTCACCCTGCCCCTGATTCCTGAAGCCTGGCAGAGGTCTCAGGAATCCTATGGGAAGCACCCCACTGGGGAGGGGTGCTGCCTGTGTACCCACTTCCCCTCACTGCCGATCTGGTGCCTGGACAGCCTTCCACGGTTCTCCAAGGCTTCCAGGCCACACTTGGCCGTGCATGTCAAGGTGGGAGCCCTTGGAGGCTCCCCGCCTCCCTGGTGTATCCTTGAACTCACACGCTCCAAGCCTCCTTCTCTTTCCAACCTCGAAAATTCTCTTCCCCACAGTACCTGCACCTCTCTCTCAGCCCTGCCCTGCCCCCTGCTGGGAGGCCCGCACTGAATTTAGAAACTGAGAAGGTGGGGCCGTGTTCTGGCAGCTTCTGCTTTCGGCCCAGCAACCCACCTGTCCTCAAGAGGAGGGAACAGCAAAGCCCCGGGCACTTTGTTGGAAAAGGGGTCAGGAGAGGGAACACAGGGGGGATAGAAGATACATGGCCGTCACCCGGAAGGATCCTGTCTCCTGCTTTTCTGACATGGCTGCTATGGTGGGCTTATCTGACCAAGAGACTCGGCAGGTTGAAGAGCATGTCTGAAGCGCCTTACCCAGTCAGCACAGACCACTCTAGAGCAAGCCTGAGAAGGAGGGCCATAGGGGTGGGAAGAGGGCGGAGGGCCTGACCTCTGGCCTACCCCCCCACCTCAGTTCCTGTGCACAGTGGGTGGTGGTGGGGTACTGTGTTTGGCAGCTGGAACCAGCCAGAGATCATGTCAGCTGAACACACACCATTTCCTAATTCTGGGCACGCAGACAGCCTTGAGCTTGGGGAGAGAAAGCAGTACTGACCAGCTCTCTCCCGCTGTTTCCTTCCAGACCCTGGCAGGGCCTTCCCTTGGCCTGGCTCTGAGCTGCCTGCTCACCCGGTCTGGCAGACTCTCTGCATCTGCCCTGCTTCATAGGCCAGGGAGGCTGGCAGCACGCCAGGGCCAGGCTCACACCAGCGGCAGTCTGGGAAAGGGAGAGGGCAGAGTCTCTAGAGAGGCCTGCAGCCTTTGGGCTGAGAGCAGGTGAAACCAGGGCACGTCCACGCAGGGAGAGCATCTGGATGTGCTGGGCCTGTCCTGAGGCTGGGACACCCCTAGGCAGAGCGCCTGGGTGCTCTCACTCCTAGTTCCTGCCTCCCCAGGCTGGCCGGAAGTGGACACCACACCCAGAGCCTGGGGCACCCTGTGCAAGAGCACCGTGATGTCCCCCTACCCACAATTCCCAGCCTGGGCCCTGGCACTCTGTTGGTTCAGGGCTCACCCAGACAGACTGTCTAACCCTGCGTGTGGGGCCAGGGCTCCCAAACACTAGTCCACCAACCGCACGAAAGCTTTGTGGAGTGTTTAACAGTTGCGGATTCCTGGCTCCGCCCCAGAGCTTGTGATTCAGTAAGTTTGGGGTGGAGCCCATGCAATCGGTATTTATTTTTTAAACACTTGAAGTGATTCAGGTTTGGGAGTCAGTGTTGTGGGAAAAGGACCACAGAGCAGGACCAGGAGGTCTGGATTCCCTGGTCATCTCTGTGGCTAATCACCTGTGTGCCTGAGGGGAGATGGCTCCCAGTCTCTGGGCATCTGTGTCCCCATCAGTAAGACAGGGTTAACGGTTCTCACTTTGTCTTCTCCGTGGGATTAATATCCATTCAAATGAGGCAACGAGATAAGTCCTCCTGGGCACTTGTACTGCGTTAGAAGCGGAGTCCCAGGCTACTCCTCAGTCCTGTCTGGTCATCTTGCCAAACTTGTTTCTGGCCTCCAAGAATGTAGATGAGAGCATGTGGATGGCTCTGTGCAGCTGGCCCCACTTTAGGAACAACGACTTGGGCCATGCTGGTGATGGCTCATGGGAGTGTTGGATTTGAGTTCCGGGGAGGGGAGGGCAGAGGATGCTCTGGGTGGTGGGCTTTCCTAGGGCCAGGGCTTGGAATGCATTATCCTCCTCAGCTTGGATCTCTTCCCTCCTGGCCCACACCGAGACTCTGTTTCAGGTGTCAGTCACCGCACGGGAAGATGTGCCCGCCTTTGGCCCACCTCTGCCCAGCCCTCCTGTTTTCCAGAAGGTAAGAAACCCCTTTCTGCTCTTCTCTTATCTCAGGCTCTAGGTTTCAGCATCTGAGTGGCCGTGGCTGGAGTGGGGCCGGATCTGGGCTGGGGATGTTAGAAGCGCCTTAGGCAGGCTTGGGAGAAACTCCTTACTTGGGGTCTCTCCCCTCCTCTCCTGGTGCCGCCAGCCTGGCCTAGTACAGTGCCTCTTCTCACAGTGTTTGACGCTGGCTTTGCCTTTCTGCTAGAAGAAACATTTTTGTACCTATGCCACAGTCCCAGAAGCCTTGGACAAGAATTGCTTTCAGTCATGGAAACGCCGGGGCAAGGGGTTGATTTCCTGGGACCAGGAGAGCTGGTTTCCACATTGGCATCTTAGGTGGGCCTGGCCTGGGCTAGAAAATGACCGAATGTCAGAAGGAGGCCTTTTAGGGACTCTCCTGAGACCCTCTGTTCTGCTTACCTGTTGCTGTGGCTGAAAGCCCTTTCAGCAACAGCTGAGGCTGAGAGAATCCCAGAGCTTCATGTCTGTTCCAGGGCCCGGAGTTCAGGGAGTTTCTGCTCACCAAGCTCACCAACGCAGAGAACGCTTGCTGCAAGTCGGACAAGTTTGCAAAACTGGAGGTGAGAGCACTGTTTCTGGAAGTCTTCCTCCTGCCTTCCTGGCTGCTTTCAGCCGGCCTGTCCCGGGGGTCTTCTCCTGGGGGCTGCTCAAGGTGCGGGGCACTGTGTTTGCCCCTCTAAGCCTTTAGTTCTGCGTTGATTTAGGAACTCTTTTCTCTTGTGGAAACTTCATGCAAACTTCAGGTCTAACCAACCATGCACCAGCCATTTATTGAGGACCTACTGTGTGGCAGGCTCTGTTTTATTCCCCGTGATACTGGGGTGAGACATAGTTTCTGCCTTATGGAGCTTTTGGGCTGGTGGGAAGGGGCCATTACTTAAGAGACAGGTATGATATAGTGTCCACACTGGGCCGTGATGGAGGCCAGCACAGGGGCTGTGACTGCTTCTGCCCATGCAGAACTGGGATGTGTTCAGGGAAGGCTTCTTGGAGGAGGTGGCCCTTGACTTGCTGAATCTGGGTATCTGACAAGGCTTCTGCCAGGAGGAAAGTTTGAGGAGGGTTATTCTAGGCATGGGAAATAGCATGAGCAAAGGCCGGGCAGATCAGAGCATGACTTTTGAGGGAGTCCCAGAGGGTTTGACATGGCCTGAGAGAAGGACTCGTGTGGGGGTGGATACTCAGCTGGAGAGGTTGGTTGGGTCAGGTCAGGAAGGGCTTTGAACTTTAGAGGTGATGAGGTACTAACACAATACTTAGGAGAGTGATGGTTTGCTTTGCATATTAGAAGATGACCCTGATGTGACAAGAAGGGCAGGCTGCCAGGGAGGAGGGCAGGAAGGGTGGCAGCTTCCAGCTACCCAGCTGGTGACTCCAGCTATTACAGGAGTCCAGGACACATGGTGACAGCTTGCTTGCACTGGCCACAGGAGGAAATGGTTTGGGGGCAGGGTTGGGAGGACTTGATGGAGTCCTGTATTTGGGTGGGACGAAGTGGAATTCCAGGGCGGCTCTTGGGCCTTTGGCCCGGGCTCTTCACCTACCTGGGGATCATTGGGAATGAGGTCTTTTAGGACCTGCTGACCTGGAAGTGCCTGCAAGGGTTGCTGCAAGGGCTCGTCCTGGTACGTGTGCACGGCGCCCCCTGGAGGTTGTATCCATGGCCCTGGTGCGCCGTCCGGATGGAGAAGGGCAGTTGGGTATGCGGCTGTGGAGCTGGAGGCAGAGATCTGAGCTGGGACTCGGCAGGGTAGAGCTGTGGGATGGCTCGAGGAGAAGGGGCGGGGGAGAGAGCAGAGGCCAGCCACAGAGCTTTGGTATTACCTGCAGTACTTGTGAGCACGGAGCCTAGCCAGGCCTGAGGTCCACACTGTTAACTGGGATGCTGGCGGTCAGGTGTCTGGAGCCCTGGGGAGAGGGCGCATCTCTGTCCTCGGTGCCAGCTCCACCGTCCCCACCCTCTTTTCTTCTAGGACCGGACGAGGGCCGCCCTTCTGGACAACCTTCATGATGAGCTTCACACCCACACACAGGCCATGCTGGGACTGGGCCCAGAAGAGGACAAGTTTGAGAATGGGGGCCATGGGGGATTCTTGGAGTCTTTTAAGGTACAGGCACAGGAGCGGCTGGGGATTGTGTATGGTGGAGGTGAGGGTGGGGCAAACAAAGGAAGGGGTCCAAGGTCTTTGGGGTCCTGACCCCAGAGCCCAAGTGCCAGGATTGCAGTGTTCGTAGAGGGCAGGGGCATCGGGAAGTGTGAGCGGTCAGAGCAGCCAGCAGTGTCTCTGGCGTCTTCTGCATCCTTCCTTGATTCGGATTTTGTCTCCTCCTGGCCCAGGAGTCTGAGAAACAGGGACAGGGAAAGAGTTGTCAGCAGGCAGCAGGAGAGGAGCCAGCACAAACCAGGAACATTACTGCCTTCAACTTCCTCCTTCTGTGGCGGGATGAGGAGTCCAGGACAGGATGATGAGAGCCAGGACAAACCTTAGGGGTCTGTAACAGCCAGTGTGTGGTACTGCGATGGTCCACCTGGCAGGGCGTTGGAGGACCCGGCCAGGGCCGGTGGGACGGAGTTACAGGCAAGTAAATCTCTGTGGACTTTGCAAAAGGAAGAACTTTCTAACGAGGACGAGCTGCTAAAAGAAGTAGTGAGCTCGCTGTCCCTGGAAGTATTCAAGTAGAGCTCGGGCAGCCACTGAGCTAGTGTGAGATACAGGAGGCTTATCATCACATGTTTACTGAGCGTTTTTGGTCCACACAGCTCTTACGTCCAGCATCTAGCTTGACCTTGGCTGTATTCCTGTGTAGTCAACAGAATGAGTCTTGTTATTCCTACTCACACGTGAGGGCACAGGCGAGAGGGGCCGCAGGACTGCTGAAAACCTTACACCTACTTAGAGGTAGAGAAACAAACTCAGCCTTTCTGGTTCTTAGGTTAACATTCTGCCGGATTGCCCGTTGCAGAATGACTTGTCGAGCTCCCGTTTTGGGGGCAGTATGTGTGGGGTCAGGGTGAGCCCTGCCTGCGTTAGAATCCCAGCTCGGTGTGATCGTGGGCACGGTCTTTAAAGTCTCTGAGCTGCAGTGTTCTCAACGACACACGGATGATCAATCGGACCTCTGGAGTTGCTGGAGGAATTCACTGAAATAACACGTGGAGAATGCGCGTTGCCTGGAACACGGTAAATGCTTGGTGAAAGCGTTAGCTATTATTGCTGCGTAAGGTGAAAACCTACTGTGCGCCAACCCATCTAAAGCCTCACAAGTGCCCTCTGTGCCCTGTGAGGAAGGCTGTTATGATGGGGATAATACCTCATTTCCAGTTTTATTAATTGTGGGTGTAATTTTTCGTGTGAGGAAATTAAGGCTCAAAGAGACAAAGTAATTCAAATCCGAGTATTGAGTTGAGTCTGCTGGATCGCAGAGCCCGTGTTCTACATGATGCTGCCTCTGGTTCCAGACTCGGTTAGGATTCCACCCACGCCAACCTGGCCTGGGCAAGCCTGGTGTCTGTCCCTGGCGGCCCGGCGGGACCGCAGAGAGCAAGGCATGGCTCCGCTGGCCCTAGTCGAGGCAGCTGCCGAGATTCCTCGCAGGGGCGGGGGTGGGGGGGGGGTGTGGGAGCTGAGCTGCTTGTCCAGGCTGGTGGGAGATTCCTGGGGCATCTGTTTCAGGCCTGATGGACAGCAGCAGCCAGGGTGAAATAGGAGAAATTGGAGATCAAGAGCAAAGGGGCATGAGGGAGAAGGGGGGCAGGGGAGGAAAGAGGGAGCTAGGTCGGCTAGCCCGGCAAGAGAAGGGGGAATGTGAAACCCAGGAAATAGGAAAACTTTTGTAGCACTGCCCCTTCATCATATCAAGCACATCACAATGCTCCCACATCCCGCAGTAAAATGTAATTTGTGTATGGCTTAAGCTGCAGGTGACTAGCTAACATAATGTGATATTTTGTAGATTTTAATGAAGCGTTTGTTTTGCAAGTTTCTTTCTGTATTTTGAAGCTCACAGTCGGGTTTTTCAAGTTTCAACTGTTTTTATAACCTGGAAAAGCTCGTAGACTGTGCACACTGCCCATGGCGCCTTTGGATAAAATGGTCCAGCAGCTACATGCAGGTTGTGGGTCTAAAGGAGGGTGGCTCCAGGCCACTTGCCCAGTCACCTGCCTCTGGAGGAGTAGCAGTTGATCTGTGTTCGACTCTAGTGGGGCTGACTGAAGAGGTTTCCCACAGAGAGGAGGCTTCAAGATTTTAACAACTACTCATCTTTGATCCAGTAGTCCAGGATCTTTTTCTTTTCAACCCTTAATCCTTCCACCTGTGGGCTGGAGACATCTGCTTGTGCATTCTGCTCCCATGCCTGTCCCGGAGGCAGCGCTTATGGGGTATGGGAGAGGTTGTCACGATCGGTCACACTGAGTGAGCCTTCAGAGCTCTGACCATTATGATGAACTTTTTTTAAACCCTGAGTTGGGAACAGGAGCTCTTTTACTCTGTTCCTGCCACCATTATCCTCTTATCTCCCAGGCTGTGGAGGCTGGAGCTGGGGGCCAGCCAGGAGCAGCATGGAGCCCAGAGGCCTGGAGGTTTGTGATGTCTGGGCCAGGCCCACGGTCTGACCCAGCTCGGGAAACCGCCTCTCGTCGTTGTGCTGTTTCTTCATGCACTCCTGGGGTGGTGCTGTGGCATCAGAATTATTGGCATTCCTCATGGTGTTCCTCACCTGCACCTCTGGAAAGAAGTGGTGCACAAAATGATCCCAGAAAGAAAAGTTGTGTGTTTTATCTCCTTCTGGTCAAAGGTCTCATCTCGTGTGGAGACAGTTGAGAATTCTCAGGGCTAAAAGCAATCTCAACCATCCATCCCCTTGCCTCTCGGGACCATTCTCCCTTCCACCCCCCTACAGAGCAGTGGCCCTCTGTCCCTCTGCAGAGAAGCAGACCCATCGCTGCCCTAGGTCATGCTGCCTGGCACCTCACACCACGTAGAATAGTTCTCTCTTCTTACCTCCGTCCCACTGGCTGTACTTCAGGCTTTTCTTCCATGAGAAACAGAACAGTTGGTTTATGGATGTCCAGATCTGCTTCTCCAACTGAGTGCTGAGAGATAGTCTCAGGAATCTGCCAGTTCTACAAACACTTAAAAATTTTGCATTTTCACTTAGATGATAACCTAAAAATATACATATTTCCAATTATAGAGACCAAACTTCTGCAGCGAAACTCTCAATTAAAAGACATTTCTGTGGAATAAGAAAGTATATTGTATATGCGGTCCGTGGAACCACTGCTGTGGGGGTCTGTGGATGTATTCTGGGTCTTGCAAGAATATTTTTCTTTATAAAAGAGCTGTGGGACGCCTGGGGGTTAAATGTCCAATTCTTGATTTCGGCTCAGGTCATGATCTCATGGTTCCTTAGATCAAGCCCCATGTTAGGCTCTGTGCTGACCATGCAGAGCCTGCTTCAGATTCTCTCTCTCCCTCTCTCTCTGCTCCTCCCCAGCTCATGCGTGCGCTCTCTCTCTCAAAATAAATAAACTTAAAAAAAAAGAGTAGCATTAAAAATGAATAAAAATGAAAGAGCTGTACATTACTCAGCTTCCAAAAATATTGATCTCTGGACCATTGTTTCCAAATGCCATTCTCAGCCACTGCCAGCTGTTGATGAAGCTATTATTGGTCTGTAATGAAATGAAAAGAAAAAGTAACGCTCCTCGGAGGCACCTGGGTGGCTCAGTTGGTTAAGCATCCAACTCTTGATTTTGGCTCGGGTCACGGTGTCGCGGTTCGTGAGAGCGAGCCCCGCCTGGGGCTCTCTGTGCCCCTCTCAAAATAAATAAAACTTAAAAAAAGAAAAGAAAAAGTAGCACTCCTTGATGTAGCTACGTGTTATGTACACAAAATACACGTAAGCCACATTTTGAGAGACACTGAGCTGGCCCAACCATCCATTAACCTTGTGCAGAAGGGAGAATGGAGGACCAGAGAGAAGAGGGTCCAGTGGCAGAATGGGGACCACCCAAGCAGGGACAGCTGCTTTCTCCAGCCTTTGAGAGGTGGTGATAGTTAATGCACTGGTGTGATACGTATGACCCCTAGTGGCAGGAGAAGGGCAGGAGGCTGCAATTTCCCAGGCAGAGTACCCGCAAGCAGGGGCAGCCCGGGTGTTCCTGGATTGGAGCTCTGGTCTATGGAGGGGGGAGGGGTATTTCCTTCTCTTGTCAACCTGCATCCTTTATTTGCCCTGCTAGAAGGACAGGACACCCCATTCCAGTCCTCAGTGTACCTCCCGATGAGGAGTGTCTCAGGAGGCAAGCGGTTAGCATCTTTCTCTCCAAGCACCCCTCCCTTTGTTGCTTGCCTTGTGCAGCTAGGCACGTCCGCCTTAGTGCTCATGTCTCTGCTTCGTGTCCCCTAAGTTTGTTGAACCGAAACAACTCGCAAAACCCATTTAGAATCATGAGGAAGCACAAACCCCTAAGGAAGCAAGGCTTGTGGTTGGCCCAGAAGAGCCTTGCTCCGTGTATAACACTAACCGGTAGCTCAGTCCCCTGCCTAAATGAAGCGACATAAGCAGATAGAAAGTGCCACCACCTCCTCTCCCCCACGAAGGGAGAGCTTGTTCAAAAGTAAGCCGTGAGGTGAGCTGAGGGCTGGGAGACCGTGAGGAGGGACCCCGGAACCGGCGGTGGTTAGCCGGGAGGAGAGCACTCTCTGAGGGCACTCGTGTCCTCAGACAGTTGAGGGACGGTTGTGTGAAATATGGAACAGACTGGTCTGAGATTGAAGAACGAGTAAGATGCCAGCTCGGTGCACAGAAGGCCTTTCCAAGGGTCGGGCTGTCCGCCACTGGAGTAGGCAGTGCTGAAAGCAGTGAGCAGCCTGTCCCTGGGAGGATGCAGGCGGAGGGGAGACCGTCTTTTCTCTTCTCTACCCTTTCCTCGCTCTCCTTCCTCCCCGGTTTGAGAAGGCTGTGCTTCCAGCTCCACATCAGATTGAAACGTAAAACACTTCAGACCACGTCACTGGATGATTTTGTCCAAATCCAGCTTTGTTTTAAGGCTTTGGGGCAACCATCATGTCTCTGACCTTCCGTCCCCAAAAGCGGGGAAGGAGAGCTGGGCCTGAGCGAGCAGGTTGCACACCGGGTATTGGGCACCCACGGTCTCACGTCCTCCCCACGCAGGACCGTCACCACGTTGTGCGGACGAGGAGGCCGTGTGTCAGAGAGGTTCATACACTGTGTTGGGAAGACCAGGATTCAGACCTCTTTCTGTTAGCTTCAAGCAGCAGATGGCCACCCTGCACATCCCTGGGGTTCCCTGTCAGCCCATTGTCTCCTCAGATTTATCTTGCGGACTCAGACAGCGGCACCAAGGGCATTTGAGGAGAAAACGTCTTTCCTGACATTGACCTTGGAGACTTTTTTTGAAGAGAGTCGAAAGCCCTTGGTTTCTGATCACCATTAGTCCATCAACCAGTTCCGTTATATGTTCAATCTGGACAGCTCTTTGGGAGACCGGGACCCTTTCATCTGGAGCCCAGGGTCCTGGATTTGGGTCCCCACTCCATCTCCCACCTGCAGCGACCTTGGGTGATCGTTTGCCTTTTGGGACCTTTCCTATCAGTGCCTGTCCTGTCTGCATCTCAGAGTTGTAGGGATCCAGCGAGTTCATGTATACGAAGCCCAGTAGACCAGATCTCATCAAACCACATCAAATCTTTCTTGGAAAGAGACCCGTGAGGAGGGCATCAGAACATACACGATTAGCTGACACATTGTCGTTGATGACGGTGGTGGTGGCGGCAGACCCACAGGGGCCCCAGCGGGATGTCATGATGCTGAGATTTATGGAGCACTTGACTCACTTAGGGAGGTTTGCTGTTTATCCAGAGACACCTCAGTGTGGTGCCACACCATTCCTGCCCTCGGTTTTCCAGAGGGCGTGTGACTTAATGTTGTCTTTGGGCGATGGAATGAATAGAATGTACTGGCTGGAAACAGTTGCTAGGCGATTCTGTTCTGTGGTCTAGAAAGGGAGAGAGAGATGATGTCCCTCAGGCAGTGTCTTTGACTCACACAGGAGAGGCTAGATGACATCAGGGGTAAGAGTCTGGTGGGCTCTGTGCCTCATTTGCAGAAATGGTTTGTCTCCAGAGCATTCGTGTTTGCCAATGGCTGTCTTTCCTGAATCGGCTTCCCGCATCCATGCCTTTGTCTTTCTAAGTCAGTTTTCTGAAGCTAAGTTTCTGAGGACCTCAGCCTGCTCTCACAGTAAGGAAAACCCACGAGCCCACTTAGCAAGGGCTCTTGTGGGGACTCATGGCTCAGTGTGGTCCTTGGCATCCGTTAGCCTGGCTTGTTGGCTTCGTCCCGCAGGCTTGGTCTCTCATGGCCCCAAGGTGGCTATGGCAGTTTCAGGTGCAGAATATCACATCTCTTTTGGAAATCCTTTAAAAAAATTTTTTTTTCAATGTTTATTTATTTTTGAGAGACAGAGAAACGCAGAGCACGAGCAGGGGAGGGGCAGAGAGTGAGGGAGACACAGGATTCAAAGCAGGCTCCAGTCTCTGGGCTGTCAGCACAGACGCGGGGCTTGGACTCACGAACTGTGAGATCATGACCTGAGCCGAAGTCAGATGCTTAACCGATGGAGCCGCCCAGGCGCCGCTGGGAGTCCTTGAGGAGACCTTTCCCCACAGCTCCCATCAGACACCCCTCATGTCCCACTGGCAAGGGGATAGGTTATATGACCCCCTTAGACTGATCATGATATGCCCTTGTCCTGTGGAGGAAGAGGGGAAGTTGGACCAGACAGTGGCTCTGCACTGAGGAATATGCTAGGGATGACATTTTTATGTGCATAACTCATCATATCTCCATTTGTGTATCTTGGCGTATGTTGGGGTTTATATCGAGGCCCTCTGTCCTACTACCTATTAGCTGGGTGCTCCTGGTCAGGTCACTGAGCCTCTCTGAGCCTTACCTGTGAAATGGAATGGAGGGCATCCACACGGTGGGCTTGTCGGGAGGACACATCTAAAGCTCTTAGAGAGCCTGGCGCGTCATAAGTCCCCAATAAACGTGGCAGCTCTTCTGTTTGTGTGCTTCCTGTGTGCCCGTCCCTGTGCCAGAACCAGGAGAATTACAGGAGAGGAGTCAGAGAAGTGTCAGACCTGACCTCTGCTTCTAAGAAGTGTCCAAGTCGGCTAGGGAAACAAGACGTGTTCCTAAAATTAGGGCAACACTAAAAGTCCCAGGGCCTGTGGGAGTGCTCCCTCTGTGTTAACTAGCTGTCCTCACTATGGCCACTTCTCTTGGTTCTGGTTCCATAACAGCATAGACCTGCCGAGTGGTCTGAGGGAGCATTGTCACCTCCCAGGCCTATCCCTGTCAAAGGCTTAACGGCCTTGATTTTACCTGTTCCTGTCTGTGCCACGCTGTGACAAGCCCCTGATCATCCTGGGTGTCCCCTCCTGGACCCTTCACTGTTTGCCAATGTGCCCTTTGCTCTTTGGTGGCCCTGAGTGGCCTGAGTGTGCACAAGTGTGCACAAGCTGAGGGCTCTGTCCACAGACCCCACCAGGAGGGCAGGGGCATCCGGTGGGCTGGGCTCCAACCCTCAGGTCCCTGTCTCTTCTCCCCATAGAGAGCCATCCGTGTGCGTAGCCACTCCATGGAGACCATGGTGAGTAGCCAGAAGAAGCAGCACAGTGGAGGCATCCCTGGCAGCCTCAGTGGGGGCATCTCCCACAACAGCATGGATGTCACCAAGACCACCTTCTCGGTGAGTGCCACAGGCCCCTGGGGCAGCATGCGGTTCCTGGGGAGGGCCCCCCACCCCAGGCCTGTGAAGGATGATGTATTCACCCAGGCTTGGGCCAGGTGGCCTGAGCAGGGACGGGGCAGATTGAGGCTGTTTGGGGGTGACCCTAGGCCCTGCCTGTGAAATGGAGCCTCCATTTCAGTTTCAGTTTTGGGGCACTTTTCTCTGCCCAGAGGCTGGGGACCCAGGAGGGGTGTCTTGCTTTGTTATTAATGATGACGGTAGTCACCCTTGGCTTGCTGTGCACCAGGGACTGAACTAAGTGATTCATAGACCTTATCTCATCTGATCCCTCTAACAGCTCTTAGAGGTAGAAATTGATGTGTTCTCCATTTTGAATTTGAGGAAGGGAGGCCCAGAGGGGTTTAGTAACCTGCCACAGGTCACCTAGTTAAGCTGAAAAGCTGGGGTTTGAATGCGTGTCTCCCTGATCCAAAGTCTTGGCTGTTAATCACTGTGTATGCAGTTCCCAGGGAAAGAGCCTGGTGTGTCTGTGGGTTTGGGTCTGGTCTGTTTGCACCAGGGACTGGCCAGGTGAAAGAACCACATAGTTGGTCCTTTTAAAAAGCAAAGGGACTTTGCATTCGGATAGAGTAGGGTTTTCTTTTCTTTCCTTTTCTTTTTCTTTCTTTATTTATTTTTTTTCCAGATAGATACCCACCATGATACTAAGGACTAGTATTATAAATCGTCTTACATAATTCATTTAACTTACCAAATATCTCATACTATTGTCTTGCCCCACCCAGAAGGTCTGTGAAATGAGCAGGGCAGGACAATTATCCCCATTCTGTGGGTGAGGAGACTGGGGCCCAGAGAGTTTGGCTACTCACCCAACGTTGCATAGGACACAAATGGCAGAAGTCGGGACCTGGATTAGAGGTCTGGAGGGCTCTAAAGGATGACTGCAGTCCCTGCTCCTCAGTCTCCCACCCCTTGCTCCTCCCCCCTGCATGTAGCTGAAGCAGAGTCACATTCTTGGCGGTTCCCTTGGCCTGTGGGTGCCTGTGGATCTGGTTCTGCCGCTCTCATTCTGTCTTGTTACTGAGACACTCAGCTTGGACCCAGTTACTGTGAGGAATGGATGGAGAGTCAGAGCCGTGCGTTCTTGTCCTTGTCCTTATGGTGATTTGCTGTGTGACCCTAGCCCAGTCCCCTCACCCCTAGGCTCCTCAGTTTCCTCACTGGTAAAGCTAGTGGTTGGACCAGGTCATTCCCCGGGCTCTCGCAGCTTCCTGGTTCTCAGTCTGTGACCCCATGAATCATCCTGACCTCAATGTGCTGGGCTCTCCTTATCATGGCCCTGACCCCTTGTTCCTCCAAGAATTGTGGTCTTTGGTGATTATTACCTGGGGCCACAAGGTCTGGCTTAAGAGCACAGGAAAATGGGCTGCAAATGGCTTGAGTCTTGGGGTCTCAGCTCCTGTTACATAGATCCTCGCCTTCCCAGCTGTCTTGCTGTTTTGTGGGATCCCCTCCAGACTGGTTGGGGGTTGCACCAGCTATTTGTAGACCAGAGATGGGTGGGGGGTGAAGAGAAGGAGACTGGGGTCTGGGGTGGGCCATGAACACTCATTTTGGTGGTTTCATCGGCAGCCTCCAGTGGCGGCGGCAGCAGCCGTGAAAAACCAGTCGCGGAGCCCCATCAAGCGGCGGTCGGGACTCTTCCCCCGTCTACACACAGGCGCTGAAGGCCAAGGTGACGGCCGGACACGATGGTAACTGTCCAGTGAGGGGTTTGTGGGTCCTTCCACTGCTGTAGCTGCCAGATGGCCAACCTCAGGGAGGGCTTTGCGCTGCTTCGGGAGACAGCTTCCTTCTAACCTTGGTCCCCACTTCAGGCACCTGTCTCACTCTGCTGTGTCCACTGAGGCAGATTTGGCCAGTCTCTGTGTGGGACCTTCCAGAATTGTCCGTGTCGCATTTGGACCCAAACTAGAAATGTTGCTTGGATTCTTTTCTTTCTTTGCCTCCTTTTCCAAAGCTCACTCAAATGTTCCCTCTTATGGAAGGCTTCCCTGCCAAGACAGTTAATTAACTTTCCTTAGGCTTCTAGAATGTTTTCTGTCTTTTTAAAAGCAGCTCTTGTACTGCATGGTATTAACCTGTTCTTGCTCATTGTCTTTCTGATCCTTTAATGGTGAGCCCATTTGCCCTTTAATTCAGCAAGTAACATGTCTTGAGTGCTTGCTACATGCTGGGGTCAGTGCTCCAGCAAGAGCTACGGGAGGCACAAACCTGCCTTCCAGAAGCTTACAGTCTTGTGAGAGAAAAGGAGGCATTTAGGTTGTCTGCCTGTCACCCTGAATGGTGACCCCAGGACCCGAGCTTGGGCATGCAGGATGAGGGGTGGGTTTACAGAGGGGGATGAAAAACTCTGTTTGGAACCAGTACATGTGAGAGTCCTTGTGGCCTGCCCAGCAGAGAAGTGCAGAATTCTGAGTGGTCAGGATGAAAGTCTTAAGCTTAGGAGAGAGGCCTTGACCGCAGAAGGGAGTCAAAGATGGATCAATGAATATGGCCACTCAGGGGGGTGTATAGAATGCCTGGGGACACCAGCATTTAAGGGCAAGGGGAGAAAGGGAGGGAAGATGAGGGAGAGAAAGCCCGGAGGGGAGGGATTCCAGGAGGGAGAGTCCACAGTGTCAATGTGCAGAGAAGCCCTGCACTGTGAACCCCTGCTTGGGTGGACAATTAGGAGGTCATTAGCAACCTCATTAAAGGGGCATTGAGACATTCATGCTTCTTGGGTGGCTATAATCAAAGAGACACGTAATAAGAAGTATTGGAGAGGATATGGAGAAACTAGAATCCCCAGGCATTGCTGGTAGGGATGTAAACTAATGCACCTGCTTTGTAAAAAAGCTTGGCAGTTCTTCAGAGAGTTAAACTTGGGGTTATCGTCTGACTCGGCCGTTCCACTCCTAGGTAGAGACTCCAGAGGAAGAATACACATATCGACATAAAAACCAGCACACAGATGTTCCTGGCTATTCGTAATAGCTCAAGGTGGATAAATAAAATGTGGTATATCCATCAATGGGATACTTTTTTTTGCAATGAAAAGGAGTTGAACCACTGATACGTGCTACAACTTAGTTAACCTCGAAAAGACTATGCTAAGGGAAAGAAGCCAGTCACAAATCACAACACGTTGTGTGATTCCGTCTCTATGACACGTCTGGAAGAGGCAAATCCATAGAAACAGAAAGTAGATTAGTTGGTCGCCAGGGGCTGGGGGGAGGGGGGAATGGGGAGTGATTAGGAGTGGGTCCGGAGTTGCATTATGGGGGTCTCAAATGTTCTAAACTTAGATCGTGGTGATGGTTGTACAACTCTGTGAATATGCTAAAAACCACTGAATTACACACTTTAAGTGGGTGAATTGCACATGGATGGTATCTCAGTAAGGTTGCTGTAAAAATAAAAGTGCATTGAGGACGAGGCCAGCTTGTCCCCAACAGGGGGCGCAGTAGAAATCGTGGGTGTCAGTACATGGTCTTTGTTAAACTACAGGAGAAGGAAGCCCTCGGGCCCTTGGCCGAGAGTAGCCCGTTTACCAAGGTGCCATTCCCAGCATAAAAGGCCACCTTGTCACACGGATCCAGGGAGCTCATATTGTGGTCTGTGTGAAGGGTGTCCCCTGGACTTATGCACGGTGACCCTGCCCACACTGCCAAGGAGTCCACGTGCACTGGGTTATTTGCCTGCTGTGGGAGTGGATGTTGTAGACCTCACTCCACCCCGCCTGTGGCCTGTTCTTGACTTAGAGCTCTGCCAAGGTGAGATGGCCAGCAAAAGTGGGGAGTGGACTTGGGCTCAGGAGGATCAGCGAGTTCTCTTGCTTGATAGCGCTTGGCTCATCCAAGAGCCTAGAATAGCCTGATGCAGCAGAAAACCCCACTCTCTGTTGCTGTCTGAGTGGGGCTCAGGGAAGTGGCGGCTGTGCGCTGGTAGGCGTGCTGTGACCCCTCAGGCCCTATGGGGCCGAGAGCCTGTTGGCTGTCCTAGGCCTGGGGGTGGGGTGGAGGCTTAGGGGCCAGTCCCATGGCCTCACCCCTCTTCATTCCTGTTTCCTTAGTGACAGTGCATCCAGCAACCCCAAGACCCCGGATGGTGCACACTCTTCTCAAGAGATAAAGTCTGAGGCCTCATCCAATCCCAGCTCTCCGGAAATCTGCCCCAACAAGGAGAAGTAAGAGAGTGAGGGTGGGGGAAGGGCTGACTTTAGCCACTCGGAGCCCTGGAATATGCTCTCTGCTGACAGCCAGCATTTTTGCCTTGAGAATTCTCTGGAAACGTGAAAGGCAACAGGCAGGGGCATGGGGAGGCACTGGCGGGCCAGCTCAGTCTCTGCCAGGTCTGCCCTGCCGGTGAAGGGGGTCTCGCTGAGTGACCGGGGCCTGCCCCACTCCTGTTCCCACAGGCCCTTCATAAAGTTGAAGGAGAACGGCCGAGCCAACATCTCCCGCTCCTCCTCCAGCACCAGCAGCTTCAGCAGCACGGCGGGGGAGGGCGAGGCTATGGAGGAGTGTGACAGCGGGGTAGGTGTACCTCCATCCTGCCCTGGGGAGCAGGGCGGGGCGCCCTGGGCCCAGCCAGACCCCCACTGTATGCATTAAACTAACTGCTGTGGGAAGAGCCCCACCCAGGCCCTGTGGGTAAAAGGGAAGGTAGGGAAGCAAGAGGTGGGCCAGTCAGCCGTCTCTGTTCTCTGGGAGCAGTGGCTCGGGAGGTCTCCGCAGAGTGGCACCGGAGCGGCAGCAGGGGGCCGGAGGCTGCGCTGAATGGTGTGTGTCCGTGCCATGGGGCTCCTGGCTGGAGAGGAGAGGGCCGGTGCTCTGTGTGGCCAGGCCATGGGCACTTTGGGGGCAGGGTTAGGGGCGGCAGAAAGAGCAGGTCCAAGTGTGCCAGTGGGAGGCAGTGACCGCCCTGAGCTTGCTGGGGACCTGTGGCAGGCCTGCCATGGCGCGGGTCACCCTGTGGTGCCGCTGAGGACGGAGCTGGCCCTGCTCACCCAGCCTCTCTCCCCAGAGCAGCCAGCCGTCCACAACCTCACCCTTCAAGCAGGAGGTGTTTGTGTACAGCCCGTCCCCGAGCAGCGAAAGCCCCAGCCTGGGGGCGGCCGCCACCCCCATCATCATGAGCCGGAGTCCTACAGGTCAGTGACGTCTGGGCATGTGCACCATGAGGCTGGTGGGGGGAGGGGGCAGGGGCTGTGTCCTGACCACTGTTCGTGGGCGTGAGCCCCAGCCACGCTCAGTCAGGCGGTTTCCGCTTCGGCCCCAAAGGGTGAGGCCCTTGAGCTCTGCTAGCCCGCTTCATCTGTTCATCAGCCTTAAGTCACCTGTGTTCTTATTGTCTCCTTACTTGTGGGGAAACTGAGGCTCTGAAAGTGCAGTGATTTTTTTTGGTAGAGAAGTTGGGATTTGAAAGCCGAGGCTCTCTTGCCCCACCCCCGTTACTGATGCCGGGTGCCTCTGCCACGCTGTGACCTTGACAGTGCAAGGGTACGGAGCGGGAGGAGTGTGACAGGTGGAGGGGACCGCACATGGTTCCTTGGGCTGCGGTTCATCTAGGGGACAGGTGTGAGAGGAGACAGCACATAGGGTGCCAGGCTACGGCTCCCATGGAGACCCTGGCAAGGAGCTGGGTGTCATCCTGCTGGCGAGGGGAGCCTTGGAGGGTCTTAAGTGGAGCAGTGCCTTCTGGACTAGCGAAAGACTGTTTTGGTGGCCGCAGCTGGCCGAGTAGACAGGATTGATAGGGAGTGGGCGCAGAGAGAGAGACCAGCAAGGGGTCACAGTGGGCAGTGAGGGGTGGCTGGGCTGTGGATCAGGGGTGTCTGGAGAAATGGGAGAAGGATGTGGGTTCAAGATGCTGGTGGCAGAGTCTGCTTGGGATTCTCTCTCTCCCTCTCTGCCCCTGCCCCCCTTGTGTTTGCTCTCTTGCTGTCTCGAAATAAATAAATAAACTTAAAAAACAAAAAACAATTAAAAAGAAAAGAACTGTTAACCTCAATGTTTGTTAAATAACGGGAATAAAACAATAGTAGGAGGTTCTCAACCGGGGGGGGCACTCTTGCCTTCCCAGAGCATATTTAACGATATTGAGACATTTCTGATTTTCAGGATTGTGGGAGGAGACTGTGCTGCTAGCATCCAGTGGGTAGAGGTCAGGGATACTACTAAATATCCTACAAAGTACAGGGGCAGCACCCCCCTCCCCCCCCGCAAAGAATTATCTGGCCCCAAATGTCAATGAGCTGAGGCTGAGAAATGCTAGTCAAGTGATAGAAACACAGAAAGATCTGGTTCATGCGCTTGCTCTAGTCCTGCCCCCTGTGCCGGGCCACTGCAGAGCCCGGTTCTTATCCTGGTTGTGGCATTGATAGGTCCATCTCTCTGAGCCTCAGTTTCCTCATCTGTAAAGTGGGTAGTAATACAGATACTCTGATTTTTTAAAAATGACGCTTAATGAAATATTGAAGGAATGAATGAAACAATCTGTAACCAAGCCTGGCTCCTGCTTGGTATTAGGTACATATCAAAATAAAGTTTTGAGTAATGGGAGGGTTAGAGAGTGTCTGCCACTTGCTGAAGGTCACCCAGGGCAGAAGGGCACCTTGAATGGGCCTGGTAAGTCCATCTCCTCTTATCGTACCACACGGTATGTTGCCCTCAACCCCCTTCCCTGGCGCATTATGTAACCCCAGGGCTACTTCCTACTCCCAGCCTCGAAGAAGTTGTGTTGAGTACCTGCAGGACCAGGGTCAGTTTGCAGAGATCTGGAAAGTGTTTTGAACTGTTTGGCTGCGCCTGGGGAGAGACGGGGCCAGGGGGAGGGAGGTGCCCTCGGAGGACCTGACTTCCAGGCTTCTGTAGTCTCAGATGCCCCGACCGTTGGTCATGTCACACCTGGGCTCCCTGGGACCCTGAGAGGGGACTGGCAGGTCACAGTGACAGGTACTCACGGTGCTGGGTGGGACCCCTTGATTCGAAGCACCAGAAATAAGTCAGCAGCCTCTGAGTGGAGGGTACTGACTTGCCGATTCCCTGGGCCAGAGGAAAACCACAAAGCCAAGTGGCCCTCCTGCCAGCAGCGTGCTGGGAAATGTTTAACAACTGGCTCTCCTGCTGTACACACACACACACACACACACACACACACACGTTTACTATAAACTTTACTGATACAGAGGATCTGAAGCACACAATTTATAAATAATAATCTTTATTATAAATCCCATATTCTTACTGATATTTCTCTAACCTTGGTATCTGTAGGCAACTAAAAGTTGCTGATGACCAACAGGTGTAGTTCTGACATGAATGATGATTGATATTTTGTCAGTGACACGTGCAACCTCTTTGCTGAATCAGATACCAGTTTTCAGATACTGGAAGGGTACGGACTCAGTTTTTGGCGCTGCTTATAATGTAATGGCTACAGACACAATGCGTTTTCACATTTAATTGACATTTTTCGCGTTTTCTCAGGGGAAGCCTAGACAACAAAACAATAAGTCAAGCCCTGGTTTTGTAGCATTTGCTGATTTCTTTGGTGTAAATGCTCCTGCCGTGGCTGATCTCAGGCTAGCGGTGAGCTGCGGAGTTGGGAAGGAGCACCAGACGGGCACCGTGGACATAAATAGCCCGAGGAGAGTAGATCGTAATAAAATGCAGAGAAATAATTGGGAAGTGATGACTTCTGAGTGTTTATTACCTTTTGTAAAAAAATGTTTATTTATTTTGGGGGGGGGAGGGGCAGAGAGAGAGGGAGACAGAATCCCAAGCAGGCCCCGTGCTGTCAGCACAGAGCCCCACATGAGGCTCGAGCTCACGAACAGTGAGATCATGACCTGAGCCGAGACCGAGAGTCTGATGCTTAATCGACTGAGTCACCCAGGCGCCCCTATTTAGTACCTTTGACGAATATAATTTATGGAATTGTAAGCTTATATAGTTTGATTTTTTAAAAAATGACTGGGTTTACCAACTAGCTCGCATTTCTGAAAACTTAAAGAGTTGGCTTTGACAAATTGCTGCAAGTCAGCCGGAGTGCTCGGGGGAGGGAGAAGGCCCTGCTCCTGCCCCCACCCCCACCCCCCGGGCGGCACCCCTGCCCCAGACACACAGCCCCGGTGACCTCTACAGCCTCGCCGTCTTTTCACGGAGGCTTCTGTTTTTCCTAGATACCAAAAGCAGAAACTCCCCGAGGTCAAACCTGAAATTCCGCTTTGATAAGCTCAGCCATGCCAGCTCTAGTGCGGTAAGAATCCAGGGGGGGTGAGGGTAGTGGGCGGAGCCTCCTGCATCCCGTATTCCAACCTCCTCCAAAACTCAGCTGTCCTTTCTGGGGGCCTGGGGAAGGGGGTGCCTCACACATCACAGGGGGTGGAGGAGGAAAACTCTGGTCAGGTCTAGGGGTGATGCTGCGGTCCCTGCATGGTGCAGGCATCAGCCTGGGGGCTGCCAGCCACCTCTGCCACACCTCCTGTGAGGTGAGGCACACCCTTGGACACACACCAGGTGTGAGCTGGGAAATGCTGGCTCCTGGAGCCTCATGCCCCTTCAGAGCTCACCAGGGAGTTGAAAGCTGGGTGCACAGAAGCTGGAGATTATGTTGTCTAGTTGTTTAAAACTCTTACATGGGTTTCTCTTGAAACAGGGTCACTAATGTGAAAGAGGATTCCTTCGCTTGTCAAAGGTGGGTTGAGTGTTTGTCCTGCTTTGGCCACGTGGCAAAGTGTGTCCACTCTAAGACCAGGGAACTAGTGGCCTGATAACCTGAGAATGGCCAAAGAGATCCTGACAGCTGGAGAGGGCCGGTCGCTTCTTCCCCGAAGCTTCTGTGATGGGGCGCAGGTCTGGATGCGGAGGATTGCAGGTGGTCTCCGGTGTGGCTGGGGAGAGTTTCCTGATAGGATTGGGCCAGGCTCACCCAGTTGGTCTCCCTGCCCTGGGAGGAGCCTGGTTCCAGCAGGCAGGGGGGCCGTAGCCCAGAGCGGGCCTCCCTGCCCTGGACGGGGGATTCCGCAATTTGCCCCCCTTGCCTCCCTGTTCTTGGCAGCTTTCCCTCCTTGTGTCTTTGGCCAGGGTTCTGGGCTGAAATGTGTCCCCCCATCATGTTCAGAGGTGCCCTAGCCCCCTAAACACTGTACTGGATGACCCCGGGGAGGACTTCTGTTCCAGCTGTGTGGTTTTCAGCAGAGCGGGGCATGGGTCCAGTTTGACAACACTGAGGCCTGACCTCCTGCTGGTAAAGTTACTGGAGACCCATTTGAATGCCCATTCCTTTTCCTGCCATGGGGCTCCCGGGGACAGGGGGTGTGAGTCACAGCTGGAACCAAGGCGGAGTGGGGGCACAGCTCCTCTCACTTTATAGAAACCTGATCTATGAAAAGGCAGAAGGGACCGTGGGAATTCTAATGCTCACCTTTACCCCCTGTCATGTACATCCGATGCCTCTGTTCATCAAGTCCGTGTTTATGCCCAACTTTTCAGGCTGCGTAACCTTCGGTCCCCTTGTGTTTGGCCCATCCTGTCACAAGCACATCAGTGGGCTATAGCCTTGGGCGCACGCTCTCCTCTTCCTTACCCACCGTTTGGTCACCATCTCCCTCCTTCTGTCCTCCAGGGAAGCCCCGATTCTGTCTTGGAGAAGGCTCCTGTTCCAGCAGTTTGGGGGTGCCATCCACTACTCTGACCGTCACAGTCCTGCTGCTCCACCGGCCACCTTCCCACCAGACCAGTTATCTGTCCCAGTGTCCCGATCCGGCCACCGTCCTGCCTGTCCCCTTGCCGAGGCACCCTGCAAGCACTTCCCCTTCTCCGGACAAGGCCTCGTTCCTCCGGGCTCCCCCTGCACCTGACTGCCCCATGTGATGTGTGTCTGGGTCCTTCGTCATCTTGTTTTGTCCGTAGAGGAAAGAGTCGGGCAAGGGAGGGAATGTGGGTCCTAGGGACTTGGTCACAGACAGGAGAGGCAAAGAGGGTGGTGAGGTGGGGGGCGGAGGCCACCGGTGGGAAGCCGCACCCGGAGAGGGGCAGCACTGGATGTGACAGGTGCGGTGAATACACGTAGTCGTGGCGGAGGGACCACTTTCCCGGGAACAGAGATTTGTAGCAGCCCTCCAAGGTGTCCTGATCGAAACCAGCTGTGTTGCCCCCACAACCGTGTGCTTCTGTGCTAGAAACTTCTTCCTTGCCCACTTGCTGACATCAGGCCTGGCGCCGCCTCTGTCCCTGCTGCCGTCAGCTGACCGAGACTGAGCTGGGCGTGCGTGAGGTGGCGCCGTGCTCTTCCTCAGCGGCAGCCCGGTGGCCGTTGCTGTGGGAGAAGCCCCGTGCCTACGTCTCCGCTCGGGGCAGGTGTTTTCCCCAAGAAGGGGCGGGCAGCCCGGAGAGGGAAGGAATTCGGGGAGAGCAAGCTGGCAAGTCGCGCTCTGGGGCCTCGGCTGTGGGGGACC
This sequence comes from Panthera uncia, assembly GCF_023721935.1. Classification (NCBI taxonomy): domain Eukaryota; kingdom Metazoa; phylum Chordata; class Mammalia; order Carnivora; family Felidae; genus Panthera; species Panthera uncia. The sequence continues at coordinate 45,420,571 of NC_064814.1, forward strand.
TTGGGGCCGCGTGCTGGGCTGGGTCTCTGCTGGCTGTAGAGGCTCGTGGAAGAGTTACTTCAGCCCACCGCCTGGGGCAGAGCCGGGGAGGCCACATGGGGCACGAGCTGTTAGGCTTGGCCAGGCCCGGGTGTGGGCACAGAATGTAGGTGTGAGGGAAGGGGCGACGTCCTTCTGCAGCTTGTCCTCCTGGCATCTGCGGGGGGCCCAGGGCTACCTTGGGGGCTCTTCCCAGCTGCTGTGCCCTCTGGCCATGTTGGCGCTTGGTCCCCCAATCTTCTTCAGTCACGACTCTGCAGGCAGTGGTCCCGTTGGTGAGATTTGTACCACCTGGGCCCCCGGGGGGTGCACTTCAGACGCTGCCTGCCCCCTGCCCGCTCGGGCAGAGCCAGCCCACTCTCAGGAGCGGCCCCATATTCGTGCTTCTTGCCCTTCCCCGTGTGCGGTGTGAAAGGTCGTTTCTGCTGACTGGCCCTGCTGGGGGTTAAGGCGGGTGTGAAGTAAAACGAGTAAAACATGGAGTCTGAGGAGCAGAGCCTCGGAGGTGCTACGGCTTCAAGTGCACGTTGGGACACAGGACAGCCAGGGCGACTCAGGCTGGCTTCCTACTTCAATGAGCAGACGACAAGGATTTCTACCAGATGTTTTCTTTGCGGTGGGATCTGGCCTATTCCCAAGTCAAAGCAGCCCCAAGTCAATGTTCTACTTGTTTTTGACCGATGCGACAATTCCCCTGTTGCTTTTGCCATCAGAGCAAAACCTTGACCCTTCGTCTCTCACTCATGTGGACGTTGTCGGGTCCTGTTTGCAAGCTGGGCGGGCCTCTCCCCTCACACTCTGGGAAACGTGTTTACTTAAAATACTAGTCCGGTGAAATTTCTTCTAGTGAGAAGGTCAACAAATGTCTGTGTAGCTTTTATTAAAAGTCACTGTAGCGGCACCCGCTGCTGGCACGAGGTCTGCGGATTCTGGCAGCATTTTGTTGGCTGAGTTTCTGAAGGATCTTGGAAGGTCAAGCTGCATTTTTAAAAAAAAAAACGATTCCAGGTTCTGGTTTGCTTCTCTGGATAGCTGGTATTTACAGCTGCTTGGTGGTTATGCTGTGTTGTGTTGTGGTCTGGGGGTCCTTTGGAGTTTCCAGGTTGTCCCCACCCTGTCCTACTTGGGAACCTCATACCCTCCTTCCTCCACTGCTCTGGCTGCTGCTCCCGCAGCCCCCACTGCCTGGGAGGGCTTTGCCCCTGCCTCTGAGCCGGTGGCCAGGAAGGTGGGGCGTGTCCAGGGAAACAGAGGCATAGGTGTGCTCCCTACGAAGCAGGCCTGAGAAGTGGTTCTCTGCCTTCTTATGTTACTAGGGGTACGTTGGACTGGATCCAAAATGTCCTTCCTCTGGGTCCTGTCTTACCTTCTCTAGAAAGCCCATCCTATGGCTTCTAGAGTATACATGACCAGCCCCGCTGAGGTCCTAGGGCTGAGGGGGAGGAGGAGAGCAGGGAGTGGACAGTCTTAACCTCACCCCTGTAGACCGTGGGGCAGGCAGCGCGGGTTCCTGGAGGCTCCTTCCCCCATATTCTCCTGCATCTGCTTGGCCCAAAACTTCCTTTCATTGCTGCGCCCAGTCTTGGGGCTCAAAGATTTGCTCAAGTCTCATTGGTCCCTGTGACCAGACTAATTCTGACGGTGCTCGTGCTGGTATTCGAGGTGCTCTGCTTGTGATCTGGACACAGGAGAGGTGTTTCCTGGACACCTCTCTGCTTCTGGGAACTGCCTGACTCACGGGAGAAATGATATTTGTCAGGCTCTGTAGGGTATCCATTTGCCTCCGCTCAGTTGATGCTTAAAAGCAGAGGCAGAAAGAGCTTGAGAGAGAAGATCTTAGCTAGAGTTTCTAATGAATGGAAAATGATGAATGAGTGAAAAATGAATGAAAAACATTCTGTGGTTCAGCCTCGTTGGCATCATCTCCGTGTCCCAGCCTTCTGGGTCCCTTTTGACATCTAATCCATCCAGATCATCATCCAGCCGAGAAACCTCAGCCCCCGTGGGGAAGTAACTCGGTGGAGATCACACAACCAGCGAGTGGCAAAGCTGGGATTAGAACCCACGACCCAGGGCCCTTTCGTCTGCTCCACCTACATGGTCCCTTCAACAAGTGGCTGCATTTGCCGGGGCCCTGAGTTTTGGAGGAGCCTTGCTGATGCCTGGGCACTGGTTGGGAGCTGTCAGCAGTCAGGGTGGGGCCTCAGTCTCTGTTCTTTTCATCAGGAGGGATAGTCTCTCAGTTTTTCAGTGAGGGCCCTGGGGTTTTGGATGCAGCTTGAGCAGAGAAAACCTGGAGGGCAAGAGATTTTAGTGGACTTTTCCAGGTAATGTCCATTCTTCAACTACCCTGTAGGGGTGGGGGCCAGGGCAGAGATGGAGTTAATTAACGCTCAGTTTCCCCCCTTAAGTTAAGGAAAATGGTAGAAGAAAACTCTCCTATTCTCCCCGACCCTTAAACAAAGGTGGTTAATAAAAATGTAGGCTCATGTGACGAGGTGGGATGAGAGCCACCGTCACTTCTTACCCTGGCTGTTTAAAGTGCCAATGCAAACACTACCTTCTTCATTTGATTCTGAGTCAACAGAGACAGGTCGTCGTGGGGGATAGTCAGGGGTCAAGTAGGTGGCTGGCAGGGACCCAGCCATACAGCCATGCTTGGGACCCCACGGCTTCTCCCCAGATCTCTAGCTCCCTTTCTCAAAAGTGAGGGTGGGTCAGTGGAGTTTGCCAAGGCTGCGAAGGAACATTCTATAAGCCCTGATATCTGTTTTTACCACTAGCCCCTTGCCCACCCCAACCCCACATCTCCTTCCTTTCAGCTGGCCCATCTGCCCCTTTGGGAGGAAGGAGACCACCCGCACTAGGGCCAAGGACAGTGGAGCCCTGCCTAGTGAGAGGCTCTTGGGGCAGTGGCTCTGTCCTGTGCCTTACCAGCCCTGGAGAGAGGGTGTTTGTCTGAAAGACTGGAATTTAAATGCCATCATCTTTGATTTTGTGATATTTCCACTTGGAACGGTCAGTTCCTCCTTCCCACTCCTTAGCATGTATGCCAACTCTCCCCTGTCATGGGCGTTCCCCTTCTACGCTCCAACCCCGGGGATTGCTGGTGTTCTAGTGTGAAGAGATTCCTTTGTGTGATAGAACCTCAGAAGTGTAGCTTGGAAATGATGATCCATGTGATGATGACTTTTCTTTCTTTCCTCTTCTTGAGGAGGTGATTCGTAGACCCCGACTGCCTATGTAATGTAAATAATGTACATTTAATTTATTGCTATGGTAGCACATTGTATTTGTTAATGTATAAAACAAATTCTAAAAGGTTGACAAATGTATATTTTGTTGCTTAAATGTGTCTTTGCAGAAATTGACAATAAATAACATATTTTGTGTCCATCATTGTTCAGACTTCTTTGCTTGGGGCCCCGAGCCCTGAGCATCGTCATTCATCAGAGCTTGAATACTGGCAGCCCGCGGGGCACATCTGGCCTGTAGATGTATTAGTTTGGCCTGAAACGTGTTTTTAAAATACTTGAATTCGTTGCCAATGTTTAGAAAACAGTTGATGTTTAGACCGCAATTAAAATGAAAAAACAAAAAACCCAACCTAGAAATTTCATATAAAATGTAAATTTTCTGCTTCTCATAAAAACCAGTTGTTGGATCTTCCTAGGAGTGCCACAAAATTGGTCAGCACTCCTTAGTGGCTACCCCTTTGGTGAGACCTGAGGCCCTGCAGTCCCCACCATTCTCTATTGTTTACACCTGGAACGTTCCATTCATCCCTGTTGTTTGCTTGGCCCCTGTAGGCATCTGAGTTTGAGACCCCTGCTATCCACTGATTTGTCTCCATTCTGCAGTTTTCTTCCTTCTGCTATTTTTCTACAGTCCCAATTTACCTCTTCAAGGATTCCTTTATGATTAAATGCCCTCTCTCCTCTCCACCTTTGACTCCCAAAGGGCCATGCTCTTATGTACGTTTTGCTCTCAGTGCTTGGATATAGGTTTAGAAGTAATATCTGTATCTTTTGTATCTTAAGAAATTTGAAGGCAGGGAACAGGCCTTTTATCTGCTGGGACTTGGTTGTGTGATCTTGGGCAAGTGACTTCTCTGCGTTTGCATTTTCTTTTGTGTATAATCAGAAAAATAACCCACAAGCAAAGCATGAGGATGAAGTCAATTCATAATGGGGAAAGAACCTTGAAAAAAATGGCAAGTGTTATTCAAGCACGAGGTTCAATAATAATTGTTATTATAATAGCAGTAGATGACTCACTGGAGGCTTACCGTGAGCTGAGTGTTTTACGTGTGCACTCAGTCCTATAACATGACTGCTAGTTCCTAAAAATCACAATGCGGGGGCACCTGGGTGGCTCAGGTTGATTAAGTGTCCGACTTTGGCCCAGGTTGTGATCTCGCAGTTCACGGGTTTGAGCCCTGGGTTGGGCCTGGAGCCTGCTTCAGATTCTGTCTCCCTCTCTCTGCTCCTTCCCAGCTTGCGCTCCATCTCTTCAAAAATAAACATTAAAAAAAAAAAAAAAAGATGATTGGAGAGGTCCTTAAAAAAAATAAACATTAAAAAAATAAAAATCACAAGGCTAAGCAAAAACTATGCAAGCACAAGGCTTATGGAAAATGGGGCTAGGGACACAACAACCACTGTCAGTGATACATAAAAAGGAGGTTGATGAAAATGGTAGCAAAGTTTTACATATGTTAAATGATTAAGAAATCAATACTACAATAAATACAGCTTTTTACTTTGAAACAGACCTGAAGTAGTTTGACTGTGGAGTCAGGCACTGGAAGGACCGCCGCGTGTGGGTTATTGTGGAGAGGCGGAATGAGAGTTTTCTGCAGTCGGACCGACAGTGGGAACACCAGATGTGTCTGGGTGTGGCTCCCAACACATGGTTCGCCAGGGTAGCTGGCAGCTGTGAGGTGGGTGCTGAGTGATTTGTGCGTTCCCATGCAGCTTGATTCAGCTGGGCGTGGTTTTCTCGGTTCACCTAGTATTTCTCATGGATGAGTTGTGTAATCAAATGTGAAGTTTGTGTTACACTCGAATTTTCCCCATGATATATCTATCAATTGCATTGGACCAAATTTCCATTTGCAAAACAAGTGTCAGCAGCAGAATGGACTGTATGATCTCATTTAGACATCCAGGCAACCCGTTCAGGCAGGCATATTATTATTATCCCCGTTTCACTTAAAGAATCAGAATCAAATTTCAGTTTGGAATCTAAACTTGATGCAGATTTAATGGATGTGCTGACGTCAACCTGAAGGCAAGTTTTGGACTGTGGGGTTCTAGACGCACAGGGATGCACCCGGGAGAGTATGTTCCAGCTCTCTGGTGTCCCTGCCCAGCTTGGAGTCCGCATCTGCTGTCCTGGAATCCGCATCTGCCGCTTCCCGGGCTGCTGTCGTCACGCCCTTGCTGTGTGGCGCCTCATCCGAGCCCTGGGTCTCAGAGTTTAGCTTCTGTGGAGACCCTATGGCTGCAGGTGAAGACACACCTTTCACACAGACACCCCATTGCTGTCTCCACCGCAGGATTTGGCTGCTTCCTGGGTTCAAGCCTTCTTCTTGGAAGTTGGGGGATCCCTGATTCCCCAGAGCCTTTGTGGAGGTTGAACATCTTGTGCCTGTGTGGGAAAGTGCTGTAGGGGGCACAACATTCAGGTGGGCCAGTTACCGTCCCTCCAAACCTTCGGATCCTCCTAGGGCCCTGCAAGCTCACCTTTCATCTGGGTTCTGTGTTTACGTGCTCCCTCCACTAGATGGGGCTCACCTCCAGGTGAAGGCTCATTCTTAGGACTCCAGAAACCTGTTCTCCCCACCTCAGTGTCCGGCAGCTCATAGCAGCCCCTGAACATCTTGGGGGCCATTATTCTTCCTGCCGCACGGGGAAAGGCTTTCCTGAGGCGCCTGCTCAGGCCACACTCAGGTTTTCCTTCAATCTCTCTCTGTCTCTTTCTTTTTTAATTTATTTAAAAGAGAGGGCGAGGAGCAGAGAGAGGGAGAGACAGACTCCTAAGCAGGCTCTGTGCTGTCAGCTCAGAGCCCCATGCAGGACTTGAACTCATAAACTGTGAGATCATGACCTGAGCCGAAATCAAGAGTCAGATGCTTAACCGCCCGGGCCACCCAGGCGCCCCTCAATCTCCCTTTTTGAGTGCCTGCGGTGTCCAGTGGTGCCACCAGCTGTGCTCTGACCAGCCCTTCTTTCTTCTTCGGGGCAAAGAGCTGGCTCCGGTAACCATCACAGTCCAGTTCTGTAACTCTGCAGCAGCTATCAGTTATGCAAACTGTTTCATTTCGGTTCAGACTCAGTCCTGTTTGTTTGAAACTTCGACTCACATTCACTCCAAAGCCCCCTCCCATGCCAGCCCTCCAGAATAGACTGGCTGGGTGGGCCAGGGGTGTTGGCTCAGGGTGTGGCTCCTCTGAGCCCTCTTTTCAATGAGATGCCATCCTTGGCCTGTTCTAGGCCTGCCCAGCTCAGTTTTAGCAAAGAATCCTGTTAACTTGGTTTATTGAGACACCCCCCCCCCCCCACCCGCCGGCTCTTGATATCCAATCATGTTGCTGTCGCCTGATCCTTGCTACCTAACAAAGTTCTTCTTAGTAATTTTCCATCCAATTCTTTCCCCCTGCCCATTGGCTAGAAATCCCCACATGTCCCTGTTCTATTTGAAGTGGAGTTCAATCTCTCTCCCCTATTGCAATAGTCTTGGATAAAGCCATCCTTGCCTGTTGAACTCTGGTGCAGTTCTTCTTTGACAGGTGGCTTATCTGTCCCACATGCATGCCCCTGCCTCTGCTCTTTGACACCAGTGCTGGGGTGGGGGAGAGACCTCTTATTTTGGGACTGCTCCTGGAAGAGCTAACTCATGGTGTTAGCATGGGCACTCGGCAAAGCAGACACCAGGACAGGAAGAAACAATGTATCAGGGGAAAGCCCTGTGAGAGGAAACACAGAGCACTGGAGAAGACTGGAAGAGCCATCAGACTTCAGTGTGGTCTGACCCGAGGGGAGGAGGGATGGGAGGGAGCGAGGTGGGGTGGAGGCATCTTTGGCGTCAGTCCAGTCCTACGAGAAGTTCAGTAAGGCCACTGAGAGCCCTCTGGCCAAGGTCACCCACCAGGGGAGTCCCACCTGTCATAAGAATGAGCCCCAAATTGCTATCCTTGTTGTACCCAGTCACAGGTGGCAGTGGCCTGTCAGAAACCTGGCCTTAGTGTGAGCCATGGAACAGAGAGAGATTTCAGAATGTTGCACTTTTGGAGCCATCAGTCAGTTACGCCTCTGTAGGTGGAGACCTGCTGTATGCACGTGTCCCTATTTTGCTTGGCTACAGTTTACCCCTCATTTGTGGGTAGGCCCACATTAGTGGAGAGGGAGGGTGAACCCCTCTCTTGGTTTTCTCTGCCTCTCTACTACCAACCTTCTATTGGTTCCTTTGCTCAGGAGGCTTGCAAATGCTGCTGTTTTGTCACAAGTGCCCTGCCATGGGAAACGGGGCAGAGGCTGGATCCATTTCTCCCCTTCTTCAGCGCCTGCTCCAAGACATCTACCTTGCGCCTTCAATTAATGATATAAGAGCTTCAAGCCCCACTACCAACTTGGTGTCCGCTCAACTCTCGAGATGTTCCCTTATCCCTGTGATGCCAGCAGGTAGCAGTGTCTGCTGCTCGGGGTCATATCCACTATAACGCTGTATCTCTTCACTCTGTGTCCACCTTCTCCTTTCTCCAGACCCAGACAGTGACAGGTGGTCTTGGCAATGTTGACAATCGCCTTACCATGACCATTGGGGTGTGTGGTTGGAGGCCCCTCAGTGTTGGAGGGATACAGATGGACAAGTCAAATGCTCTCCCTCCTTCATGGAGCCAGTCCTCTTATATTTCATAGGGAATGAGGTGGGATGTTGGTTTCATTGCTAGTTCTGATGACATGGTGCCTTTTTGCAAGGCTGTTGGGGTCCCTTGGCTGGCTCCAGTGACTCCAGTGGGTCTTTGAATTTGAAATGTGAACTTGCTAGGCCATGGCTATGGCCCACTCAAACATCTGCCCTCAAACTTTCAACGTTGTACCTGTATTCCCATGGTGGAGGAGGGGCTGAGGGCAGGCTGCCCCAAGATGGGCTGCATTGGCATGAAGATTATTCTGAGCTCAAGGCAATCAAGACCCTACGGGCTCAAGAGAAACTTTTGTCCCTCCCTTAACTACATAGAAGCTTCTAAATTGGGGGTCTTTCCCAGAATAAGGGTTATTAGCACTTTTATCTGAGGGACCCATCTCTACAGCAGGGCAAACATCTAATTATCAAACATCAGCTCCTCTTCTTATCACACCTGTGAAGATCGTTCATTCCTTCCCTCTGAAGTCCCAGACGCCTACCCCTTATCCTTAGTTCAGGATGACACATATACCTCATTTTGCCTGATCATCTTTGGAGTTTCCATGCATGTGTGGATTCCCGTCATGTGTGGTATTAAATTTGATTTTGTCCTGTTAATGTGTCTCACGTCGGTTTGATTCTTAGTCCAGCTAGAAGGACCTTTGAAGAGGACAGGAATTCTTGTTCCCCAACAGTGGACACTATTTATGGGAACCAGGGTTAAGTTCCAGAGATGAACTCTGAAACATGGTTATGATGCCTAAGGGCAGGGGTCCTTGGAAGGGGACTTTTGATCTTTATTTCTGCAGGCACAGATAACACCTGCTGGAAGCATCCGGGTCTGGAGTAACTTGGTGGAAAGTCATCCCTAACTTCAGACCAGCCCCTTCCACTCTCAGAACAGGATACTGCTCATATCTGTTCAACTTTAAGGGTACAGAAAAATCACCTGGAGAGATTGTTAAGATGCAGATTGTAAGCTCCATTCCAGAGATTAGACTAACTGGGTTGGGCAGGACCCAGGAATCTGCATTTTTAACAAGCACAGGAGAATTCTGATGTAGTCTTTCACTTGGGGAACCACTGATCCAGTCTATAGTCTCTGTATACATCTCTCTCCTATTACAGTGGTCTCAGGCCCAGTGAGAAAGAGGCGGGGAACAGTGAGGGTGTGTGTGGGGGGGGGTTGAGTGATGCCTGTCCTGCAACTAAGGGGATTATCATTATCATTCTCACAAATGTGGAAGGAAGGTCTGTCCCAACAAGACACAGGATCTTTCTCAGACAATGAAAAGGGATCCTCAGCCAGAACAGAATAGAGGGACATAAATGAACCATGAAGCTTGTAAGGAGTACTTTAAGAATGGAAATGGATTATGACCATGTGAATGACAAGAGTGTCCTGTAATGAGAAATACTGGGAGAAGAGATGAGCATTGTGCCTGAGACAGAAGGAATTTGGTGAAAAGAAAAATCAGATGCTGAGAAAATTGAAAGTTCAGTTAAAATCACACATTAAAACACAGCTAGAGTACCTTTCTCCAAACCCAAACAAATGATCAGATGAGAGATGTGACACGAGAGAATGGAAACCACCTACCAGCAACCTGGGAACAAAACAGAGCTGTTGAAGGAGCTGAAGAAAACACCCATGGGTGGAATGTTCCCTACCACCGAGGAGGTTAAAGGCAAAATAACCTGGTAACTACACTGGGGGAAGAATGGGGCTGACAAGCTGACTCAGTCAAGTGGAAGACTAACGTGAAGCAGCCCATGTATAAGAACCAATAAAACAAGCTGCAGCGTAAATGGCCCCACATCAAAGCGTCATACAAATGATTAGGCAGGAAAAAGTGAGAATGTGTTACGGCATTGTGCGGGCGCTTTCTGAGAAAGATGGTAGAAATCTTGTCCGAATTATTGCTTCAGATGGATCTTACTTATCCCCTGCATGACAGGACTTAAAAAAAATTAGAGGGGTCTGGGTGGCGCAGTCGGTTAAGCGTCCGACTCTCGTTTTCCACTCAGGTCACGATCTCATGGTTTGTGGGGTCGAGCCCTGCATCGGGCTCTGTGCTGACAGCGTGGAGCCTGCTTGGGATTCTCTCTCTCCCTCTCTCCCTGCCCCTCCCCCCCACCTAAAAAAAAGTAAAGACTAACAAGGAAGTCTTTATAGTCTTGTTCTAAAATATCAATTGGCAGGTTTTACAAGAGCTTAACAGTATAAAAAATCTGAGGAAAAGTCCAGGGAAAATGGACAACGAGGCCCAGATGAAATCCAGCTGTACCACTCAGAGTGCAGCAGTGAATAGAATGGGAAAGGATTTCAACTTTTTTTAATTACAGAAATTTTTGGCCAAGGAAGAGTGCTTCCTCAAACCCGATGGGACAAAATTACAACAGGTACAAACAACTGTAACCTCTTCCAAGGACTTGGAAATGATAAAATTAGTAACTGAGATTTTAATTCAGTGACTTCTTATTGACTAGGAGGACTTTGTCGCAGGGCTGGAAGCCAGCCCAAGCAAGTGTAAGCTGACAAAAAAGGAGGCGTTCATTAGAAAGAGAAAGAGCAGTCTCCTACCATCAAAGGACAGGGATGTAGCGGGGCCACGGGAAGAACAGCCAAGGTCATCAGACCTCTTGTCTGTCTCTCGCCTTTTGCTTTCTGCTTTTCTCTGTGCGTCTCTGTATTTTTTTTTTTTTTCCTTTCTAGGATTGTAGGTCTTTTCCTTACAGATTTGTAATGGCTTTTTGTTTAGCTTTATTCTCTCCCTGAAGACCAGCTGAGCTGGTCTCAGCACCAAGGTTTCCCTTCACTGCCTAGACTGTGAAATGGATCTGGGTCCTTTAAAGATTTCCTTTGCCAGCTGGCACAATGCTAAACTTTGTCAGCAGAGGGTGCCAGAGAGACACTGTAGGAGGAAAGGGGTTTTGCTTCTGGTCCTCTAGTGCTTGCTTGGCAAGCTCTCAAGGCTCCCTTGGCAACCTGTTGTAGTACAGGTGCTTGCGTGGGTTTCAGGTCTGGCTTCTGCAGCCTGAGCAGCACTTCCTGCACCCAGATTCCTGCACTGCACACAGCTTCCCCCGTGTCCAGCTCCTGCAGCGCATGACCACCTGCAGCGCCTAGTGGCCCGTGGCTTCTCCTGGCAACAACCTCTTCTTGCAACTTGTTGATTTGTAACCTTGGGTTACAGTTTCCTGGGTGAAATCTGAAATTGGTCCCTGTACATGGGGGGGTGGGCAAGGGCAGACTGAAAAAGAGACAGACCCCTCCAGATTGGTAAGTGGCAGTTTTAATAAGCAAGGGAACTTGCTTTTATGACGGTTGGCTTAGTCAGCTGCAAAGTGAGCAGATCTTTACACCCACCTGTCAGAACCTTAAAAGTTTATATAGACGCCCTAACTGGGTTCAGTCATGTCTACCAGATGGCACATCCAGTCATTATACCCAGATGGTCTCAACAGCACATTACTATCTCAAGTCTGTGTCCTTGAGGCAGCTTTTAGGGCAGGAAGGCAGGCAGAATGCATATTTCAGCGACAGGGAGGGCAGGGAAGAGCCTCAATTGCCTGGGTCCAGCTCATGGGTCAAATGGCATCCGTATCCTCTCGATGACCTTCTCCAGTGTTTCACCTCTTATGACTGGCTCTTATAATTCTATATGTACTGCTCTTTTGCAATGTTCCCTGAGCAGTCAGCAAGGTTTTACTGGCATAGAGGTGGCTTGTTTGGTGACTATCTGGCCGCACTGGAGGCAGATGCCACAGAAACAGTTTAGGCACATGCAAGAAAAAGCAAATTAAAACCACGATTTCCAAAATAAGTAATAATTTTCAAAATTAAGAGCCCAGTGATCTGAATCATTGATTTATTAAGTCCTCTAGGTTGGAGGTCAGATAACTCAGGATATTTATTTGTTTCTTTATGTGATTTAAAAAAGATGGTAATGAGCAGACTTATCAGGTATAAACACAAGCATTCTGTTTAGATAATGGCATAGATGCCTCCTTGAGAGGCAGTGATAATGTTTAGGTGATCCTGGAGGACAACTTGTTTCTTTTTCTTTTTCTTTTTTAAGTTTATTTATTTTGAGAGAGAAAGAGAAAGAGAAAGAGAAAGAGAGAGAGAGAGAGAGAGAGAGAGAGAGAGAATCCCAAGCAGGTTCCACACTGTCAGCACAGAGCCCAAAATGGGGCTTGATCCCAGGAACTGTGAGATCATGACCTGAGTGGAGATCAAGAGCTGGACGCTTAACCGAATGAACCACCCAGATGCCCCCAGCTTTTCTCATTAGAGATATTTTAGTGTTCAGTAAGGGCAGGCTTTTTCCTTATTGGCTATCATTTAAGGCTTGCTAGGTGGACTTAGTAAGTGCTTCTTTGTGTGCTACAGTGGCTTCCAGGCCAATGGAAGGAAAATGGTGGCCAGATGAGCATACCAGTGGAAAACATAACATGCCCATCTGGCAGGAGGAGGAGGTTGGCAATTGCTATTACTATGGGGTGGATTCTCCTTTGTGCCCAGGGAAAAGCCAGGGTGCAGTGGCCCAATCACCCAGTTGGAAGCCACGGCCAAATGTCTGTGCTACATAACCACTGGATTCCATTCAGGGCTTCCCAATAAGTGGGTGTTGTGACCTGTCAGTGTCAAACTAGCTGCTATCCTTTAGTGTGACAGAATGACTGCATAGTTCCAGTGACTTCCATCCCACATTTCTGGTACAGCTGGGTTGGTTGTGTTCACAGTGATTTTTCTGTTCCCAACATAGGGGTGCCTGGCAATCCAGTGCTCAAATGTCCATCACCCAGGGTGAACCATGTGAATATATCCCAGGTCTGTCCATAGTCACCCGTGGCTCAGATGGTATTTTTTAGGACCCTTTTGGTCATCAGTTTGATGGGCTGCCTGTGTAGTTTGATTGACAGAAAAAGAATACCCGTGTCCAGTGTTACTGATAGTGTGTGCCAGAAACCAGTTTTCTGGAGTAGTATTGGTAATATCAGATGAATTAAGAATGCCAGTCCTAGCTTGTTCTTTTTAATATACTGCTTTAGGACTTTTTAAAAAATGTTTATTTTTAAGACAGAGAGAAAGAGAGAGAGTGACATGCATGTGCTCAGGGGCAGAGAGAGAGACACAGAATCCGAAGCAGGCTCCAGGCTCTGAGCTGTCTGCACCGAGCCCGATGCGGGGCTCGAACTCACGAATGGTGAGATCATGACCTGAGCGGAAGTTGGATGCTTAACTGACTGAGCCACCCAGGAGCCTTGAGAACTTTTTAATCCACTCCCCAGAGTGGTGATAATCCTGATGAGCTAGAAAGGGGCATCTGCTCATATACCCAAGGTCAGCTTAAATCTTTTGTTGGGCATACAAGTGGGCCCACTGTGGAGAGGTATTTATATTAGGAGTCTGTGTCATGACTGGGCACCATAGGGGCAGCAGATGTCTAAGGCTGACAAGACAGTTATTTAATAGGAACTCATATGGGAAAGTCTCCCCCTTCTGTAAGAATTACACTTGCAACCTGATCATTAGATGTTAATGTAGCTGTAGCTTTAGAAATTTGACCTGGTTGTGCATGCCATGCATGTTGGCTGGGGAAGGCAGCAGGCAGGACTGGGGGTGGGATATGCCAGATCAGGACCCTCACCTTCTCCCCTCCTTCAGTGGTGCATGTTCTGTTCCGGGTATAGTGTGTTTCAACAGGTCTGGCTCACAGAAGGATAATAGAATCCCATTAGAGACTGAGTAGTTCCCTGGGATGTCTTATTGAGAATCCCAGTACACAATGCCTTCGCCAGGCCTGATGGGGCTTGATGTTCTCAGCATCGTAGCACATTGATCCACGGTGGGACTCAGGGCAATGGCTGTCTCTCTCAACTTTTGTACCTTTACAGTACTGGATGCCTTGTCAGGGGTTTCTAGTTTGGCATATTGGGTAATAGGCCCTACTGATTGATCATTTAAATGTATTAAAGCCTTTAAGCATCTGACTTTGGCTCATGATCTCGCCGCTTTGGGCCCTGACAGTTCAGAGTCTAGAGCCTGTTACAGATTCTGTGTCTCCTCTCTCTGCCCCTCCCCTTCTCATTCTCTCTCTCTTTCAAAACTAAATAAAAAACATTACAAAAAATGAAATGTATTGAAGCCTGGGATAGTACCTTAGTCTGCTTGGCCAGGTGTTTTTACTTGTTAGTAATTTAATCTGCTGCTTTAATGTCTCTTTTTTTCTGATCAGTCCTGTGGCTTGCAGGTTACAGGGGAGGTGCGGCTTCTACTTAATGTCATTATCTTTTGTCCACTCTTAGATATCATGACCTTTGAAACATGATCCCTGATCATTGAGGGCATCTGCACATGGTGCTCAGCTTCTATAATCCCCTGTTGGTGGACACCTGGTTTTCACAGCCATAGAGGCATACTTGGATGAGGCCAGACATAGTGTCCACATGAACCAAGGCATATTTAGAATCCTCACTCAGACGGAGGGGACAAACATAACCAGTTTGCCAATCCTTCACCATCTGGGGACTCCGATGGATCGTCCCAGACTCCTTTGGCAGGTGCCTTGAGTGTTGTTGAGGACATACAGGATTTATTACTGCATTAACCAAGCCACTGTATTTTAAGGGCAATCTGGCATCCTTGGTAATATTCCATTCAATCTGGGTGTTATGGTGGCCTCTCTTTCTATTTGCCCACTGTGTTGTATCTACTGAAGAGTTAGTTGCTAGGGCTTTTACCCAAGCTAGGGCATCAGTTTCCTGATTGCCCTATGAACTGGGACGTGGAAGACAGTGAGGACTACCTCAGGCTCTTGCAGGTAAACTTTCTTGACCTCATAAGGACTTATCTATGATCATCTACACCTTTGCTTTTCATTGTCTAAGCCATAGGGTTAATCTCTTTGGTGTGAAGGGTTAATGGCCAGGGCTCATCAGTCAGTGATCCCCAGCTAAATAGCTGAGTTCAGCCCACTGGCTGCTGTGGTTCATTTCTGTTTCCATCCAGATGATGTCAGTGTTGGGCTGAATAGCCACTGCAGTCCATGTGGGAGAGTTGCCATGACTAGATCTATCAGGCATCAGCAGGATTTTTCCTCATTCCCTCTGCAGGGGCTGCCACAGGAATAGGGGTGGGGGTATTTGGAGGATCTATATGTTCTATAGGGTCTAGTAGCACCCACATTTCTAGAGACAGTGGGCTGGTGGACAGGGTACCCCTTTGTTGTCTGTAGGCATATGCCGTAGGCACTTAGTCAAAGTGGGAGTCTGGGCCATGGCAGAAGTGGGTCAATGGAAAATGTTCTCTATCCATCCCTTGATAGAAAGGGAAGTTCTTAACATGCTATGCTTTTTCTTCATGAGACAGTCTACCTGGAGGAGTACTGTGTACATTGCTAGGAACTGTTGCTTTATGGAGGTATATCAGGTTTTTGCCTCTTTCCAGAACCAAGACCAATATCCTAGAGGTATTTTCTCTTTCTGTTGTCTCTTCTATAGTGCCCAACCCATACATTCTAGATACATCTGATTCAAATGAGAGCCCTGCTTGAGGGATGTCCAGAGCTTTAATCTGTTTCACTAGTATTTTTGCCTTCTCAAAGGTGGCTTGCTGCTCTGCCCACCTGTTACCCACCCCCCCTCCTTTATTTTGTTTTATTTCTTAAAATTATTTATTTATTTTAAAATTTCCATCCAAGTTAGTTAGCATATAGTGCAACAATGATTTCAGGAGTAGATTCCTTAATGCCCCTTCCCCATTTAGCCCATCCCCCCTCCCACACCCCCTCCAGTAACCCTCTGTTTGTTCCTCATATTTAAGAGTCTCTTATGTTTTGTCCCCCTCCCTGTCCCTGTTTTTATATTATTTTTGCTTCCCTTCCCTTATGTTCATCTGTTCTGTGTCTTAAAGTCCTCATAGGAGTGAAGTCATATGATATTTGTCTTTCTCTGACTAATTTCGCTTAGCATAATACCTTCTAGTTCCATCCACATAGTTGCAAATGGCAAGATTTCATTCGTTTTGATTGCCGAGTGATCCTCCATTGTATATATATACATCACATTTTCTTTATCCATTCATCCATCGATGGACATTTGGGCTCTTTCCACACTTTGGCTATTGTTGATAGCGCTGCTATAAACACTGGGGTGCATGTGCCCCTTCGAAACAGCATACCCGTATCCCTTTGATAAATACCTAGTAGTGCAATTGCTGGGTCTAGGGTAGTTCTATTTTTAATTTTTTGAGGAACCTCCAAACTGTTTTCCAGAGTGGCTGCACCAGTTCGCATTCCCACCAACAATGCAAAAGTATTGCCCTTTCTCCACATCCTTGCCAACATCTGTTGTTTCTTGAGTTGTTCATTTTAGCCATTCTGACAGATGTGAGGTGGTATCTCATTGTGGTTTTGATTTGTATTTCCCCAATGATGAGTGATGTTGAGCATCTCTTCATGTGTCTGTTAGTCATCTGGATGTCTTCTTTTGAAAACTGTCTATTTATGTCTTTTGCCCATTTCTTCACTGGATTATTTGTTTTCTTGGCTGTTGAGTTTGATAAGTTCTTTATAGATTTTGGATACTAACCCTTTATCTGATACGTTGTTTGCAAATATCTTCTCCCATTCTGTTGGTTGCCTTTTAGTTTTGTTGGTTGTTTCCTTTGCTGTTCAGAAGTTTTTACCTTAATGAGGTCCCAATAGTTCATTTTTTGCTTTTGTTTCCCTTGCCTCTGGAGACATGTCAAGTAAGAAGCTGCTGCAGCCAAGGTCAAAGAGGTTGTTGCTTATTTTCTCCTCTAGGATTTTGATGGCTTCCTGTCTTATGTTTAGGTCTTCCATCCACTTTGAGTTTATTTTGTGTATGGTGTAAGCAAGTGGTCCAGGTTCAACCTTCTGCATGTCACTGTCCAGTGAAATTACATTGATTTCCCCTAGAAGTCAAACTATGAAGCACTTTATAGTTCAAAACTAAGCAGGTGGAGGGATTTGTGGTATTCCTGTAGAGCAAGGTTGGCCCAGTTGGGCAGGGCTTAGTGTAATGGCTCCATTCTCCACTAGATGGCACTGCTAGCCTACTGGGGTGGATTGTTGTGGTGCTCATAGGTGTGTATGCGCATGTGCAGGAGGGTTAAAAATGGCATCACCCAGGTGTCCAGTCTCTAGTATTGGAACTCTGTGCTCTCCCTGACCAGCAATCGCGCACTTGTCCTTTGTCTCCAGCTTCTGTCCACTCCTTGCTTCTACACTGTCTGTGACCAAGCTGTCGCAGGCTGCAGGCGGCCAGGCGGCAGGCACCTCCTTCCTGAGTTTTATCTCTGATACGGCTGTGTTTCCCGACCCGTCACTTCTGAGGGACTGTGGTTTTGACCCACTCAGATCCTGTGGGAGAGGGTCTCACCAAGCAATGGCCGGCTGCCGGCTGCACCCAGGAACATTCGCAGGACCGTGCTGCTGCCGATGCCCAGAGACTGTCACTGGGCGCTAGCCCGCCCCAGAAAAAGTTCACGCGATCGAGTAGCAGCAGCGTTTCAGGGATTATGGCAAATCACAACACACATCTGGCACCAGCCTTCACCCCCAATGACCTTGTTCCAGCACCAGCGAATGTGGTTGTTCTCTGGGGTCTGCTGGCACCGGGTGGCCACAGAGCCTCTACCAGATGTCCTTCCAGCAGTGGAACCGCTTTTCCCCGTGTGACCGAGAACCTCCCGGACCCCACTCTGCTCCTGGGGATTCGCCCTTCCCACCAGAGCACCAGAGCCAGGTATCGAGCTGTGGAGTGACAGACTCTGCGCTTTCCCTGTTTATAGAGTCTTAATGGAATTTAAACCCTCTCCTTTCTCCTTTCTCCCTTTTTAGTTCAGTCCCTGTGGCTGTTTCCACTTTCTCACTTTCTCTCCAGCTGCTTTGGGAGGGTGCTTTTCCCGAACTCCCCCCCCCCATCTCTGTACTCTCTTTGCAAGCAAAAACAGTTCCCTGCCCTCTGCAACTTTTCTCTCCCCTAGTTCACCTCTCTGCACCGCGTACCTGCTTAGTTCTGTGGTTCAGATTGTGCAAATTGTTGCGTTAATCCTCAAATCAGTTTTCTAGGTGTGCAGGATGGTTTAGTGTTAATCTGGTTGTATTTCGAGGAGAAGAGACGCAAAAAGACCTTCCATGCTGTTCCTCCATCTTGGCTTCTCCCCCTCCCCCCCCCCTTTTTTTAAAGGGATAGAGGCACTGTGTCAGGTAGGGAATAGAAGTCCTCCAAAACTCCCAAATCCCTACAAAGGCTTGCGTTTCTTTTATCTTCTTAGGGGTTGGATAGGCTTGTATGTTAGTAATCAAATCTTCTGGAACAACATTTCCTGACCAAATAATTCCTCAAAACTTTATGGCATTATCTGCACCTTGAATGTTTTGTGAATTCATCTTTTCCCTTGCAAATGTTCCAACAAATCTGCAGAGGGTCCTGCAGCGGAGGTGAGTCTTCACATGTTAACATTATAACATCAATGTAATGGACCCATTTTACTGTTGTGGGGAAAGAGAACAGGGACAAGTCTCATGTTGCCATCCCATGGCATATTGGAGGGCTCTGCAGGTAGCCTTGGAGAAGTACTTGGAAGATCCATTGTTGCCTCTTCTCATGTGAAGGCAAGTTGATCTTATGACTCTGTAGCAAGGGATATATGGAAAAAAGCATTTGCTAAGTCCAGTACAGCATGGCACACTCCTAGGACCATGGCCAAAGTATCTAAGGCAGTGGCAATGTTGGGCACAGCCACATGCATGGGTGACATTATCTCATTCATTTCTTGGTAGGTCACGGTCATCTGCCATGAGCCTTTGGCTTTTTTATTGGTCATACTAGGCTGCTGAAAGCACTATGGGCAAAGCATGTAACACCCATTTGGTGCAGCTCTTGGAATTTCTCCTATTTCCTTATGCTCCTAGGCAATCTATACTGTTTGACGATTACCCTTTTTCTCAGGGGTAGTAGACTTATTAGTTTCCAGCTGGCATTTCTGCTTAGTACTGGTTTGATTACTCTAACCCAGAGGTGGAATTCACTGATGTAAGTTTGTAGAGTTTGACCTTGTGGGATAAGCCCAATATATTCTTTGGTATTGAAGAGACACCGGTTCTCATGGACCGTTTTGACCATAATTATTTGCACTCCCTAACCATTGATGACACTGAGGGGGCCACAAAACTTCTAAGGGTTACCAAGTATGAGAGTACCTTTGGCTTCAGTATCAGCCCGAACTGTCATCTTTTGTTTATTTCTGGGGGACTAGTAAATAGTGAACCCAACATGAGACCCCTGATCGCCTCTAATGGTCCTCACCTAGAGGCAGTCTTGGCTTGTATTTTATATCTGGGGCATGGGAGGCACCCACTCTGAATAGGATTGTATCCCTGGAGCCTCTGTAGGAACAGGTAGGGCAGGCCTGAACTGTTGTTCAGATTTTAAGATTTTCCATAGGTCAAACCAACATAACATTGGGTTGCTGGTTTCTCTCTCTAGGTGGGGTCTTGGCAACAAGGAGATCAAACCATATTTTTTCTTGGTTATTTTTATCACACTCTTTTTTTTTTAAACGTTTATTTATTTTGAGAGAGAGAGAGAGCACATGCATGCACATGAGTGGCAGGGAGAGGGGCAAAGAGAGAGAGAGGAGAGAGAGAATCTACTCTAACAGAGCAGAGTCTGATGCAGGAATCTATCCCATGAACCATGAGATCATGACCTGAGCCAATATCAAGAGTCAGACTCTCAACCAACTGAGCCACCCAGGCACCCCTTTTATCACACTCTGTACAGCTGATTGGGATAGCCTTTTGGTGTTCTGAGCTCTCTCTGTCTCAGGTCTTTCCCTTTCCCACAGCCCATACCAGTTTCTGGGATTTGCCAGTTTCCCCCAGATCAGCAAAAGATTGCCCAGCATCACAAATGGCTTGTCCCTCGACTGGGTTCAGCATGGATATTAGTGTCCCCTAGCAGGTGCCGGGGACAAACTGGAGTATCTTGGTTTTCATTTCTGCAGTGAATGTGGCCCAATCAGGGTTTTCAAAGACAGGGGCATAGATTGCCTGTCTCATTTCCAACTCCCTAAGAATTTGCCACTATAGAGCCCTGCCACTATAGATGTGCAGGGTCCCACGTGCCAGGGGGATCCTCTCACTGGGCGAAGCCTAGAATAATCCAAACTATAAGGGAGGATATCCCCTGGATCCCTCGAGCACCATGCAGATGCTGCCGGAGGGCAGGGTGTATGGTGATGTTGCTTTGCCTCCTGTCCAGAGAAATGCATCGTCCCCCATATCCCACAGCTGCACTAACCATGCCTGGATATTTTCTCCTGCCTCTTGTGGAACTTGGTAGCCATATCAATAAGCTCAGCGGGAGTATTTTCTCTCATCATGGACATTTCCTGAACTGGGGGCTGCCCTGCTGGCCGGGGTTGCTATTGCGGTGCTTTTGTTTCCTTTGTTTTGGGAGTCAGTCAGCGCTGGGTGTTTCATCCACTTCCGTGTCAGTCACCACAACATCCTCCTCTTGGCTCTCCTCACTTTCTAGGAGATTCCACGCCTTAGTGTCCTACTCAGGCTTTGTCCACAGCACTTGAACCTTGATCCGAGGCAGCTTGTGCCCACCCAGCTTTGCAAAAAGGAAGGTTGAGGTCTCCAGCTTACGCCCCTTTCCTGTCAGCCCTGAAGGTAGAAGGCATCCTTCCCTCACCTCCGCTCTCCTTCCAACCTTCTAACTTGAGCATCAGTCTGGTCAGGCTTGGGTGGCCAGCCCTCCACGCAGCCTCATGCTTCCCTTCTCTGCGGCCATGCACTCTTCCCAGTTCCTCCAACAGGCGCACCAGACCAGCCGGCCTTCTCTGGGCGGCCCTGTACACAGGCGGCCATCCACAAGCCGGTTGCCCACAAGCTGGCATTTCCCCACAGGTGCCCCTCTGCCAAGGCCCCTTTCTTTTGTCTCCTGGCTGACTCGCCAGTGTTAGTTTGTACCCTCAGGAGCCCCCCCCGGGTGAAATCTGAAGCTGACCCCCCTACAGGGATGGCAGGGAGGGACCAAATAAAGAGGTAGACTGCTCCAGATCGGTAGGTGGCAGGTTTAATAAGCAAAGGAACTTAATTATGAGGCTTGTCTTGGATGGCTGTGAGACCAGCAGAGCTCCACATCTACCAGACAGAATCTTAAAAGTTTATACAGAGGCCTTAACTGGGTGCAGTCCCGTAAGCTGTCCAGACGGTCTCAACAACATGCTGCTCTCTCAAGAGCTCCCTGTAGCTCCCTGTGGGGCAGGCAGGTGGAACGCACATGTCAAGGACAAGGGAGTGGGGGAGGAGCCTCTGATTGCCTGGGCCCAGCTTGGGGGTCCACTTATGAGACAGAGGGTTGTATGGAAACATGGGGTATGCTGATAGCCTAAAAATACCCGACCACTTAATGAACATGGAAAAATTAATAATGATGCTGGAGTGATATTGATATTGCAGAGGTTCTTACTGACCTTTTTCCTACTGAGTGCTTCCCCCTCCCCCCAAAAAAGCTTTATTAAGGTACAGTGGACAAATAAACATTGTATATATTTAAGGTGTACAATTTGATGTTTTAATATATGTATATGTTATGAAATCATCACCACAATCAAGCTAATTAACATTCCCATCACCTCAGGTGGTTACCATTTCTCCTTCTTCTCTTCCTCCTCCTGTTCCTCCTCCTCCTCCTTTTCCTCCCTTGTCTTTTTGGTGTGTAGGGGCTGAAAAATTTTCCCTTCTTCCTTTCTAGGTTCTTTTGCTGGTCTGATAACTAAAATGACAGAAGACAGATTAACAGGAGAAAATCAGATATAATTTCATATGTCCGGGGGCCTCAAATTATAAGATTTAAGGGCAAGTCAGCAGTTGAGGCTTACATGCCATCCTGAGCTAAGGAATTGGATGGGCCTGCAGCTTCAGAGGAAAGGAGGGTCATTCACAGGATGATAAGAAGGGCCGATGTTTGATAGTCTGATTGTGCTTCTACACAGCTAGGCCCTTCAGGTAAAACGTTATCTCAGGTAATAGCTCTCTTTCAGAGCCAGGCCTCCAAATCTAAAATCTTTTAGGTAGTTAAGGGAGAGGTGAAAGTTTTTCTTGAGGGTGCTTGGTTTTGATGGCCTTCAGCTCAAAGTAATCCATATGCTGAGTGGTATATTTTGGAGTCTTGTATTCTGCACTCCCTCCGATGAGAGTACTTAAGATCCACTCCTTAGCAAATTTCACACATACAATACAGTATTGTTAACTATATTACTATGCTGGACATTAGATCTCCAGGATTTATTCATCCTGCATAACTGAAACTTTGCGCCCTTTGACCCATAGCACCCCATTAACCCTCTCCCACCCCCTGGCAACCACCATTCTATCTCTGCTTCTATGGGCTTGACTAGTTTAGATTACACATCTAAGTGAGATCACGCAGCACTTGTCTTTCTGTGTCTGGCTTATTGCCCTTAGCATGTCTTCTAGGTTCATCCATGTTGTTGTGAATGGCAGGATTTCCTTCTTTTGTAAGGCTTAATAGTATTCCATTGTATATATACCATATTCTCTTCATCCATTCATCTGTTGGTGGGCATTTAGGTTGTTTCCCCATCTTGGCTACTGTGAATAATGCTTCATTGAACCTAGGAGTGTAGATACAGTGCCAAGGTGTTCTTCACATGGGCTATATGAATTTACCCCTCTACAAGAATATATGAAGATACCTTGTTTCCCTCACCCTCAATAAACTTTTACATTCTTGCCTATATGATAGGTGAAATATAGTATTCCATTATAGTTTTAGTATATGTGTGTGTGTGTGTGTGTGTGTGTGTGTGTATTTTAGGAGAGAGAGTGAGCACAAATGTGGAAGAGGGGCAGAGGGAGAGAGAGAGAGACTCTTAAGCAGGCTCCACACTCAACATGGAGCCTGATGCAGGGCTCATTCTTACGACCCCGGGATCATGACCTGAGCTGAAATCAAAGCTGAGCCACCACCCAGGTGCCCCTTCATTTCCGTTTTAAAAAAGTTATGAGTGCGATTGAACATCTTTTTATGTTTACAATTATTTGCCTTTTATTTTCTGTGAACTGTTAATGCCTCTTGCCATTTTCTATTGGGTTGTTAATCTTTTTCTTACTGGTTTGGTTTTTAGATATTCAGGAAATTAGTCCTTTGTCATTCACATGGGAAATATTCCCTCAGTTTGTTGTCTTTGGGCTCTTTTTATGCTATTCTATGCTGTGTAAAATTTTAGGGTTTTTTATGTAGTCAGACTTATCAGTTGTATCAGCTAGGACTGTATTCAACTACAGGAGATAAAAAACCAACTAACAATGGCTTGAATAGATGGGAGAATATTTGTTTCATGCAACACGCAGGGAAAAATTTGTGCTTCAGTGGAAAACTGCATTGTCTACAGCACACTTTTCTGGGTTATCTGATTCTAATATCTAAGTTTTAGATAACTGATAGCAAAGACAAATAATTATGGTCTATAGATATGCAAATAGACACGTCCAGAAGAGGAACAACTCTCTCCCACTGTCCCAACCCAATGGAAAAACCAGTTTGTTTCTGTTTTATTATGTATTATGAAATAATACATAATTATTTCAATATTCCTGACCTAAAAATGTGTTCTTTGGATCCCTCTTTGTTTCCTCTTTGGTGCATTAAATAAAATCTTTAAAATGTATTCATTTTTATAGTGTATGGGAATCATGGTTTCACCTTATTTAAAAAATTCTTTTTTAACAAGCATGAAGTCTGGAGGTAGGCAGTTTGGGGACTCAATGATGCCATCAGGGAAGCAGCCTTTCTCCATTTTGCTGCTTTGCTCTCCTTTGTACTCAGTCTTCACCACCCTGTTGGAAAGCATCTGGATGGCATGCCTTCAGCGCTCCCATCTCCACTCCAGAGTGAAAAGGGCAAAGAATAAAGAGGGTGTGCTTATATCAGGAAAGAAAAGCTTTCCCAGAAATCACTGTTTCTGCTTATATCTCATTGGTCAGAATCGTGTCACATGGCTCCCCTGAGGACAAGGGAATCTAGAAAGAAGACTATGATTTCTGGGCACATTGTTCATTCCTTTCCACTATCAAAATCAAGGCTTGCTAGTAAGGAAGAAGAGGATTGTGGAAATGAAGGAGATAATTAACAACATCTACCAAGTCAATCTTTTCTCAATTGTTTCATGATTTAGTGGCTAATCTACAAAGGCTTTCCTCAATCTAAAGTTATAAAATGTTCTTTTTTTTTCATGTGTTTTTAAACTTTCATGATTTTTAAAAATTTTTATTATTTTTATTTATATATTTTTAAAGTAGGCTCCACGCCCAGTGTGGAGCCCAGTGCAGGGTTTAAACTCACAAACCCAAGGACAAGATCTGAGCTGAGATCAAGAGTCAGAGGCCTAATCAACTGAGCCAGCTAGGCACCCCTTATTTTATTATTTAAAGAAAATTAAACTTTTGTTACTTACTTTGTTTTATTTTGAATTTGATATAAAGAATAAAGTGAGATAGTCACTTGTTTTTCTCTAGATGGCTAACCAGCTCTCCCCCCACTATTTATTGAATATCCCAATGTTTCCTCATTGATTAGAAATGTCACCTTTGTCACTTATTAATTTCCATAGATAGGTCCATCTCTGTATTCTCTGACATTATTCTATTCTAGTCCCAATATTTAACTTATTGTAACCTGATACTATTTTAAAATATCTGGTCTATCTGGACTCTCCTTCTCCATTTCTCTGATTTCCCAGTTATATAATTGTTTAAATTAAAATAAATTAATCATAGTTAAAGAATTTAGATACTACAAATAGGTTTTTTTTTTTTTTATTAAAAAAAATTTTTTTTAACGTTAATATATTTTTGGGACAGAGAGAGACAGAGCATGAACGGGGGAGGGGCAGAGAGAGAGGGAGACACAGAATGGGAAACAGGCTCCAGGCTCTGAGCCATCAGCCCAGAGCCCTACGCGGGGCTCGAACTCACGGACCTTGGGATCGTGACCTGAGCTGAAGTCGGACGCCCAACCGACTGAGCCACCCAGGCGTCCCTACAAATAGGTTTTAAATGAAAAATAGTCACCTGATTTTACCCTTCCCCACTCTCAGTCTTGTGTCCCAGAGACAGTCACTTTTAACTCCATAAGCATTGACCCCCTTCCCCCTCCACTGTAAGTGCCATATTTTTTGGTAATATGCTTATACTGCTATTTACTATCAATTTTAGTCATATTTATCATCTTCCTCTTGGAACAGATATGGAATTAGTTCTTTTAACCCTCCTCCCCTCCCTCATCTTCCCAAAACAAAACAGTATTTTTAGTTATGTGAGCAATCAAAGTGTTTAGTCATTATAATTAACTAGTTACTATAATAATATAAAATTTGCTGTATTTATATACAAAGTTATATAAATTTGTAAAGTTAAGTAGAATTATATTTTCTTTCTTGTACAGCCTTATGTTTTACCCAGAGAGAATAGTTTCCTCAACTTTACCCTGCTTAGTTTGTCATATGTGTAGTCTCATTGCTTTCCTGAACTCTTGTTGAATCTATTTTTTCCAGGCACTGAACCCTTTGTCTTTTCTCCATCTGAACTGATTGCTTTCTAAGCCTACTGTGCAGCAACTATCCTGGGACTTCTGTTTTACTGCTTTCCTGGGCTAAATCTGTGATTTTCTGAATTCCATGAACTCTTTGTTTTTGATTTGCTCCTTGATTTTGCTGAAGCTGTTCCCCAGTAGCTGCTGCTGCTGCTTTTTAAAAAATGTTTATTTATTTATTTTGAGAGAGAGAGAGAGAGAGAGCACACGCGCCTGTGCATGAGCAAGCGAGTGGTGGTGGTCGTGGTTGTGGTGGTGTGGGGAGGTAAAGAGAGAGAATCCCAAGCAGGTGGCCCAATCCCAAGAACTATGAGATCATGAACTGAGCTGAAATCAAGAGTTGGATGCCTGACTGAGCCACCCAGGCGCCCAACCCAGTAACTTCTGAAAAAAGAATGGGAGGGGTGCTTGGGTGGCTCAGTCAGTTAAATGCCGGACTTTGGCTCAGGTCATGATCTCACAGTTTGTGAGTTCAAGCCCCGTGTCAGGCTCTGTGCTGACAGCTCAGAGCCTGGAGCCTGCTTTGGATTCTGTGTGTCTCTCTTTCTCTGTCTCTCCCCCACTCGTGCTCTCTCTCTCAAAAATAAATAAATGTTAAAAAATTAAAAAGAATGGGAGACAAGCTTTTTGAATCCTTTCATATCTGAAAATCTCTCCATTCTGCCTGTATGCTAGATTACTAGCTTGGCTGGTAATTCTATATTGAAAATATTTATTTTCAGAGAATTTTTAAGGCATAGCTCCACTGTCTTTTCAGCAACCACAATAGCTATTCTGATTCTTGAGCTTTTATAGCTGATTACATTTCTTTTCTGGAAGCATTTATGATCTGCATATGCAGTTGATTTGAAATTTCTTGATGATATATCTTGGTGTGAGTTTTTAAGTAGATGGCTTTCATTATTTTGGACTTGGTGAGCTCTACAACCTTGATATCTGGGACCACAAGGTTAGGAAATTTTTAAGTTATTTCTTTGATGTTTATTACAAGTATATAATACCACATAACTTTAAAATTAACTTTTCTAGATCTCAAATACCCTTTTTGGAATTTTTATTAGGATTACATTAAAGTTATAATTTAAACTAGGGCGATTTGACATCTTTATTATATTGAGTCTTACTATCCACAAATAGGGATTTATTTTAAGTTTTCTTTTATGTACCCCAGTGGCCTATAAAAGAAACTGAACATTTCTTGTTAAATTTATTCCTAGTTATTATTCTTTTTTACTGCTATTATATATGGGATATTTTTATTTCTATTATATTTTCTACCTGATTCTTTGTATATGGAAACACTATTAATTTTTGCATATTGATTTTGTACCTAGCCAAATTATACTATTTTCTTATTGTTACTAATAGTTTTCAATAGAGTCTCTTTGTATTTCCAAGTATACAAATCGTATAATCTCCACATACCAATTTTTTGCCTACCCTCTTCCGGTGAATGGGATCTTTTCTTCCTTAGAGCACATGTAAGTCTTTTATATTAGCATACAGGAAAGTTGTAGCCTTCTTTCCTTTCTTCCTTTCTTTCTCTACACACACACACACACACACACACACAACACACTGCACACATAAATATGTATTTCTTCCAGACACCATTCTGAATTCTCCAGGTTTTAGGGGATTTTTCTGGATTTTCAGGTATAAATAATTTCACTTGAAATAATGATATTTTGTCTTTTTTTTCCCTTTCCATTTTTAACTGCTCCACTCCCTCAGTCAGCCTCTCCAAAACATTAAATGAAATTGATGACACCAGGACTACAATAGTCCCCCTGGCTGGGGCTTCTGCTTTTCTGTAATTTAGCTTCTGGAGGTCTGCTTTGGTCCACAAGCAGGTGATCCACCTTGTGACCTATGGTCCGGAGGTCAGTGGAAACCTAATGCTGTGTCTTAAGGCTTGCATCATTCACCTCCCCTCATTTCATCACCTACGCATTTTATGACCTCATAACACCACAAAAATAAGAAGGGCGAGTACAGTACAATTGGTATCTTGGAGGAGAGAGAGGGAGAGCGAGCGAGCGAGCGCGTGCACGCGTGAGTGAGCAGGAGTGTGCGCGCCCTCATTCACGTAACTTTTACTACAGTATATTGTTATAATTGTGCTATTTACTTATTTATAATTTTTTAAATGTTTATTTATTTTGAGAGAGAGTGAGCAAGTGGGGGAAGGGGCAGAGAGAGAATCCCAAGCAGGCTCTGGGCTGCCAGCTGCAGAGTCTGATGCCAGGTTCCATCCCAGGAGTGGTGAGATCATGACCTGATGCTTAACGGACAGAGCCACCCAGGCACCCCTAACTATTTTATTTATTACTTGTTGTTAATCTCTTACTGTGCCTAATTTACGAATTAAACTTTATCACAGGAAGGTATAGGAAAAAACCTAGTATATACAGGGTTCCATACTGTCCCTGGTTTCAGCCATCCACTAGGTGTCTTGGAAGGTACCTCCTCGGTAAGAGGGGAGGATTGTGAGTGTATTTACGTTTATCTTGACTTTCATAGGAATGCTTCTGGTATTTCAGGCAGTGTGAAATTCTCTGGTTTTCTGAGTCTCTTAAATTAAGGGTTCCTTGAATCCCTAGTGTACTGAGAATTTCTTTTTGTTTTTAAACTCAGTAATCGATGTTAAATTTTAATAAATGCTAAAATTT
This sequence comes from Panthera uncia, assembly GCF_023721935.1. NCBI lineage: Eukaryota > Metazoa > Chordata > Mammalia > Carnivora > Felidae > Panthera > Panthera uncia. The sequence continues at coordinate 45,448,857 of NC_064814.1, forward strand.
TTTTATCAAATGCTATTGCTCTTCTAATGATCTGATTGATCACTGTAATTGTGCATTATTCTTTTCTTTTTCTTTTTTTATTTTTTTGACGTTTATTTATTATTGAGAGACAGAGAGGGACAGAGCATGAGCATGGGAGGGGCAGGGAGAGGGGGAGACACAGAATCTGAAGCAGGCTCCAAGCTCTGAGCTGTCAGCACAGAGCCCGATGTGGGGCTCGAATTCACAAACCGTGAGATCATGACCTGAGCGAAGACGGATGTCCAACCGACCGAGCCACCCAGGCGCCCCTGCATTATTCTTTTAATGTAATCCTGGACTTAATTTTCTAGTATTTAATTTAGAATCCTGCAGCTAATGCTTTCACATCAGAGAGAGCCTGCGGCCGTGGGAGCAGGGGCCTGGTGGTCCTGGGTAAGAATGACTTAGTTTTAAGGAGGGCCGGGACTATTTTGCTCCCAGGTGGGAGGGGCGGGTGGGCAGGCTCATCTTTTCTTCTAAACTTGGGAAACAGCCTACTTTTGTTTCTAATAACGACGCTTGCCATCTCCGCCAGGCGGCCACTAAGGGGCGCGCGCAACCTGCGGAGCCAGAGGGCGAAGCTCTGTGGCTGTCACCGAAGGGTTGTTAGAGCCGTGATTTCTCCGTGCTGTTAGTCTCCGTGCTATTAGTCTGTTCTGCATAAGTCCCGCCTTTCTCAACTCCCCATTGGCTGTTGTTCCAGAATGGGTGTGCCTCTTTGGCTAGCCCCTCCACTCCCATCGGTCGGTTCCACCACTCCAGGACTTCCCATTGGCTGCAGGCATCTTCCTACACTCGAAAGCTCTTTAGTTGGAGCCGGCAGAGAGGTTCTTCGTGAGTCTCAAGGTGGCAGTGCACGGAGTTGGTGGCAGTTCCGGTGCACGGAGTTCTGCACCGCTGACTGGGATCCGCGGCGGCAAGCAGGGCTAGATGAGCGTCAGGAGACAGCTAGTCCTGGGGTGGAGTCGGGGGCGCTCGCCACTGTCGCCCTCAGAAGAAGATGGCAGGGAGTGTGGAAGCGGAGCCTTCTTGGAGTTGAGATCTGGATGCTCTGTCTGGGGAGGAGTACTGAATGGGGGCCGGGGGTGGTGGTGGTGGTGGTGGTGGAGGAGATCACTGTGGATACCCCTGCCCAACCCCGCAGAGCTGGGCGCTGTTGTAGGTCGCGATCGCTTATGAACTCCGGACAGCAAAAACAAGATCAAAACAAATTTATTACCGCCGGGCCAGACAGGAAAATACAACAGGTCCCGAAAGTCTGGCCCCGAACCAGCTTTGGGAATGTCTTATATAGGTTGTATTGACCACTCGAGTTGCAAAGGGTGGCAGTTTGAAAGGGCGAGCACCAATTACACAATCCTGAAGAATCTTAAAATATAACTTGTTGACTCTAGCTAGTTAAGAGCTGAATCATTAGTCTTCTATCTAGTTCGAACAGAATGCGGTGCCCGAGAACGGGGAGGGGTGATTACGCCAAGCAGGTTTACAGAAGCTCAAACAAGCAGTTAAGAGGAAGTTCTTTTTTTTTTTTTTTTTTTTTTTTTAGTAACTTAGCAAATGTGGTTAAAGCAGAACTAATATCTAGGGAACAGAAACTGCATTCCTAGGAAAGCCCAAACTAAACACTAGTTCAGCATCTTATACTCTGGGGTCCTTCTAAGCTTACATAGGTCATAGTGTACTCCCGGGCTACAGGAGACTAGCTATGTTTACCCTTTACAGGCGCGGGGGAGTCAGCTCCAGCAGGAATCGCCCAAGGAAGGGCCTTGTCGGCGCTCAGTTCTGGAGGCCTAATCCCACGTAAAATCAAACACATTAAAATGCACCGCGCTCCACAGTGAACATAAGTAGTGGGTGACTCTGGAAGACTTGAGTTGCTATTGATTAAGTTGATGTGTTAGATTTTGTAGACCTTGGGATAAATATTTAGCAATTTTAATATTGTAGTTTTTGTTCTTTGGTGCCAATAATAGATTTTTTTTTTTTTCCAGCACTCACTATTTTATCAATCCTTGGAAAGGTAGTAGGACCAAGGCAGGGCACCTGTATAAGGCTAGCACCTATAGTGTGGTTCGTGGATAAAACTGTAGCACTCCCCTGTCCCCGTTCAACACATTCCAGGTTTTGCTGGGTCCTGATTCAAGGAGAAGCAGGCAGTGGTTACTTTGGCACCAGGAGAAGCTGGCCCAGCCTCTGTGCGGACGCCCAGTGCTGGGTGCTGTAGTACACATATATAGATAAAAGACTGAAGGAACACACACTAGAACAGGAACGGTGGGGATCCTTGGTAAACAATAAAATCATATATAGAAAACGCTCTATAAATCAGCCTGGGACTGGGACTGGATACGGAGGCAGTGGTCTAGACACATGGCTTGTGTGGGGAGGCAGGGTGTTAGTTGCAGTGGGCACTGCCACATTGGCAACCTGGCAGAAACTGTTCTGGCAGCATCACTGACTACCTGTCTGGGTCACTGTTCTGTCACTCTGACCTCTGGACAACAAAGAACACAGAGCCTTAGTGCAACGGCCAGGTAATTTTAAGTAGTTTATTCCATAATCTCATGTAGACAGACACACCCTTGGGCGGGTCAATCTGTGGAGGAAAGGATGGGTATCTGAAAGGATACACATCAAAACTGTTAACAATGGGTTGCTCTTAGGATATCAAAGCAGATATGGGGGGAGGTTGGAAGAGTGAAGACTCATTTTTTATTTTGACAATGTTTTTTTAAAAAAGTAATGTGTATATATATATATGGAAAAATATAAGCTGCATAAGTGAGTAATCAATGAAAAGTATGTCTCTTTCCTAGTCTGATGTCCATGCTCACATATCCAGAGGGAACTTCTAAGTTTCTTGAATATCCTTCACAGCAGTTTACGCAAATAGGCATTTATATATACATACTCCTTACTTTTAACTTTATGCATATTTGCATTGTTTTTGCAAGCAAACCAATTAAAAATGAGTCAATGGGGAGTTCATACATAATATGGATTAATTAGGATAGGGTTATGCTTTTTAATTTCCAATCAAATGGCATCTTAGATATTTGGCTTAGGGTGCTTAGAATATGCACTTCTAGGGGCCACTGGGTGGCTCAGCTGGTTAAGTGTCTGACTTCCACTCAGGTCATGATCTCATGGATCGTGAGATCAAGCCCTGTGTCAGGCTCTCTGCTGTCGGCTTCGGATCCTCTGTCCCCCTCTCTCTCTGCTCCTCCCCAACTTGTGTGCTCTGTCTCTCTTTCTCTCAAAATAAACTAAAAAAAAAAAAAACCCAATATGCATTTCTAGTCATTCTCTTGAGAGTTGATGTCTGAAATTGTGTGTGTGTGTGTGTGTGTGTGTGTGTGAGAGAGAGAGAGAGAGAGAGAGAGAGAGAGAGAGAGATTCTTAGGTTGAAAAGATGCTTTTGGCTCAGAGGTGAGTGGGTAGCATGTCTGATGGTGGAGGTTGTTTATTCCAGTGGATCTGCTGCATGAGAGGGTTCATGTCCCTTCGTTTTTCAGCTGCTGTTAACCCAAAGCTAGGTTGTGAGACTGTGTCAGCCCTCCCATTGTTCTGAATTCCACCTTGGATGGTTGTGTCAATGTATAGACTCCAATTTGATAAGGTTTCTGAAGACTCACATGATCGGGAAGTAGCAGCCACATCCTGTGTCAGTTGACTGAGGTCTTGGTCCTCTCACACATCTACCCATTTGTTCAATAAATATTTATCAAGCGTCTGCTATGTAGGAGGCAGTGCTATAGATACTGGGGAAACTGGTGAACAGAAGTAGATGGATGCCCTTAATCAGCTGAATGCAGGCTGGTAAGGAGCGAGGGGAGGATACCAAGAGGTTCTGTTTCTGAATATTTGACACCCTGACTTATCTTCCAAAAGTATATAGTCTTGGCTTGGCTTCCTGCAAGTTTTATGTTTTAAATTCTCCTCTGATCCATCTACTCCTTATACTTCTTTTAGTGCCCTGTGCAGGTCCTTCCCTTCACCTGGGACAATTTGGTAGCCTCCTAACTGGCTTTGTTTTAACTCTTCACCTCCGATTTTGCATCAGTTATTTAGATTGTGACTTTACGCAAAGCCGAGCATGTCATTCCATGCTTGACACTTTTCATGGGCTCTTCCTTGCCCATGGAATAATATTTGAGCTCTCTAGTGATAAGGGGACCATGGATGACATTGCCTGTACATGTCTATGAAAAAATGGGGATGCACTGTCCAGATCCCCTTTAAGGGCAACTTGCTGTCCAGCTGTGGGGACTGCAGCAGTCAGCAGAGAGCCTCCAGCTGTCAGCTCCTTGAAGCTTTGCCTCAGCTGCACAGAGCCTCCTGGACTGAGGGTATATCTTTCCCAGGGTAGTCTACCCTGGTGACCAAGACAGGTGGGGATATAAAGAGTGTCCATTTTGGAGTGATGTGGGACAACTCTGATGGTCAGTATTCACTCTAGGTCTCCCTGCTGGGTTGGCTAATGCTTTGTTGGACTTGCTTGCAAATTTGACATCATCTACCCAATAAAGTTTCCTCCCTTGTTTGTTCATAGGTGTTGATCCCTAGTAAATACTTTCCACTCCAAACTCCATGTCAGCACCTGGAGAACCCAACATAAGACATTGCCTTAATAGCTTCATCACCCAATGCTCTAATTATTCCAAACTGCCTACAACTGTATATGCCCTGCTATTTAAGGAGACTGTGATTTTATTGATGCCCTTTCCTTTGCCTAATTTCCCCTTTTACTTCCTTTTTTATGACCATAGCTCCTTTTTCCTGTCTTCCCAGACCCACCTCAGGGGATGTCTCCTCCCTGGCCCCTGACCCTTGGCTTGGTTTGATTCTCTGTGCTCTCCCACCCTCCTGTGTTTGAGAATACTGATGTACTTTGTGGGTGCATTGTGCAGTGTGTTTTTCACTTAAGTGATAGACTATAGTGTGAGAAGGCATCCAGGACTCCTGACACAATGATCAATTGTGTTTCTGCAGTGGGAGCAGCAAAAGCATAACTCCCTTGGGTGAGGCAACAGTGATGGGGCTATTTGACTGCAGGTGGGAGGGAGAGAATATAGAAGATTGGGTTGGAGATAGAGAGGTGCCCTGAGTAGCTAGTGAAATCTGGGGAAAACAGGGAACACTCATGCCCAGAAGACCAGCTGCTGAGGTTCCTTATCCCAGCTAAATTCTCATTTATTTTTTAAATGTTTTATGGATTTTAACAGAGAGGGAGAGAGAGAGAGAGAGAGAGCGAGCATACGCGTATGTGCATGCAAGTGGGGAGGGGCAGAGAGAGAGGAAGAAAATCCCAAGCAGGCTCCACACTGTCATCACAGAGCCCAAAGAGAGGCACAAACTCACAAACCATGAAATCATGACCTGAGCTGACCCAGGAGCCCCTAAATTCTTATTTGATCCAACTCTTAGTGAAAATGGTGCAGAATACAAGCCTCCATTTTGACCTCCACCCCCACTCAGGTTGGTGATATACAAGGAGACAAAGCACAAGTAAATAGGGAATCTCAGGCTATAAGCACAAGTTCATACATCAAGTACCACCAACCATTTCAAAAGCACAAAATTCATGAAAATGTAATGATAAACAAAAAGAACTTACACCCAATGGAATAGACCTAATTAAGCACAAGAATGGAACTTTTGTATAAATATAATAATATCTTCAGAGAAATACAGCTGGTAGACCATCCCTTGTCCAGTATTTTTGCTGTAAGCCTCTTTGCTGTAGACATCTGCCACAAGTATTTTTGTTGCAAACATTTTTGCAATATAACTAATTGACTGTATGGCAGTTTTGCTATGGAAGATAAAAAATAACTGGTGGATAGCTGGGTTTCATTTTTCCATTGATGCAGTTCTCTCAGTTTTTTTTTTAGTATTTATTTAAAAAATTTTTTTAATTTTACTTAAATCCAAGTTAGTTAACATATAATAATGATTTCAGGAGTAGACTTTGGTGATTCATTGCTTACATATAATGCCCAGTGCTCATCCCAACAAGTGCCCTCCTTAATGCCCATCACCCATTTAGCCCATCCCCCCACCTCTCCAGCAGCCCTCAGTTTGTTCTCTGTATTTAAGAGTTTCTTACGGTTTGCCTCCCACTCTCTTTTTATCTTATTTTTCCTTCACTTTCCGTATGTTCATCTGTTTCATTTCTTAAATTCCACACATGAGTGAAATCATATATTTGTCTTTCTCCGACTGACTTATTTCTCTTAGCATAATACACTCTAGTTCCATCAACATTATTGCAAATGACAAGATTTCATTCTTTTTGATCGATGAGTAATATTCTGTCATTTTTATATTATGTAAGTCTTAGTTCTCATAATGGTCTACACAACGATGAAGAGTTTTGAATTCACTTTTTCCATAGAGCTTTGCAGTGTCTATCAATGGATGTATGACAGCATATCAAGAACAACAGTGTAGAAGGTTTTCAAAATACAATACAAATATGCATCTTAATATTTGGAAACTGATCCCTATCTTAATGAAGGAAGAAATTTTAGTGAAAAAATAAAAGTGTGGTGCCAAATGAGGCGAATGAACAAGCAATAAACAAACAAAAAGTAGAATACTGGGGCGCTTGGGTGGCTAAGTTACTTGAGTGACTCTTGATTTCAGCTCAGGTCATGATCAGAGTCGTGGGATTGAGCTCTGCATTTGAATTGGAAAATATTCATTAATTCTTTTAAAAAATAATGTGCCCATTGTCCATTCGTAACTACATGGATGGAACTAGAAGGCATTATGCTAAGCAAAATTAGTCAGTCAGAGAAAGACAAATATCATATGACCTTGCTCATATGAGGACTTTAAGATACAAAATAGTTGAACATACGGGAAGGGAAGCAAAAAAAAAAAATAATAAAAACAGGGAGGGGGACAAAAACATAAGAGACTCTTAAATATTGAGAACAAACAGAGGGTTACTGGAGGGGTGTGGGAGGGACAATGGACTAAATGGGTAAGGAGAATTAAGGAATCTACTCCTGAAAGCACGGTTGCATTAAATGCTAACTAACTTGGATGTAAATGTTTTAGTATTTATTAGTAACTTAATAGTAACTTAAATAAAATAGTAACTTAAATAAAAATAAAAAAAATAATGTGCCCATTACATGTTATCGTAAGTAGGATTTTAAATGAAAAGTAATATATTTTTCAAAATAAAAAATTAGTGAGAAGAATGGCATTGTTTTACATTTTTTTCTAAGTTTTTTCATACCTGGCTTAATAGAGGATAGCTCATATCTGCTTCTGCATTCATTGTGCAGTGATAAGTAATTTTGGTTGAAGTATATGAAGATGATCCTTCAGACTTATACAAATATGTAATTGTAAAAGGAGGAGTATTTTAATCATATTTCCAGTTAATTGTGGATATTCCTCTTTGATACTGTAGCAAAACTTGATAAATGGTGGGTTCTTAAAGATCAGTGGCACTGTGGAATCTGATACCATATAATGAACTTTTTATCCTTTATGACATTAAAATCCATTGATTTTATCTTGCAGTTTGAAATTATCTTTTACTTACGTGTGACTTTGTCACATAATGCATTGGTTATTTGGAAAATATTAGCTCAATAAGTTATCTGAGTTATGTATATTTAACAAATGGTCAGGCACTTCATTATATGTTGTTGACACATTCTTATTATGTCTGTCTGTCTGTCTGTCTCTATCTCATCACTGGTCTCCTCATAAAAGGCTTAACATATTGGAAAGCTGTTGAGCTCACCATAACAGACACAAATTTTCCAAAATTCTTACATTTGCTTCAAAGCTCAAATATTAGTACTGGTAATGAGCTCCATCAGTTGTTTTCCTTATAGGGAGAGGCTCACTTCATTTGTTTTTGAGACAATACATGCCAAATACCTAAGTCTGAATAACCAGTTTCAGTTTATTCTTTCAAATTAAAATGGTGTTCCATGAAATGGCTAGTTCAGCTCAGATTCAAAACAATCACACAAATACTTCCTCTCAAGATAACCATTGTACTTTGAGATGCAGGAGTGCTTCATCTTGTGCTTCCCATTTCATCACACAGAATATTAAAAAGATACATACTTAAAGCTTGAGATTTAATAAAATAATTTTACTACTTTATCAGGGATATTCTTTTATCTAGAATTTTATCTAAAATAAAATTTGTCTAGAGTTTTACCGAAAACTTTCTCTGCATATCTTAAGATGGACATATTTAAAAAAAATTTTTTTTAATGTTTATTTTTTTGAGAGAGAGAGAGACAGAAAGAGTGTGAGTGGGGCAGGGGCAGAGAGAGAGGGAGACACAGAATCTGAAACAGGCTCCAGGCTCTGAGCTGTCAGCACAGAGCCTGATGCGGGGCTCAAACTCACGAACCGTGAGATCATGACCTGAGCCGAAGTCAGACACTTAACCAACTGAGTCACCCAGGTGCCCCATTGGGTTTTGTTTTCTTATCCATTCTGATACCCTATGTCTTTTGATTGGAGTGTTTAGTCCATTGATATTTAGGATGAGTACTGAAAGATGAATTTAGTGCCATTGTGTTGCCTGTTGAGTTGGTGTTTCTAGTGACGTTCTCTGGTACTTTCTAGTTTTTGTTGCTTTTGGTCTTTTTGGTTTTGTTTTGTCTTTTCTCCACTCAAAGGGTCCCCATTAAAATTTCTTTCAGGACTGGTTTAGTGGTCATGAACTCCTTTATTTTTTGTTTGTCTGGGAAAGTCTTTGTCTCTCCTTCTATTTTGAATGGCAGCCTTACTGGATAAAGAATTCTTGGCTGCATATTTTTCCAATTCAGCATGTTGTATATATCCTACTACTCCTTTCTGGCCTGCCAAGTTCCTGTGGATAGGTCTGCTGCAAATCTGATCTGTCTTCCTTTATAGGTTAAGGACTTTTTCCCCCCTGCCGCTTTCATAATTCTTTCCTTGTCTGTGTATTTTGTGAATTTGACTATGATATGCTTTGGTGATGGTTGTTTTTTGTTGAATCTAATGGGAGTTCTCTGTGCTTCTTGGATTTTGATGTCTGTGTCGTTCCCCAGATTAAGAAAGTTTTCCACTATAATTTGCTGATAAAAACCTTCTTCCCCTTTTTCTCTTTCTTCATCTTCTGGGACTCCTATGATTCTGAATGTATTCCTTTTTAATAAGTCCCTCAGTTCTCTAAGTCTTGTATCGATATCTTTTGCTTTTGTGTCCCTCTCTTTTTTCCTGCTTCATTATTCTTCATAATTTTATCTTCTAAATTTCTTATTTGCTACTTTGCTTCATCCATACTTGCCGTTGTGGCTCCATTCAAGATCGCATCTTGGTTTTAGCATTTTTAGTTTCGTTCTGAGTAGATTTTATTTCTTTTATCTCTGCAGAAAGGGATTCTATGCTTTTTTCAACCCCAGCTAGTATTCTTATTATCGTGGTTCTAAATTCTAGTTCAGATATCTTGCTTATATCTGTGTTGATTAAGCCTCTGGCTGTCATTTCTTCCTGTTCTTTGTTTTGGCATGAATTCCTTCATTTTGTCATTTTGGAGGAAGAAAAAATTAATAAAGTAAAAAATACAAAGTTAAATATTAAAAACCAAACAAAAAATCAAATAAAGGAAGGTAGATCCTAGGTGTGTTTTGGTATTCTTGTTGAAAGAAGCTTGCTATAATAGAGTAAAAAGGGAAAGAAAAGAAAAAAAAAACAAGAAAAAAATTAAAAAAATTATATACTAGAATAAAATGAAATAAAGTGAAATAGAATAAAAAATTTAAAAAATAAGTAAAAAAATAAATAAAAAAATAAAATTTTCTCTTTCTGTATCCAAGAATGAAGAAGAAAAGAAAGAACAGAAAACAACTTAAGCAAAAACAGAAGCAAAGAAAACGAGTAAATGAACCCACAAACAGAATGAAACTGGAATGAAGTTACAACCAGTTTCCCCTAGAATTGAAACTATGAAGCCTTGTATAGTTGTTATAGTACTAAGCAGTTGTATTGACTTGTGCTTGTTTTCTAGAGGAATGTGCTTGGAGGGCACAGTTGGGCGGGGCTTGGTGTAATGGCTCTGTTCTCCACTAAGTGGTGCTTAGCTTACTGAGGTGGATCACTGTGGCATGCATGTGTGTGTGTGGGAGAGGTGGAAATGGCTTCACCTAGTCTCTCGCACAGGAACTTTGAGCTCTCACTGACCTGCAATCATCACCCCTCCTTTGTCTCTGGACTCTGTCCACCTTGCCTCTACCCTGTCCATTTCCAAGCTGTCCACCTGCCAGGCAGCACCTCTGTCCAGAGTTTTTTCTCAGATGGGGTTGTGTTTCAAAACCCCAGGCTTCAGAATTTCCCACAGCTTGGCCCAGTGCCAACTCTATGGGGGAGGGTCTCACTGAGCAAAGGCTGGGTGCTAGTTTGCACCCAGAAAACGTTTGTGCGATGGAGCAGAGGCAGAGGTTCAGAGATTACAGCAAATTACAACATACAGCCAGTGTCAGGTTTCACCACACTCTGGCATCTTTGTGCCAGTAGCAGCAAACGTGGCTGCTCTCCAGGGTCTGCTGGGAACTTTGCCTGAGGGGAGGCTGTATGGCCTCTAACAAATGCACTGGAAGCATGGGAACTGCTTCTCCCCATGTGGCACACAGACCCCTCAGATCCTGCTGCCTGCTCCTGGGGATTTGCCCTGATTCCTCAGTAGAGCACTGCCAGGCACTGAGCTCTGAAACTTCAGACTCTGGACTCCACTGTTTATACAATCCTGGTGGTATTGAAACCTTCTCCTTTCTTCCTGTCAATGGTTTTGGCGATAGATTTCTTGTTCAGTACCTGAAAGTGTTTTCACTCTTTCTCTCCCTTTCTCTCCTGCTACTTTTGGGGGAGTGCTTTTCTTGCATGATCCCAGTGTGCCTCATTGTCCCCCTCTCTTTTTCTGTCCTCTCTTCATACAGCTCCCTACCCTCCATGACTTTTCTCTCCCCCAGTTCACCTCTCCGCACCTTGTATCTGCCGAGTTCTGTGGCTCAAGTTATGCAGATTGTTGTGTTAATCCTCAGATCAATTTCCTAGGTGTTCAAAATGGGTTGATGCTAATCTGGCTGTTTCAGGGACAATCAAGCTCAGGGTCTCCATGCTGCTCTGCCATTTTAATTCCTCCCCCTTAGCCATTCTAATCTCAATTTTATCTTTAGTTTTATCCCTCTTTTTTTCCTCCCAGTATAGTGTTTATTTGTGTTTTCTCTCTTCTTCCCTTGTCCACTTCATTTTTTTAAAGAACTAAACTTTTTTGATCCTATTATATTTTGTATTATTGTTTCTATTCTCAATTTCTTTATCTTCTGTTTTCCCTGCATTTATTACATTGTTCATTTGTTCCAGAATCCTAAGAGGACACATAGTTCAACAAACATGGAGCTTTCCTTTTTTCTAATATAATCACTTGAGACTGTAATAATCCCTCAAAGCTTCATCCTTGCCATGCCCTAAAAGTTTTGACATGCAATGTCTCTATTACTATTTAATAATAGATATTTTCAAATTTCCATTTTAATTTCATTTTTAACCTTGATTTAGCCAGCATTTTGCCTCCCAATGTCAAAAATTTGGGATTCTCTATTTACCTTTCTGTCATTAACATCCAAACCAGCTGAGTTATGATCAGATTGTATTCCTTTATATTTGTTGAGGCTGTGTGTGCCTGTGTGTGTGTGTCTGTGTGTGGCCTAGTACCTAATAATTCCTACCACATATTCCATATGTGCTTAAGAAAAATACTCTATTTCTAATCATTGAATGTAAATGCCACATAAGTCCATATCAAGAACATCAACCACGCTGTTAAGATCCTCCATATTTTCATCATTCTTCTGTTCACCTAACCCACCTGTAATCAAGAAAGGTCTGCCAAGATTTTCTTCATGATGTTGATCCTACAAAATTTTCCCTGCAATTAGATCAGATTTAATTTATATATTTAGAGATTTTTTTAAAAGAAACACACTTAAAATTGCTTTATCTTAGTGACCTAAGTAGAGGTGAGGTAAATACAAGATTTGGGGGCCTAAAGTTATACAGTGTCCCCTTCATTGCCCCAAAGTACCTCATGTCAACCTCTGGAAGGCTTTCCCTAGGAGCAGTCTTCCCAGAGCCCCATGCATGTCCTTGTTCCTCAGGCTGTAGATGAAAGGGTTCATCATGGGGGTCACCACAGCATACATCACTGTGGCTACTGAGTCCTTCACGGAGTAAGTTTGGAGGGGCTGCAGATATACCATACCAAGTGTCCCATAGAAGAGGGAGACCACAGCCAAATGTGAGGCACAGGTGGAGAAGGCTTTGTACTTGCTAGAAGCTGAGGGTATTCGGAGGATGGCTCTGACAATCCAGACATAAGACATGATCATGATCCCTAAGGGGGTGAAGAAAATGAAGCAGCCTGTAGTAATCTGCACTGTGTGAATGATCTGGGTGTTGGAGCATGCAAGCCTCAGCAGGACATACATCTCACAGAAGATGTAGTGGATTTTCCGGGAACCACAGAATGTCACTTTGGTCACGAAGAGGGTGAGGAAGAGGCCATAGAGGACAGAAAGTCCCCAACACAGGGTGAGGAGCAAAATACAGAGCCCAGGGTTCGTGGCTGTGACATAGTAGAGGGGGCGGCAGATGGCCACATAGCGGTCATAGGCCATTGTCGCCAGGATGAGGTTGTCCAGTGTCACCAAGGAGACCAAGAAGTAGAGCTGTGTCATACACCCCGCATAGGAGATGGCTTTGTTCTGAGACTGAAGGCTCACTAATGTGTTGGGGATTGTGTTGGTGACAAAGAAGAGGTCGGCGAGGGAGAGGTTGGCCAAGAGTAAATACATGGGAGTGTGCAAGTGGGGATCAATGCTGATGGCCAGGATGATGAGCACATTTCCCACGACTGTGACCAGGTACGTGGACAGGAACATCCAGAACAGGATCCGCTGCTCTTTAGGACTCTCCGAGAGCCCCAGGAGCAGGAACTCTGAGGTCTCACTCTGGTTGCCTCCATGCATTTCCCCAATTGTCTGCAATATTAGCACCAACAAACATTTACTAATTGAATATTGAGTAAGGACATTCAGATATTCAAAAGCAATTATTCTCTTGGCATTAAAAATAGACTAACTTTTATAATTTTTAAAAATGTGAGCAATGAAGTAACAACAAAGAAAGCGTAACATGGAAAATCTTTATGCAGCTTAGTCTTCCCAGGGACTTTTAATTTGACATACTCAATATTATAGAAGTAATGTACATGTCTTATTTTAAATCCTATCAGCTTACAATATTCTCGAAGTACTTAAAGATTACTATGTTATAGTTTTGATATTTCGTAGATTTAGAGTGATATTGAAAATAGGTGTATGCATTATAGGAAGTGGATATTGTACAATTGGACAAAAGAGGGAGATAAGGACAAAATTTGTAAGGGAAAAGAAAAATTATCATTTTTGCTGAGAGAATGATCTAGCTGGCAAACCAAAGACAATCAACTGAAGTGCCATTAGAAATAGAAAGTGGCCAATCACACAATGAATAGACCCAAAGCTAATGGTGCTCTCATAAGCATACACTGCAGTGATTAAGACTGTTGTCAGACATTGGAATTGAAGGGTAAGTGCTGCCTCTTACTAAGTGTGAAACCTCAGGCCACTTATCTGAGCTCCTTAAGACTCCAATTTCTTATTTGAAAAATGGATCAGGAATGAAGAAAATTAAGTAATAAATTGCTTAACACAGAGAGCTTGCATGCAGTGAGCTCTCAGCAAATATTGTCTATTATTATAATATGTAAACAATAATAAGGAATAATAAGGCTAAAATCTAATGTAAAATAATACCAGCTACATTATCAACAAATAGATCTGTGCATTAAAATGCTAACAGGAAACAGGCATGATCTTAAAATTCTCGAGAGGTATAAAGTAAAAACTTAATAAATGGATACATATACCAGATTCCAAATGGAAAATTGAAATATTGCAAGGGAACAAAGTCTACTATTAACCTATTCAAAGTCAAAGCTCGGAGTTTTTAAAAGCTGTTTATTTATTTTTGAGAGCGGGAACATGAGTGGGGAAGGGATAGGAAGAGAGGGGGATGGGGATCTGAAGCAGGCTCTGTGCTGACAACAGAGAGCCTGATGCAGGACTTGAACTCAAGAACTACGAGATCATGACCTGTGCTGAAGTCAGACACTTAACCTGAGCCTCCCAGGTGCCCCTAACTGGGTTTTTAAGAAATAAAAACGAATCTAAATTTCATCTAAAAATAGGCATGAAAATAAGCTAGGAAAAAGTTGAAACAGAGACTAAGTTCCTCTACCAACTATAAAGGATCATGGAAGTGTGTGGTCCTGATGCTGGGCTGACAGATCAATAGCATGGGACAGAAACTTTAGAAACAGCTGAGTACATGTGGGATTAAGTGAGTTATTATCACAGGTCAAAGTTGCATTATTCCATAAATGGCATTGGGATGACTGTCAAATTATTTTGGGGGAGAGTTAAATCAGTCAGTAAGATTTTGTGTGTCAATTACACTTCAATTAAAAAAAAAGAAAGGGGGGCACCTGGGTGGCGCAGTCGGTTAAGCGTCCGACTTCGGCCAGGTCACGATCTCGCGGTCCGTGAGTTCGAGCCCCGCGTCGGGCTCTGGGCTGATGGCTCGGAGCCTGGAGCCTGTTTCCGATTCTGTGTCTCCCTCTCTCTCTGCCCCTCCCCCGTTCATGCTCTGTCTCTCTCTGTCCCAAAAATAAAATAAACGTTGAAAAAAAAAAAAAAAAAAGAAAGGAAGGTTGAACTGAACTGTATAGAATAGTAAGCATTTAGTGCATTTGAGATGAAGGAATGGGGAGGAGTCATAAGCCCAAGAGACTAAATGAATAAATGAAGGTACAGATAAAAAGGCAGTTGTGTTGAAAATCAGTCAGTGTGTCAAAGAAAGTAGAGCTGTTTTGCAAATTTAGCCTGGAACATGATGATTCTGAAGTAGTAGCAGGACAAACAAATGTAGGTGTGGGGACAGTGAATAATCTATGAGATAAAAGTAATTTGGAGCTCTAGGTTTTAGGGGAGAGGCCAACCTGGCCTTTAGCAAATGAGTGGATGTGTTATCTCAATTAACAGAGTTGAATTCCCAGATACCCACTGTCACTGGTACAGTAGGAGGAGATTTTGAGTCACAAGTTTGAGTCCATGTCCCAGGTTAACATATACAACTGTTTTTATTTTAAGTTTATTTATTTGAGAGAGAAAGAGCAGAACATTGGCAGAAAGAGAGGGAGGGAGAGAGGGAATCCCAAGCAGGCTCCACACTGTCAGCGCAGAGCCCACTGCGGGGCTCGAACCCACACACTGTGAGATCATGACCTGAGCTGAAATCAAGAGTCTGACGCTTAACTGACTGAGCCATCCAGGCACCCCCAGATGACTGTTTTGTGAGCAAACAACTGCCCTATACTGCATGGTTGGTTAAACAAGCGTTGAAAGCTTTATATATATATGAAGATCTTATATTTATTCCATGAACAGCACTGTTTGTTTCTATTTCTCCATTTTATAGGTGAGATGACCAAGACTTAGAAGTTTAATGAGTTTCCCAATGTTGCTCAAGAAGTAACTCATGGAGCTGGAATTTGATGACGCTTTTCTGTCTCTAAATTCCATGCCTTAACTGCTCTGCCAGGCATTAAGCAAGAGTAATGATTCTTACATCACTGTGGGTTTAGAGAAGAACTCAAATGCTGGAGGAGAAAGAATGTTTCCAACCTCAAATCCATATGTAAACGGAGGAGCTGTTAAGGGGTCTTATTCTTAACCAGTTTTCAAGCTTTTTTCTATCTCTTAATCCCCTAAAGTAGGAAATCCTGCTCTCAGGACAAAGAGGTATCAGGGCCCTAGTTGCTCTTCCATTCTGTGCCTGGCTCTGCCTACCACATAGATGGGAGCAGGGAATGACCGTGCCTGCAGGGAATGACCCAGGATGTCCTAGGGAAGATCCATTTGTTGCTGGCCCCTTGGTGCAGTGTACATGGGAGAGAGAGAGAGAGAGAGAGAGAGAGAGAATGTATCATTATGGAATTCCCATACTTGGTCAGGTCAGGATCTAGAAAACAAAAGAGAGACAGAAAGATAACCAGGCTATTTCCCGGAAGACTTGAGTGCTGTGCCAATGAAGAGAGCTAGCAGGGGAAGTGATTCCTCAACCCAGAAGGTATTTGAACAGGCTGCACAATACACTAGGCTCAGTGATCATTTCGGAGCTGATGCAAACATTTAGTGGAAGTAGGTGATGGTTAAGATCTCTTTTAACTCTAAGATTCCAAACTGTAGAGCAATCATGTGGTGGTCCTTTGGCAGTTGAGTGAAAATGGGAGTAACTCTTAGCACAGGCTCTAGAGACTTTTTGTATATACAGCTTCGCGTCTTTGTTGTTTATTACCATAAAATTCACCTATGGTTCAGCATCATGAATGAGATCATTTATTCTCCCAGTACTTAAGGGAGGGTTTTAGCTAAGAGATCTGTCTAAGGTCATGGAATGGTTTGGTGACAGGATGAGGCTTTGACTAGGAATTCTAAGCCACATGTTTGCTTTGTTAGCCTAGAACTGGGAGGAAGTAGAAAACCTGGAAACAAGAAGTCAGCACGGGGTGGGCTCTTTGCCTCTTAGGAAAGCAGAGTTTCGGTGAGAATGAGAACTGATGGACTCATTCCAGAGATCACTTCAAGTCAACCCCCACCCCCCATTCCCAAACGGCCTAAGAATAGAAAAGAACATCATGGTGACTCTGAGTGACCCCAACCCTGAGCACGTTAGCTATCACCTCTGTTTCTGCCATGGAGACAAAGGCCTCCCATCTCCTTAGACCTCATCAGAAACAACGTCCTTCTACAGCCTAATTGCCTGGATTCAGGGCCCTCTGGGATATCTGCCCCACAGGGGGGAAGGAAGGAAGCAGGGAAGAGCGCTGGGGAAAGTCAGAGGACACCCAGAGGGAATAATATCTTTGCTTTCTAGCCCTCAAGGCAAGTGCCCCCCCCCCCCCCATTTTAGTGTGCATCAGAATCACCTGTGATACTTTAAAACAAAAAGCTGCTTTTCTGGTCCCCTTCCTGGAAAGACTGGTTCTGGTTTGAGAACCAAGTCCTTTTTAGCAATCACCTGGTGATTCTGATTATACAGAAATGCTTTTCTGAGTCTGTAAGACTCAATGGGTTCTGAACACTTGTGTGGTCAGGTGGCCTCAGAGACACAAACCCCTCTGCAGTGTAGCTCTGCAGGGAGGGGGGTGGGGAATGTAGGCGTGGTATGGAAAAGTAGTCCAACTTGATGTTGGAAAACTTCCCTCTGTTGCTCCCCAGCTGCAGGACCTTGAGGAGGGCATGCAACCTCCCTGAGCCTCTCCGTCCCACCTGTGAAGCCTTTCTTGCAGGCTTGGGAACCACGTGCAACAGAGCATGTGACAGCACTTTGTAGAGCACTGAAAAGATTGGAGGGATTGCTAATTACCTTCAAATATGAAAGGATTAGATTATATGAAGACTGTCAAAGGTTGTGAGTATATTTGTGAGATAAAAGGTAGGGAAAAGATGAGAAAGGAGAAAAGGGAGAAAGAAAGTGAGCCTGTGGTGGGTAGACCTTACCCGCTGTTCTGTGCTGCTCTGAGTTGCCTGGTTCTGCTGTCTCCAGATTCTTCCTACATAGGATGAAAATTCAAGCAGAGCATAAAGGACCCTAAGACATTGCTTTCTGGATGGGACTTGATTTCTCCTTTTGGCTAAAGGTGGGAAGCAAAAGAATTGGCCTCTGGATAAGCAGTCCATGCAAAAGAGGAGACAGAATGGCAGGCTGTGGATGCCGTGATGAGGATGGGGGATCTGAAAACTGATGGTTGGATCCTAAGATCAAATAAGGAGGGACTGAACTGGGACCACATCAGGGCTATTTATCAGTTTTGGAAAGACACAGGGGAGGCAGTCCCAAGACAGTTTGTTGAGACGAACCTAGATAATTGCTCCAATGTTTATATGCAAAGATCTTGGGAAATGAATCCTGTTGACAAGGAATAAACCAACTCCACTTTAGGCAGCAATCCTAAAAGGTGCCCTAGGAGTTAGATTCATCCAGAAATAAAGAACTACACACACATGGTACAGCCTGGATTTGAGTCATCAGAGCTCCAGAAAATCTTGAGCACTGAACTTGGATGATCCCAGATTGCTAGCGACTCTGAGTACTAAGTCAAAAAAATTAAAAAAAATCTTATTTGTAGGAAAACAACGTCAAGTAAACTTCCAACTGTTTTTGTCAATCACATTTTCCGGTACAATTTTGAGCACAAAGCCAAGGATAAGCAGACACGCAAGGAAATAAGATACTGAAAGCAAGAACCAACAGCTGAAAGGCATATAGGGACTCCAGATAATAGACCAATTGGACACAGAAAGAAAAACAATGGTGTTTGTGGTGTTTTGGGATATAGAACCAACCGTGAAATGTTGGCAGGACTTTTTACAAACCGAACCAACATGGGTAACCAGCAGTCAGATAAAAAACACTTTACTAGCCCTGCAGAAATCCTGTCGTGTTTTCTTTTAGTCACTCTTCTAGTTCCTGTGAGTCAGGCAACAGACCCTGACTCCGAATAGCATGAATTAGTTTACCCATTTTTGTACTTTACTGAAGTGGAAGTACATCTTTTACACTCTCTTTTGTGTCTGTTTCCTTGGCTCAACATTGTTGTATATGGTTGTAGATTGTTCATTTGCATTGCTGTGTAGAGTTCTATTGTGTGACTGTGACATTAAAATCCATTTTACCATTGATGGGCACTTGTGGTTTTCAGTATTTGGCTGTTAAGAATAGTGCAGCTACACATTCCTTTTAGGCATTTATTTATGTAAGGGCAATTTCTGGATGATAGGGCAGGTGCTAATTAAGTTTAGAAGACAGTGCTATACAGCTTCCTCTGGTGTTTGTAACATAGTGTTTCTATGTTCCCTCTAGCAGTGAGTTCCAGTTACTCCACATTCTTTTTTTTTTCTAATATTTATTTATTTTGATAGACAGAGGGCGTGTGAGCAGGGGAGGGGCAGAGAGAGATAGAGGGGGGGGGAGAGATAGAATCCCAAGCAGACTCTGTGTTGTCAAGTGCAGAGCCCAACTTGAGCTTGAATTCACAAACCGTGAGATCATGACCTGAGCTGGAATCAAGAGTCTGGCACATAACCCACTAAGACGCCCCTGCTCCATGTTCTTCCTCCCTTTCTCCCTTTCTTTCTTTCTTTCTTTTGTGCATGCTCAAGCAAGCATGGCCTCCCCTGCAGAGAGAGAAGGAGAGAGAGAATCCCAAGCAGGCTCCGTGCTGTCAGCACAGAGCCCTATACAGGGCTTGATCCCACGAATCATGAGATCATGATCTGAGCCCAAATCAAGAGTCAGAAGCTCAACCAACTGAACCATGCAGACACCCCTGCTCTGCATTCTTAACTTGACTTGGTGTTTTCCATCCTTTTCATTGGAGTTTTTGGGTGGGTTGTGGTGGTATTTTATTGTGGTTTTAATTTGCATGTTCCTGCTGACTGAGGAGGTTAGACTCCTTTTCATGTAGTTATTCTCCACAGGTATATTCTCTTGTGTAGATTATCTGTTCAAGTCTTGTGCCCATTTTTCTATTGGGTTGCCTGTCTCTTTTATGTTGATTGTAGGAGTTGTGTATTCTGTTTAGGAGTCCTTTGTCAGGTGTGTGCAATAATATCTTTAACTTTGTGGTTGTCTTTCATTCAACTGATGGTGGGTACTGAGAAATAGGAGATTTTAATTTTAAAATACTCTATCAATTTTTATATTATAGGTAGTGTTGTTTGTATCTTACTTAAGAATCTTTGCTGATCTTTGCCACTATTCTCCTATATCTTCCTCAGCAGTGGGCAGTTGCCTGGCACCCTCTGGGGCTCGGATCTCCCCTCTCAAGGAGGGCAGCTTTCACCTTTCACATTTAAATGTGCTGTCAACGTGGACTTGATTTTCATATCAGGTGAGGGAGACATCAAGATGTGTTTTCTTCCAAAAGTTGGATATACAATTGGATATCCAATTTGTCTGGTACCACTTATTGAAATGTTGATCTTCTCCCTGCTACACTGCCATGCAAGTATCCAGGGGAACCAGTCATGTGTGATCGGTGTGTTGAAACTTTCAGTCTCATCACTGCTGTTCCCCACGCCCTACCTCTGGAGAGAGGCAGTGGGCTGGAGATTGAATCACCAGTGACCAATGATTTGATCAACCATGCCTATGTAATGAGGCTTCAATAACAACCCAAAAGGATGGATTTCAAGAACTTCCGGGTTGGTGACACATGGAGGTTTGGGGAGAGTGTGATATGCAGTGAGGGCATAGAAGCTCCATGCTCCTTCCCACATATCTTGTCCTATTCAACTGTTTCATCTGACTGCTCCTGAATAAATAACCAGTAATCTAATCAGTAATACATTTCTCTGAGTTAAAGATACTTTAGCAAATTAACGGATCCCAAGGAGGGGATTGTTGGAACCTCCTATTTATAGCTGGTCTGTCAGAAGCATGGGTGGCAAACTTGCGACTGGTGTCTGAAGTGGGGGGAAGGAAGTCTTATAGGACTGAGCCCTTAACCTGTGAGATTTGAGGTTATCTCCATGTATATAGTGCCAAAAATGAGTTGAATTAAAGGATACCCATTCAAAGAATTGCTTGATGGCGTTGAAAAAAAAGTTGCTGTCAGAATCATAGGTCTTACAATTACCTCCTCCCTTCTGCTGCCATCACCGCCACTCCTGTTCATGAACATGTGTTAATATGCTTGAGGCTTTTGTTGTGAGAGAATGAAGAAGAGATAAGAGGTAAGGAACCACAGGGACAAAGGACAGGATGGAGTTTTCCAAAAATAGAGTCTGACTTCTTGCACAGAAAAGAAATGCAGGGAAAAGGCAAGAGAGGTAGTTTTGTTTGATGCCCCAAAATCAAAAATCTCCCCAGAGCAACAGAGAGGAATCTCTTGTCATTTCTGTGTGCACATCGGTGGTTATGTCCAGAGGAAATGTGAGTCGGAACTGAAGTAGTGGGAGCTGTGCACAGCAGAGCATCAGGTATGGGGTGGCCTCAGCCAGGACACCAGCAGCGGGAGTGGTGCCAGTTGTTTTCTGTAAATGGTTTGCAGGCAGCAGG
Organism: Panthera uncia; assembly: GCF_023721935.1. Lineage (NCBI taxonomy): Eukaryota > Metazoa > Chordata > Mammalia > Carnivora > Felidae > Panthera > Panthera uncia. The sequence goes on from NC_064814.1 coordinate 45,470,112, forward strand.
CTCTTTAGAGAAGTTCAGAGTTCAGAGACAATGTCTGGGTGTTTCTAGAGAACATAAGAGCCTCCACTGGGCCATAACTGGGTATATGTGGATGAGGCTGGGACTGTGGTCCTGTGTCAGGCAAGTTGAAGGATCTGATTTTGCAAACTTCCAGTATTAGTATCATTGACCTTATTTGTTGCCAAGTTTTCAGTGGTTTGGTGAACATTGGGTTACATATACAATTCTTTTCTTCATCGTAGATACATGAGCTCATTCTGAGCTGGATCTATGTACTAAACACTCCTGTATCCCCCATAGGATAATGTCTTGCACATGGTGAAGGAAATTCCCAGTTTCTATTTTTTTTAATGTTTGTTTATCTATTTATTCAGAGAGAGAGAGAGAGAGACTGAGAGAGTGCACATTGTGTGCATGTGTGTAAGATTTAGGGAGGGGAAGAGAGAGAGAGAATCCCAAGAAGGTGCCACGCTGTCAGCGTGAAAGCCAACATGGGGCGCTATCTCATGAACCATGAGATCATGACCTGAGTCGAAATCAAGGATCAGCCACTTAATCGACTGGGCCACCCAGGCCCCCCTCCCAATTTCTACTTTAATGCCCTTTCCAAAATTACCTCATGTCAACCTCTGGAAGGCTTTCCCTAGGAGGAGTCTTCCCAGAGCCCCATGCATGTCCTTGTTCCTCAGGCTGTAGATGAAAGGGTTCATCATGGGGGTCACCACAGCATACATCACTGTGGCTACTGAGTCCTTCATGGAGTAGGATTGGAGAGGCTGCAGATATACCATACAAAGCGTCCCATAGAAGAGGGAGACCACAGTCAAATGTGAAGCACAGGTAGAGAAGGCTTTGTATTTACTAGAGGCTGAGGGTATTCGGAGGATGGCTCTGACAATGCAGACATAGGACATGATCATGAATCCTAGTGGGGCAAGGAAGATGAAGGATCCTGTGGCAATCAGCACCGTGTGATTGACTTGGGTGTTAGAACACGCGAGCCTCAGCAGGACATACATCTCACAGAAGATGTAGTGGATCTTCCGGGAACCACAGAAGGTCACCCTGGTCATGAGGAGGGTGTGGGTGAGGCCATAGAGGACAGAAAGTGCCCAACACAAGGTGAGGAGCAAAACGCAGAGTCCAGGGCTCATGGCCGTGCTGTAATGGAGGGGGCGGCAGATGGCCACATAGCGGTCATAGGCCATTGTCGCCAGGATGAGGTTGTCCAGTGTCACCAAGGAGACCAAGAAGTAGAGCTGTGTCATACACCCCGCATAGGAGATGGCTTTGTTCTGAGACTGAAGGCTCACCAGCATCTTGGGGATTGTGTTGGTGACGAAGAAGAGGTCGGTGAGGGAGAGGTTGGCCAGGAAGAAGTACATGGGAGTGTGCAAGCGGGGGTCAAAGCTGATGGCCAGGATGATGAGCACATTTCCCACCACTGTGACCAGGTACGTGGACAGGAACATCCAGAATAGGATCCGCTGCTGCTCAGGACTCTCCGAGATCCCCAGGAGCAGGAACTCGGAGACTCCACTCTGGTTGCTTCCATGCATTTTCCCAACTGTCTGCAACATAGGCACCAACAAATGTTTACTTAATGTCCTCAGTTGAATAAGGACATTTAAATAAGCAAAATAAACTGTTTTCTTAGCATCAAAAATACCTTAGGTTAAATTTTATAACTCTTTTTTGGATTAAGAGAGAATGCAGTGGCATACGAAAGCTGTTAATAACATGGAAAATTTTCATGCAACTTAGTCATTCCAGCAACTTCTAATCTAGCATACTCCATACTGTAGGAATAATGTCCATGTCTTATTTTAAATCATATCATCTTACAACTTTCTTGAAGTGCTTACGATTAGTATGGTACATTATGATATTGTAGACTTACATGATATTTATTTTTTTTTTTATTTTTTTTTTCAGGGTGCCCCACATCACTTAGTCTTTATTTATTTATTTATTTATTTATTTATTTTTAATATATGAAATTTACTGTCAAATTGGTTTCCATACAACACCCAGTGCTCATCCCAAAAGGTGCCCTCCTCAATACCCATCACCCACCCTGCCCTCCCTCCCACCCTGCCCTCCCTCCCACCCCCCATCAACCCTCAGTTTGTTCTCAGTTTTTAATAGTCTCTTATGCTTTGGCTCTCTCCCACTCTAACCTCTTTTTTTTTTTTTTTTCTTCTTTCCTTCCCCTCCCCCATGGGTTTCTGTTATGTTTCTCAGGATCCACATAAGAGTGAAACCATATGGTATCTGTCTTTCTCTGTATGGCTTATTTCACTTAGCATCACACTCTCCAGTTCCATCCATGTTGCTACAAAAGGCCATATTTCATTTTTTCTCATTGCCACGTAGTATTCCATTGTGTATATAAACCACAATTTCTTTATCCATTCATCAGTTGATGGACATTTAGGCTCTTTCCATAATTTGGCTATTGTTGAGAGTGCCGCTATAAACATTGGGGTACAGGTGCCCCTATGCATCAGTACTCCTGTATCCCTTGGATAAATTCCTAGCAGTGCTATTGCTGGGTCATAGGGTAGGTCTATTTTTAATTTTCTGAGGAACCTCCACACTGCTTTCCAGAGCGGCTGCACCAATTTGCATTCCCACCAACAGTGCAAGAGGGTTCCTGTTTCTCCACATCCTCTCCAGCATCTATAGTCTCCTGATTTCTTCATTTTGGCCACTCTGACTGGCGTGAGGTGGTATCTGAGTGTGGTTTTGATTTGTATTTCCCTGATGAGGAGCGACGTTGAACATCTTTTCATGTGCCTGTTGGCCATCCGGATGTCTTCTTTAGAGAAGTGTCTATTCATGTTTTCTGCCCATTTCTTCACTGGGTTATTTGTTTTTCGGGTGTGGAGTTTGATGAGCTCTTTATAGATTTTGGATACTAGCCCTTTGTCCGATGTGTCATTTGCAAATATCTTTTCCCATTCCGTTGGTTGCCTTTTAGTTTTGTTGGTTGTTTCCTTTGCTGTGCAGAAGCTTTTTATCTTCATAAGGTCCCAGTAATTCACTTTTGCTTTTAATTCCCTTGCCTTTGGGGATGTGCCGAGTAAGAGATTGCTACGGCTGAGTAGACTTACATGATATTTAAAACAGATGTATGCAGTAGAAGAAATTGCTGTTATACAATTGGACCAGGGCAAAAAGTAAAAATATTGGAAAGGAAATGGAAAAATTATCATTATTTGCTGATAGGATGATGTACTTGGGAAACCTAAAACAATTGACTAAAATATTAAAATGCCTCAGAAATAAAAACGAATTTGAAAACACTTCAAATCTGAGCTCTAACACTTTTATCTGTGAAACTTCCAGCAAGTTACTTGAGCTTTTTAAGTCTCCATTTCTTTATGTGAAAAGTGGGTGAGAATAAAATGAAGCAATAAAGAGCTGGCTTGCAGTAAGGACTCAACAAATACTTATTATTATTATTATTGTTATTGGTAAGCAATAATCAGGAATAATAAGTTAAAAATATGGTGTGAAAGGGTTGCCTGGCTGGCTCAGATTGAAGAGCATGAAGCTCTTTTTTTTTTTTTTTTAAGTTTATTTACTTTGGGAGGGGAGGGGGCAGAGAAGGAGGAAGAGAGAGAATCTCAAGCAAGCTCTGTACTGATGTGGGGTTTGATCCCATGAACTGCGAGATCATGACCTGAGCCCAAATCAAGAATTGCCACTTAATTGACTGAGCCACCCAGATGCCCTGAGCATGTGACTCTTGATCTTGGGGTTGTGAGTTTGAGCTGCATGTTGGGTGTATAGATTACTTAAATTAAAAAAAAAAAAAAAAACCTAAAAAACAAAAAACAAAAAACGGGCACCTGGGTGCCTCAGTTGGTTGAGTGGCTCTGGATTTCAGCTCAGGTCATGATCCCAGGGTCATGGGATTGGGCCCTGTGTTGGGCTCTGCTCAGCATGGAGCCTGCTTAAGATTCTCTCTCTCTCTCTCTCTCTCTCTCTCTCAAATAAAAAAATAAAATTATATATATATATATAATGTGAAACAACCCAATCACATTATCAACAAACAAATCTATTCATTAAAATGTTAATATTCAGGTAAGATATTTAAATTCTTCACAGATGCATACAGCGAAAACTTAGTAAATGGCAAAACATACCAAGATTCTAATTCTACTGGATTAATCAAAATTTAAACTATTCGAAGTAAAACTTTGAACAGGGTTTTAAAGAAAACATCTATGTTTAACCTCAAAATAATTGTGAAAGCCAGCTAGAGAAACGTTGAAAAAGAGAGAACAAGGGGACAGTTTTGCTGCCATATTTAAAGGGCTATAAAACTGTGTGGTATTGGTGCTGGAATGAACAGATCAATGGAAATGGAGAGAAACTTCAGGTACAGACCAAAGAACATGTAGGATTTAGGTGATAATTACAGTAGCACTTTTTTTGGGCGAAAACTTTTGTATTTATTCAGTAAGAGGCATTGAGACCACTAATCACTTTGGGGGCAATATGAGATCAATATTTTCTTTCTTACCAAACACATTTCAAGCACACCAAAGATTAAAGTAACTTAATGTGTCTTTTTTCCTTTTGAAAACCTAAAATATAAGGAATAAACATCTTAAAAAAAAAAGAATAAAAAAGAGGACATATAAATAAGTTACACTGAATTCCACTGTGTAGACATAAATAACAATGGGGCACATTTTAATGATTGTATTATTTGAGATGTGAAGGATGAAAAAGGCCAGGCTATGAAGTCTAGATCAAACAGCGCTCTAGGGAGCTGCATGTGCGAAGCACCTGAGGGGGCCTTTGTTGTATGTAAGGAGTTAAACATGGGTCAGTATGGCCCAACTGAAGATCAGAGTAGTGGGATGTGGGATTATGCAGGCAAGCAGGTGTCAGGTCCTGCAGAGACTTGTTAAGATTAAAAAAATTTTTTTTAATGTTTATTTTTGAGAGAGAGAGAGAGAGCGAGTGAACGGGCAAGGGGCAGAGAGAGAGGGAGACACAGAATCCGAAGTAGGCTCCAGACTCCGAGCTGTCAGCACAGAGCCTGACGGGGGCTCTGAGTTTGTGAGTTTGAACTCACAGATTGGGAGATCATGACCCGAGCTGAAGTTGGACGCTTAACCAGCTGAGCCACCCAGGTGCCCTTAGACTTGTTAAGGTTTTAAAATTTTATTCTAAATACAGTAAAAAGCCTTAAAAAAATTAAGCAGAAGGGGGTATATTTATTTAGCAACTTTTCTATTTGTATTTTACCAACAGTGTTTTAATAATTAGCTATGGATTTTCATTTTTAATCAAATGCTTTTTCAGTGCCTATTACACTGTTAGCTTTGGTAATATTGAACCACATATGCATTCCCATATGCAAATACTGAAATTGATTTGCAATTATTTTATTTAGGCTTTTATAGTCATTTTTATGAATGAGGTTTATCTATAGTTTCTTTTTTTACGTGCCATTCACTTTTTAAATTTTTTATTTTTAAAGTTTATTTAATTTGAGAGAGAGAGAGCAAGCATGAGTGGAAGAGGGGCAGAGAGAGATGGAGAGAGAGAGAATCACAAGCAGGCTCTGCCCTGTTAGCATAGAGCCCAACGCGGGGCTCGAACTCCTGAACAATGGAATCATGACCCAAGCCGAAAGCAAGAGTTGGATGCCTAACCTGCTGAGCCACCAGGCACCCCCTTAAGATGTAAATTTTTAAACAAACCCCATGGAATTCATTTCCCCCAAATAACTTTTAATATATTACAATCTATTGGTTATTTTTCAAAGTTTCCAGTATTAGTAATTCAAGCAATACAGAAAATTTTAAATTGAAAGAAAGCAAGCATCATCCCCACTTCTGCCTTGCAACCACTGTAACATTTTGGTGAATGTATTTTCAGCTTTTTTGTTTCCCTCATCTTTAATCTGTCAACAACCTGATGGGTGACTTTCTCCAAGTCAACGTTGTCATTTCTTATATATTTTTCTTGTTGAAAAACTTTATATTGCTGCCTGCATGATTTTCTTTGATCTTAAAATTAAAATTTACCAACTTCTATTCAGTAATTACACCGAATTCCGCTGTTTGGAGATAGGTAACTGTTCACATTCTGATGTTCTTATTATTTGAGATGTGAGGGATGTTTTTCCTTCACTGATTTATCTGACTTAGAATGTCCTTTCCAATCTTAAAATTATGTCTCCCTTCATTTTATGAGAATCTTCTTTAATGCTCTCCTTATTTTTCTGTGACATTTCTTGGAACTCATAACTATACATTAATCATAAATTAATATTTCATTTTGGTGACACTACTCCATTGCCTCTAAAAATACCTGTAGCAAACCCCAACCTGCCTCTTTGAAAATGAAAAGACAGATTAAAATAGTGCTTTGTGTCATTCCAGGTATTCAGGTGAATAATCTTTTTATGCAAAAGACTTATTTAAAAAAGTTAAAAAAACGAATTCATGGTACCAATTGCAGGTGGATATTGCATCTGTCAAAGAGAGTGACCCTCTTTTAAGAGATTTTCCTTTTGGGTGAAAAATAAGATCATGAAATTTAAAAATATAATGGTGGGCAATTGACTTTTGGCATGACAATATGAGGAAGTCCACTGACCCACTTCTAAATGACACATGTGAAAATATTAAATAGAAGGATTTAAAACCAATGGAAATGGTCCTAAGGGCAAACAGCAAATGAAGAAACATTCAGGAACATCTATGAAAACTCAGTAAGAAATGTGGAAAATAAAAAGATGGGAAAGCAGCAACCACTGAAAAACTATAGACTGGCTATACATTAATCTTTAAATATAAAAGTAGATTTTAGAGATTAAAAGTAGGCTTTAATTTAAAAAGGTAATTAGAGGGGCACCTGGGTGACTCAGTCGGTTAAGCGTCCAACTTTGGCTCAGGCCATGATCTCACGGTTTGTGAGTTCGAGCTCCCTGTCGGGCCCTGTGCTGACATTTCACAGCCTGGAAGTCTGCTTCAGATTCTGTGTCTCCTTCTCTCTCTTCCCCTCTCCTGCTCGCACTCTGTCTCTCTCTCTCTTCCAAAGATAAATAAACATTAAAAAAATTTTTTTTTAAAGTTTATTAGAGACAAAGGGGAATACTTTATAAGGTTAACAGGGTAAATAGATCAGTAAGAAAACAATGATAAACACATATGCACTGAAATATATACTAGAAAACAAACACATGAAAGGAGAAATAAATAATTCAAAAAGAGTAAGTGGAGATTTCAACATTACACTTTCAGTAGTGGATCGAGCAACTAAGCAGAATTTCAACAAGGAAGTAGAGGACTTGAACAATACTCTGCATCAACTATACCTAACAATAAACGTAGAACACAGTGCCCAAGAACAACAGAACAAGGTTCATTTCAAGTGCCATTGGGACACTCCAGGATAGACCATATGCTAGGCCATACAACAGACCTCAATAATTTTAAAAGGATAAAAATGACACCAAGTATGTCCTCTAAGTGCAATGGAATGAAATTAGAAATGAATAAATTGAAAAAAGTTGAGAAAATTCACATATTTATGGAAATCAAAGAACACGCTCCAAAATAGCCAATAGGTCAAAGAAAAAATAAAAAACAAGATCAGAAAATACTTTGAAATGAATGAAAATAAAGGTACAACATACCAAAATTTATGGGATGCCATTAAAGTAGTGCTTAGAAGGAATACTTTTGTTGTAAATACCTATATTAAGAAAGAAGGAAGATCTCAAAGCAATAACCTACCCTTATATGGTTAACATGGTGATAGTCCCCAAATAGATCTACAGATTCAATGCAATTCCTGTTGGAATCCCAGCTGACTTCTTTGCAGAAATTGTACAAATTGATTCAAAATTCAGATGGAATTTCAAGGGACTCGGGATAGCCAAAACAATCTTGAAAACCAAGAGCAAATTTGGAGAATTCACACTCCCCAGTTTTAAGACTTACTACAAAGCAACAGTAATGAAGACAATGGGGTACCGGCATAAGGATAGAAATATAGATCAATGGAAGAGAATTGAGAGTCCAGAAATAAAACCACGTATGCATGGTAAGCTGATTTTTGACAAAAGTGCAGATTACACAGCGGGGAAAAGATATTTTTAACAAATAGTGCTGGGCCACAGGCCACATGCCAAAGTTGTATTCTTCTCACACGCCATATATAAAAATTACTTTGAAATGGATCAATTTGAAATTGAACGTAAGAGTTAAAACTATAAAACTCTTAGGAGAAAACTTAGAGAAATTTTGTGATCTTGGATTTAGGGGAGGGTTCTAAGATATGACATCAAAAGCATGAGCAACAAGAGAAAAACCACATTCATCAGAATGGCATTGATAGCAGAAAACAATGAAAAAGTGTGAAAATTACGAAACAAAAATTATGAAAAATTATGCCATATTTTACTTTCATAAAAGTAAAATACTTTCCACATCACCATAATACAGCAATAAAATACAAATAAACAAAAAATGCCAAAAGGGAAAAATGCTTGCCTCGTATGTGATAGACAAAGGCTTAATAGGCTTTATAGAGAAATAGGTTTTTTTTTCAGTAGGCTTCACACCCAGTGCGGAGTCCAAAGTGGAGTCCGACCTGGGGCTTGAAGTCTCTACCCTGAAATCCAGACCTGAGCTGAAATCGAGAGTTGGATGCTAAACCAACTGAGCCACCCAGGCATCCTGAGGAAGAACTGTTTTAAGTCAATAATAAAATTACCAACCCTCATTGGAAAATAGCAACAGACATGAACAAAAGAAGACTCACAAAAGAAAAAGGTCAGAGCCAATAAACATAGGAACAAACATATAGCTTTGCTACTTATCAAAAGATGGGATGAACAGGCAGTTTTATATCTGATGAAATGAATGATTATAACTTTCTAGAGGGAAACCTGACATTCCATTTCTTAAGCTCTTAAAAGGGAGATTCCCCTGAGCAATCTCAGTTTTAGGAATGTATCTTAAAATATAATCCGATAGAAACATAGACATGTATGTATAAAATGTTTATCAGGACCTTGTTAAAAATAATAAAAAAAGGGCAGCTCAGTCGGTAAAGTGACCAACTTTTGATTTCGACTCAGGTCATGATCGGGCGCCACATTGGGCTCTGCACTAATAGCACAGAGCCTGCTTGGGATTCTCTCTCTCCCTCTCTTTCTGCCCCTATCCCCACCCCCCAAGTGCGTGTGATCTCCCTCTCAAAATAAATAAACACTAAAAATTTTTAAGGAGTAAAAAAGAAAAAAGAAGCAATTGAAACTCTTATCATTAGAGACACATTTAAAGAAACTGCAAGATCCATACATTTAAAGGCACACAATTAAGCCATCATAGATAGGTGTGTATTCCACATATATGTATGTTTATGATAATTGTTAAATTAAAATATAATTTATTCCTACTTGGTAATATAGAAAAATGATCCATTATGCTTAGGTGATATTGGTTGTATCTAGTCCTAAGTGTCCATGTGAGGAGGAAACAAGGAAATGCAGGTAAAGTACATTGCACTGGCCGAGCACCCTCCCTGCTGCACAATGTGCACTTTCTAAATTACGGATCTTACCATGTGGCTTCTCTACAGTAGCAGAGCTCCCCATTTCCTCTGGAATAGCCCATGATTATGGCCAGGTGGTCAAAGTGCCAGGATCCCTCATCCCTTGTGGATCTCTGTCTCTCCCTACTCCAGTGATGGCTCATGGCTTGTATTTTCTAAGTACTCACAATGCTTTGCTTTTGTCCTTCGCACCAGCTGTTCTTTTGTTTTACTGAATTTTAAGTGAACGTTTTCTCTATTCTGTGATTCCATTGCTCTTCTGGCAAGATCCATTATAGCTCTCACTCAAGTATCTCCTTCTGGTGGCATCTTCTCCTGCCACAGAGATACCATTCTAAACTCTCTATCATTTCCTGGTCTTTACATTTTTTTTAGGACACCCTATCCCACATTTTGCTTAGTTGTCTGTTCTCCTGGGAGACTTGTGAGAGCCGTCAGAGCAGGGGCAGTATCGTTTTCTTTCCTGTATCTAAAGGACCTCTCAAGGGCCAGGTATGGCATAAGGATTAGGAAGTGAGGGTTGAGCTGAACTCTATAGAATATTAGGCATTCTGTGCATTTGAGCTTCACGAATAGGGAAGAGTCATAAGCCCAAGAGCCTCAATGAATAAGAAACACTATGGATAAAAATGTAGTCATTTGGGTAATGAGCCAGTGTGCCATGGGCGTGTCGGGTCTGTTTTGCAGGTTCAGGCTGAACATGATAAGTTTGTAGTAGCAGTAGAAGGAGCAAATGTAGATGTGGGAACTGAGTGACCTAGGACAGTAAGGTAATTTGGAGTGCCAGGATGCAGGTGAGGCCAGCAGAGAGAGGCCCAGCATTTAGCATATGAGTAGATTTGTTATCTCAGTGAAAACATTTGAATTCCCAGATGTTTAGCACACACGGTGCAGGGGAAGGACATTCTGGGTCATATATTTGGGTCCAAAGCTCAATTTAACACCCACAAGTGGTTTTTTAACAAACGTTTACCGAGTATTTGGCCAGACATTATGTTGAATGACACCTCTCTCCCCTGACCTCCCCCCACCTGCCCCTGCTTTTAGTCCACACAGCAAATAGCACTGTTTGTTTCCATTATCCCATTTTCTGGATGAGATGACTGAGATTCAGTTGATTAATGAATGTTCCCAATTTCTTCGACCAGTAACCGATGGAATTGGGATTTGACTCTCCTTTTGTGTTTCTAAAGTCCACATCCTAAATGCTGTGCTGCAGACATGCCTACCTCACTGTGGGTTTAGAGACTACCCCACAAATACTGGATGTGGAAGCACTTCTCCAATTTAAAGCCCTGTGTAAACGGGAAGTGCTATAATGAGGATCTCAAAAGGAGTCCCCTTATCATTTCCCTATGTTCTGACTGCCTCCCATCTCTGCTCCAGTAGCAAATCCTGCTCTAAGAACCAAGAGGGATAGGTGCTCCATTCTTGTCTCCATCCTGGACGTAGCTGTTCACCCCATTCACATAGGAGCAACTTCAGCACGCCTGTGTCTGCAGGGAGTGACCCAGGTTGTTGAGGGGGTACTTATTTGTGGCTGGCCCCTTGGTGTTGTGTACACAGAGGAGAGAACAGTGAGGAACTGTATTATTATGGCCTTCACATGCGAAGGGGTGTGGATTGGTCAAGTCAGTAGCTAGCAAATAAAAGAGAGACAGAAGGACAGGTCAGGCTGTCTGCCAGATGACTTAAGTGCCATACCTGCAAAGGGGGCCGGTGGGGGGAAGTCATTCCCCGCCATGGAAGACATTCAAACAAGCTCACAATACAGCGGGTTGAGTTGTGATTTCACAGTCTACTCAAGTACTTAGTGGAGATAGACGATAGTTAATTCTCTTTTAACCCTAGGATTCCAAATTACAGAGCAATCATGTGCTGGTCCTTGGGCATTTGAGTTAAAATAGGAGTGATCCTTAGGACATGCTTTTTGGTGTGTCCACATCTGTTCATTACTCATACAGTTCTGTTAAGTCTCTACACTATGACTGAGGTCATTTGTTTCTCAGAGTGTGTAAGTGAGGCTTCAAGCCGAAGGTACTGCTTGCCTCTCAGGAAAGCAAAGAGTTTCAGTGAAAATGGGAACTGATTGGTTCATCCCAGAGACCACTCCAAGACCCCCGAAGTGACCTCAGGATGAAAAAGAGCACCATGGCAATGGCCTGAGTGTCTCTGTTCTGAGCACTGGCTACCATCTCTGTTTCTGTCATGGAGACAAAGGTTTTCCACCTCCCGAGACCTCATCAGAAACTACTGCCTCCCAAAGTCAGAGGACACCCAGAGGCCATGATGGCTCTGCTTTCGAGCCCTCAAGGCAAGTGTCCCCCGCATTTTAGTGTGCATCAGAATCACCTGTGATACTTTAAAACAAAAAGCTGATTTTCTGGCCCCCTTCCTGGAAAGACTCGTTATGTTTTGAGAACCAAGCCATTTTTAACAATCACCTGGTGATTCTGATCGTGCACTTTGGGGAATCCTGTTCTGAGTCTGTAAGAGTCCGTGGTTTCTGAAAGCTTGTGTGGTCAGTTGGCCTTAGAACATAAGGCTCTCTGCAGTGTGGCTGGGTGGAGAGGGGAGAGAATGGGTGGTGGGAGGCCGTACCGGCAAGGGCTCCAGACTCAGCATTAGAAAACGGTCTTCTCGGGGCACCTGGGTGGCTCAATCGGTTAAGCGTCCGACTTCGGCTCAGGTCATTATCTCAAGGTCGGTGGCTTTGAGCCCTGCGTCGGGCTCTGTGCTGACAGTTCAGAGCCTGGAGCCTGTTTCAGATTCTGTGTCTCCCTCTTTCTCTGACCCTCCCCTGTTCGTGCTCTCTCTGTCTCAAAAATAAATGTTTAAAAACAAACAAACAAAAAAACCTGTCTTCTCTTACCTCCTGGGTTGCTCCCTAGCTGCTTGAGCTGTGAACCTCCTCATCCCACCCCTTAAGCCCTTTTTGCAGGCTTGAGGATTACATGTGACAGCATGTGATAGCACTTTGAAAACTGTGGAGTGCTAAGAGGTTGGAGGGATTGTTGTATTACCTTTAAATACTAAGGGGTTAGATTATATGAAGACTTTTAAAGTATGTGGGTATGTTCATGAGAGATAAGTGGATAAGAGAAGAAAGGTGTGTGTGTGTGTGTGTGTGTGTGTGAGAGAGAGAGAGAGAGAGAGAGAGAGACAGGGAAAGAGAGAGAGAGGGAATGTTTGAGATGTCTAGACCTTACCCACTGCTCTGTGCTGGTCTCAGAGTTATGTAGTACGCTGCCTCCAGTTTCCTTCTACAGGATGAAAATTCTGTCAGGACGCAAAGGACAGTAAGGCATTACTTCTGAATAGGGTGGGAATTGGTGCCTGGATTTTCAGTGCCTGCACAAAAGGAGAAGAAAGTGAGGTTGTGGACCCTCTGATGAACTTGGAGAATCTGAGAACTGAACCCTGGATATGAGGTTTGTGAAAAAAGGGGCTGAACTGGAGCCATATCAGGGCTATTTATCAGTTTTGGAAAGACACAGGGGAGGCAGTCCCAAGACAGTTTGTTGAGATGAACCTGGATAATCGCTCCAATGTTTATATGCAAGGATCTTGGGAAACAAATCTGGTTTACAAGGAATAAACCAACTCAGCTGTGCTGACAGCTCAGAGCCTGGAGCCTGCTTTGGATTCTGTGTCTCCCCCTCTCTCTGCCCTCCTCCACTCATGCTCTGTCTCTGTCAAAAATGAATAAATGTTAAAAAATTTTTTTAAAAAGGATCTTTGCCAATATACTTCTATATTTTCCTTTAAAGGATATATGGTTTTACATTTCACATTTAGATCTCCTATCAATCTAGACTTGTTTTTTTTTTTTTGTCAGGTGAGGGAGAGATCAAGGTACATTTTTCTCTCCAAAGTATGGGTATCCAACGGGTTCAGTGCCATTTATTGAAAATGGGTTTTCCAGTACAATGATGAATAAATGTGGTGATAGGGGACTTTTGTTTCATCGCTGAACTTTGAGGAAAGCTTTAAAAATCTTGTGTATGTTTGCTTTGCATTAGGGGTCAACAGACCATAGCTCATGAGTCAAATCTACCTGCCACTTGTTTTTGTAAATAAATTTTACTGGAACATCGTCAGGCCTATTCATTTACATATTGCCTATGATTGCTTTCATGCTAGAATGGAATGATTGTGCATGTGTTTATTTAAAAATTTTTATGTATCTTTTATTAATTTTAACTTTAGTTCTACCATTTTTTTTGCTTCCTATATTCTGAAGCTATCCTTTTAGGCATATACAGATTTAGAATAGTGATACCGTCTTGCTAGGTTAACCTATTTTTAATTATAAAATATCACTCTTTATCTCTAGTAATACTTCTTGCCTTAAAAATATCTCCACGGTATATATTTTCTTTTGATTATTGTGTGCAGGGTATAAATAGCATATGGCTGCATTTTGATTTTTTATTCTGTTTGAAAAATTTAATTGTCATTTGAAGTATTTAACCACTTAGGTTTTATGTAATTACTGATATATTTGAATTTATATCCACCATCTTACTTCAGAAAAATTTTTGACCCATCTGTTTTATTTTTTATTTTTTAAAAATTTATTTATTTAAGTTAGTTAACATACTGTGTGCTATTGGTTTCAGGAGTAGAACCAAGTGATTCGTCACTTGCACATAATACCCAGTGCTCATCTCAACAAATGCCCTTCTTAATGCCCATCACCCATTTAGCCCAACCTCCACCTACCTCCCCTTTATCAACCCTCAGCCTGTTGTCGGTATTTAAGAGTCTCTTATGGTTTGCCTCTCTCTTTGTTTTATCTTATTTTTCCTTCCCTCCCACTATGTTCATCTGTTGTGTTTCTTAAATTCATATATGGGTGAAATCATATGACATTTATGTTTCTCTGCCTGACTTATTTCACTTAGCACAGTACACTCTAATTCTATCCACATTGTTGCAAATGGCAAGATTTCATTCTTTTTGATTGCTGAGTAGTATACCATTGTGCATGTGTGTGTGTGTGTGTGTGTGTGTGTGTATGTGTGTGTATTTTGGTTATTGTTGATAGCACTGCTATAAATGTTGGGGTACATGTGCCCCTTCGAATCAGCTTTTTGTATCCTTTGGATAAATACCTAGTAGTGCAATTGCTGGGTCGTAGGGTAGTTTTATTTTTCATTTTTTGAGGAAGCTCCATACTGTTTTCCAGAGTGGCTGCACCAGTTTGCATTCACGCCAACAGGGCAAGAGGGTTCCCCTTTCTCCACATCCTTGCCAACATTTGTTGTTTCCTGAGTTGTTCATTTTAGACATTCTGACAGGTATGAGGTGGTATCTCATTGTAGTTTTGATTTGTATGTCTCTGATGATGAGTGATGTTGAGCATCTTTTCATGTGTCTGTTAGCCATCTGGATGTTTTCTTTGGAGAAGTGTCTATTCATGTCTTTTGCCCATTTCTTCACTGGACTATTTGGTTTTTGGCTGTTGAGTTTGATAAGTTCTTATAGATTTTGAACACTGACACTTTATCCGATATGCTATTTGCAAATATCTTCTCCCATTCTGTCCATTGCTTTTTAGTTTTGTGGATTGTTTCCTTTGCTGTGCAGAAGCTTTTTATCTTGATGAGGTCCCAATAGTTCATTTTTGCTTTTATTTCCCTTGCCGCTGGAGGCATGTCTCATAAGAGGTTGCTGTGGCCAAGGTCAAAGAGGGTGCTGCCTGTTTTTTTTTCTCCTGTAGGATTTTGATGGTTTCCTGTCTCACATTTAGGTCTTTCATCCATTTCGAATTTATTTTGTGAATGGTGTAAGAAAGTGGTCCAGTTTCATTCTTCTGCATGTCGCTGTCCAGTTTTTCCAGCACCATTTGCTGAAGAGACCGCTTTTTTTCCACTGGATATTCTTTCCTGCTTTGTCGAAGATTAGTTGGCCAAACGTTTGTGTTGACCATCTGTTTTATATTCTTTTTTTTCCCTTTCTTGTCTTCTTTTGAAATTCACAAGTCTAATATTTTAAATCTATTTATCCTTATATAAACCTCTTACTTATATATTGTTTTATTTTTCTTTTTACTCTAGAGATTACAACATGCATCCTTGACTTATTACAACTGACTTATTACAACGTAGCATTTCTAAGTTTTTGTCTGTGATTATTTCCATCTTGTCTGCAAGCACCTCATTTAGTATTTAAAATTTTTCTTTGTGGAGGCTGTAGTGACAGATTCCTGCAATTTTGTTTGTCAGAAAATGCCACTCATTTTTGAAGAATGTTTTTGCTGTATACAGTCTCTATTATTGCAACAATTCCAAGACGGTGTGGCCCTTGTTCGTCATGATTTCTGTTAGGAAGTTAGGTGCCATTCTAATTGTTACTCCTATGAAGGAAATGTGCCCTTGTTCTCAACCCCAATTGCTTTAAGGTTTTCCTTTATATTTGGCTTTAAGAAGTTCTTATATGTGTACATTTAGTTGTGTTTGAATTTATACAGTGGGTTAGCCGAGCAACCTAAACTTGTAGCTTTATGCCTTGTACTGGTTTGGAAAATACTTATTCATCATGAATGATGAGATCATGGCCTGAGCCAAAATCAATAGTCAGACACTTAACCAACTGAGCCACCCAGCTGCTCCTTAATTGTTGTATTTTAAATTCCTTGTCTGCCACCAATAAAATCAGCTTGTCTTTCCTGCTGTTTTTCCCTTTATCTTCCTCCTTCTGTTTAATTTTGTTTTTCTCTCTCTTATTGGCCACAGGATTTTGCCTCTTCCATATTTCTGGTCTTTTTAATTGTATGCTGGACGTTATTGCCATTAAGATTGCTGTGGCTTTGGATGATGTTATCTTCTAACAGGGGTAGTTCTCCCTTTCTTGCTATGCAGGTATGGTGAGTGGTTTGATCACTCAGTACAACCAGAGATTGATTTTGACTTAGGGCTGGGTTGGAAACTTAGAAAGACTAAGTTTACTGCTGCTAGGGTGTGTAGTCTCAGGCTTTTGATTGAGAACATGATGAGTTTCTGAGTTCTAAAAGATAATGGAAGATTATCTTTAGAGACTTTTTCTTTTGCCTAGCTTTTTTAGCTTCTTGCCCCACAAAACGTCAAGCTTTGGCAAACAATCTTGAGAGAAAGGCCAGACATGTGTTCGGAGAAGGCCTCTTCCTGTGATGAGACTTTGGTTTCGAGTCCTGAAAGACTGTAGGACACTTTATGCTGCCTTTTTGAAAACTTGGCCTCACTCCCAGTTTCACTGCACCAGACTCATCAAATGTCCCCTGAGGAAAACCACCCATGTGTTTATGTATCCTCAAATTTCCAACTTATTACTCCAGTACTGTACAACTGCTACCAGCTTCGATGCTTCCTATTTCCCTAGCAGATATCCTCTGCCTCAGTCTGTGCCCAGACTCAGCAAATAGCCTCTAACATAAAATTAGCCAGTTGACTCATCTCATCTCAAAACAGTCTATCTCTCTCTGAAGCTTTAATTTATGTAGTTCTTGCTGCATCTGCAACTCTATGATAGCTTTTATGATTTAAAGGTTTATTTGTTTTTGGGGTGCCTGGATGGCTGAGTTGGTTAAGCAACCAACTTTGACTCAGGTGATGATCTCACAGATCGTGAGTTCTAGCCCTGCATTAGGCTCTGTGCTGACAACTCAGAGCCTGGAGCGTGCGTCAGATACTGCGTCTCCCTCTCTCTCTTCCCTCTCCTGCTCATGCCCTGTCTCCTTCCCTCTCAAAAATAAAATAAAATAAAATAAAAATATTAAAAAATTTACTTGTTTTTGAAGTTTATTTATTTATTTTTGAGAGAGAGAAAGAGCGCCCATGCATGCACATGGGGAGGGGCAGAGAGAGAATCCCAAGCAGGCACCACACTGTCAGTGTGGATCCTGAACCAGGGCTCGAACTCACAAACCCATGAGATCATGATCTGAGCTGAAACCAAGAGTCAGATGCTTGAGCGACTGAGCCACACATGCCCCGTATGTGTGTGTGTGTGTGTGTGTGTGTGTGTGTTTTAAATGACTGTGCACCAGGAACATTGCTTGCTGCAACCCATTACATGGACAGTAGTGGGTTGCAACCCACTACGTGGGGCAGGTTTGTTTTTTATTTCCAAAGACACTGGTGTCAAGAAATGTTGGTTTGGTTGAAACATTTAGTTGATATTTATAGGTGACACATTTCTCTAATATATCCACTTTGAAACCATTTATAACCATTATCTCTCACCTTGGGATATGGAAATAGCCTTCTAATGATTTCCATGCCTTCCTTATTTTTAATGCTAATGTGCTCTCCTTCAATCCGAGTTACTGTCCTAAAAATGAAATTTGAACCTCTCATTTTAAAGCCATTTAGAGATGTTTTGCTGAGAATGAAGGTGGCCTTGCTTGCCACATTCTATAAGATTTGCCTGACCAGGACTCTGCCTGGCTCTCACCCCAGCCCTTGCATTCTCTCCCCCAATAATATGTGACAGTCACACTGAACTTCCTTGAGTTTCCTGGGTATGCCATGTTTTCTTTAACTCTTCAATCTTAAATAACACATGTTACTTAGTTTGCTGACAGCACCATTTTCTTTCCATCTATCCTTGTCATCCAGTTGCCTCACAGAGATCCAAGATCCAAGACAGTTGTCAAGTGTGGCTAGGTGTGGCTGGGGAAATAAGGAGGGAGTGACTGTCTGTGTTTACAGACGATGGTTAGATTTCATCATTAAGTGACAAGTGATGTGTGAAAATAGCTCACAGTCACTTTTCCTAAATGTAGCAGGCAGAAATTATGGGACTGAATTATTGAATAAGTTGATCAATAAAGAACTTTTCTTTTCCTGTTTTAAAGATAATATTTCTGAAGCAATAATCCAAAACAAAAAAAAAAGTTATCACTCTTAAGCACTTCTGGAGACAAATACTTCAAGAGTGAAAATAATGAAGTCAAAGAAGGAAGAGGTCTTCTGGGCTCTGGTAGCTAAGGCAGAGGTCCTGGTGGGACTAGGGCATGAACTCTTTTCTTTGTTGCCTGTTCCCCTACCCAAAGATGGCTAGTAATTAAGTAGTCCCTGCTTCATACTTCCTAGGGGATTTGTCCCAGGGAGGTTTGAAATTTACTTTGTTTGTTATTACTGTCCTCCCCCACCATGTAGGTTCCACTGGGACCCATTGTCCCACAGGCCCAGGAAGTCAGAATGAGAGAAGTGAGAAAGGACAGCGTAGACTCAGGCAATGACTACAATCTGAATCTGTATGAGTTTATAATGAATAAAAGAGCGAGGGGTCTTGGGCCAAAGCCCTGAAGTCTCCTTGAGACATACGTGATAAGTTAGGCTGGAGGGTATATGTCTTAGGCTTCTTCCAACCTTAGCATTCATATTACTGAGGTTTTATGATGTGACTCTACGGGATTGTTCTTCAGGCAGTCTAAAAATTAAGAAAACCTGCTCAACATTCTAGAAATAGCTTGATTAGTATCACCAGATTCCATCTCATTATTTAAAATAGTATCTATAAGTATTTCACAACAGAGTCCTCTATGTTTCACGAAGAGTTTTCTCAAAAGAGATTTCATTTTACAGTAGCTTTGTGAGGTAGTCAGGGAGAAGGCGGTATTGGCATTTTAAAGGTGAAGCACGTAGAATGTGAGGGGTAGGTAAAGTTCATATGGCTCTTCAATGGCAGCATTTGTAAGTAATATCTGAGTTGTTCTCCTAATCAGGTATTTTATAGAATAGATGGACCCTACTTGTTTCTCAGAGAAAGGAATTCCTGAAGAGTCAGAGATGGATCCTCCCCCCACTAATATGTAGTAACAGATCTTTCCTGTGTCCAAGTGTGGAAACACATGCATATGCCTGTTTTAGCCCCATGACCTTGGTGAACAGCCTGCAGTGAGTGCACTCTTCTCTCTCTTCAGGGTTAGGAGATGTTTTTCTCATCCCGAAATGCTCTTGGTTTTTCTTGTCAATCCTGACTCACACTGTGAGAAGGGTGTCTGGAGGAGACCAGAAACTAGAGCCAAGAGATTGGAAATTATCCTCATTCTTTTTGCTCTTCCATGATCTCTCAACTTCCACTTCCATCTCATTTCTTCCTGCATCAATACTGATATTTTGTGGGGCAAATACCTGATTTTTCTGTGTGGGGTAAATTTAAAGGAAAAAAATGATAGCACTGTTGTTTGGGTAGATGGGTGTAAGCCATATAGCAGGATATCTTGAGATGGGGTAATATTGTGACCTGGGGGAGGAATTCTGGACAGTCTGTAGTGCCGTATCTGAAAATCAATACAATGGATTTAGATAAGGGAGCTATGATTTGGAAGGCTTCGGTGTCAGTGAATGTTTCAACCTCCACTATTTTTGGTGAATGCTGAAACAAATAAGAAATCCCTTGGGTTGTCATAAATTTCTTTCCCTTCCTTCCTTCCTCCCTTCCTTCTTTCGTTTCTGTCTGTCTCTGTCTCTGTCTGTCTCTCTCTTTCCTCACATTGTTCTAGATGCTAGTGTTTGGCTGTGAACAAGATAGAACCTCTCCCTATCCTTAAAGTCTAGCAAAGAGAAAATAATCGCTATTTAATGGTCTGGAGGGTGAATTACTAGGTTACAGGATGGAATGAGGTGGAGACAGCATGTGTCAGGGAATGGAAAATGTGATGTCATATGGTGGGTGACAGCAGGATGCCTTTGAGAAAATGAGAAATACTTGGTACAGCTGGAGTGGAGAGAGGGCTAGACATGAGCTAATTGATCTGACGAAATAGGGTCTTGTGGGTCATGTAAACCGGTTTGGACTTTATGTTAATGGAAAGAGGAAACTCTTCAATTAGAATAGTGACACAAGCAGGTTTGACTTATAAAAAGAATGATTCTGGATAATGTCAATGGGATGGAAGGGAGTGAAGGTAAACGTGGAGAGACCAGACTTGTTGTGATGGTTCAGTTGAGGAAAATGACCTGAATGGTGGCTGTGGGATATGTAGCCCACATACGAGAAGTGTATGTACGTGGGATATGTATACGAGAAGTGAGAAGAAAGGGAGACTGGTAACATACAGTAAATGCATAAGGAGCAGGAAGAGAGGAAGGGGTCAAGGACGGCTCTCAGGTTTGACTCGAGTACCTTGTAGGCGGTACTGTCAGTCACCGAACTAGAGCTACTGGGAGTGGAGCCCCTCTGGGTCAAGGAAGACAATAAACTAAATTTCACAAAGATTGGTTTCAGAGTAACAATGAGCCATGCAGGAAGATGGCCATCAGAGAGCTGAACACCCACGTCTATAGCCCAGACGAGCTATGTGGGCTGGATAAATACATTTGGGATTCACTGTCATATTTAGGGGAAGTGTAGGAGGATTCTGAGGACCACCAATATTCAAACGATGACTGAACAGGAGACGTTCTCTAAGGACTCTGTGAAGGCATTCCAAGGGAGATAGGAGAAACATGAAACTGAGGTGTCACCACAGCCAAGAGATGGGAGAGTTTTAAGAAGGAAGAAGTGACGATTAGTTTTAAATGTGATATGTTATCCGATTTAGAGACATGGAGGCCATTGTATTTTCAGTAGAGTCAGCTGCCACCTGTGCCTATATTCTCACTCATCCACCATTTGACAATAGGCCACTTGCAATGGAAATATATTTATTTCTTATACTTGGATTTTAGGGTCTGTTATTTTCTTCATAAATATAATAGAGTCACAGAATGACAGAGAGGAACCAAACTGTCATCTCAGAGTTCCTCCTTCTGGGCCTGCCCATCGAACCAGAGCAGTGGAATCTGTTCTGTGCTCTGTTCCTGGCTGTGTATGTTACCACCGTCCTGGGGAACCTTCTCATCGTCGTCCTCATTCGCCTGGACTCCCACCTCCACGTGCCCATGTATTTGTTTCTTAACAATTAATCCTTCTCTGACCTCTGCTTCTCCTCTGTCACAATGCCCAAACTGCTGCAGAACATGCAGAGCCAGGTCCCGCCCCTCCCCTATGCCAGCAGCCTGGCCCAGATGTATTGTTACTTGTTTTTTGGAGTTCTTGAGAGCTTCCTCATTGTTGTCATGGCCTATGGTCGCTATGTGGCCATCTGTTTTCCTCTGCACTACACCACCATCATGAGCCCCAACCTCGGTCTCTCCTTGGTGGTGGTCCTGGGTGCTGACTACTGCCCATGCCATGTTGCACACCCTGCTCATGGCCAAGCTGTCCTTCTGTGCCGACAACATAATCCCCCACTTTTTCTGTGATATGTCTGCTCTGCTGAAGCTGGCCTGCTCTGACACTTGAGTCAATGAGTTGGTGATATTTATCATGGGAGGGCTTCTTCTCGTCATCCCATTCCTACTCATCGTCATGTCTTATGCACGGATTGTGTCCTCCATCCTCAGGGTCCCTTCTGCCAGGGGCGTCCTCAAGGCCTTCTCCACCTGTGGCTCCCACCTCTCTGTGCTGTCTCTCTTCTATGGGACAGTTATCGGTCTCTACTTGTGCCCTTCAGCTAATAATTCTGCTGTTGAGGAGACTGTCTTGGCCATGATGTACACTGTGGTCACCCCCATGCTGAATCCCTTCATCCAAAGTCTGAGGAACAGAGACATGAAGGGAGCCCTGGGAAGAGTCTTTTGGAAAAAGAAAGTATCTTTCTCTCTAAAATGGTAACAATTTGGATTTTTACATTATTTAATTCAGTGGGTATAGTAATGTTGATAATGGAATATGACTCTAAATCAGTGTTTTTTCTCCCTTAATTTTAAAGCTATCAAATTTTCTGTTCAGATAGAAACCCTATGCTAAAGGCAAATATGAAAATATGGTAACTACTTAGCTGGTTTCAGGTAGAGTTGGGGGCAGGAAACCAGTTTGATGTGAATCCATATTTCCCTTTTGCCAGGTGGAATTGAAGTTTGAAAATAAGACTTATATACCTTTGTGCAAAACATCTATTATTCATTTCAATTCCGAAATTGTCTTCTTCCAACATCACTGTCATCATTGCTTTTCTTCTTGCTCAAGAATCCTCAGTGATGCACTCAAGTGAAGAAAGAATAAAATCCAACCTTTCTTTCTCACAGAACACGGAGAATCCTGGAGTTCTCAACTTCTCTATACACCTCACTCTCCACTATGAATAAAAGCACTTCTTATTTCCTTCTCTCCATCCATATGCTCACCTCATTCTATCCTTTGATTTTAATTTTATTTTTTGAGCCAGATCAGAAAAATTGTTCTTTACAAAAGAGAATAAGTAGCAAACGCTTGTTGGGTGCTTTTGAATGTGTCGGGCACTTTTCCAATCTATTAGTCTACCACCTCTATGATGCTGGTCCTACGGTCATCCTCATTCTATAGGTAAAATGATAGAAAGGTTAATTTACTGCCCAACATCACATAAGAAGTTAAGATTGGAACCCAGGCAGTTTGGCGTGTAGCCCAAGATCCTCATGACTACACTATACTGCATCTTGAAACTACCAAACTGTACTCCCTCCATTGTAGTGGTGCATTCTGTCCAGTTCTAGTCATTTGTCAGTAGATCATGCTTTCACATATTTCTTTCATGTCTTCATTTTTCTGATTGAATTATGATGATACATAATCATAAAGTATAGAACAAGAATTGTAAGCCCATATTCCAGTGGCCAAGCAGGTAATGTACATGAGTGTTAAGTAAGCCAGACGCTTACCGCAAGGACGCCTGGGGGGCTCAGGTGGTTAAGCATCTGACTCTTGATTTTGGCTCAGGTCATGATCTCATGGTTTGTGAGTTTGGGCCCTGCATCAGGCTCCATGCTGATAATGCAGAGCCTGCTTGGGATTCTCTCTCTCTCCCTCTCTCTCTCTCTTACCCTCTCACATGTGCACACACACACACTCTCTAAATAAATAAATAAATAAATAAATAAAAGAAAAATCAACTGCAGAAATATGATCAAAGATTTTTTATTTTATTAATATATGGAATATGCATTCTCTCTCCCTCTGTGCCCTTCTTCCACGTGCGTGGGTGCGTGTTCTCTCTCTCTCTCTCTCTCTCTCTCAAAATAAACTTAAAAAATAAAATTAGTGAGAAAGAATGGCTTATTTCAGTGGTGTGCTGGTATATGTTTCACAGGGTCTCTGGAAAATAAAATGGCCCTGGTTTGTAGGGGCTGCCCAGTTCCTGTGGTGTAAATACTCCTATAATGGCCAGTTTCAAGCAACCAATGTGAAGTCATCAACGCTTGAATTGGAAAAAGAAATATAGTAGCACACCATTATAAAGTATTTTTACCCTACAGATAAAGTAGATGTTAATCTTACAAGCATAAGTCATTTAAAATAATTAGGAAGCAATGATTTCTGAGTATTTGTTACCTTTCTTTTAGTAATGATTTATTTCATTCTAAGTTTGTATAATTTAACTTTTAATAATGCCTGTGTTTCACAGTCAGCTTGCAAAATGCCAGAAAATGTAATAATCTCTCAGGAGCCAGTATGAACCAGCTCTAGCACACCACTGGTTTATTAAATCTTTGTTGGGATGTTTAACTAGTGGTGGGGAGGGATGAAGTTGGGTCTGTATTCATCATGTACAAAAAGTCATTGTACATCATCATCATCAACTCAAAAATATATGCCACTGGAGATGATACTTAAACTTTGATATTGAATAAATTATAAGTGAAAATAGAAATACTTAATTATTAAATACATTATTGTATTTTGTAACTCCTTTGATTTGGAAGCAAAACCTGGCATCTTTTCTTCTGAGCAAGATGTCAGTGTGAAGTCCTTTGTTTTATCTTGAATTGTTTAGTGGAGAATTTAGGATTGGGTCCATTAACTGGGAGTGATATTTAGATTTTTTTTTCCTGTTTAATAATACAAGATCTGTTCACAACCACATGCACTTTGAATATGGATCAAATCTGTGTACAAACATTTATATAGTTAGTGTCACTTTTCTGGAGGCATAAGTAGAATTCTAATATTCCAATGTTGTCATAATATTTTTCAGTATTTTTCAGTATTTTTCAGTATTATGTTGCACAGTGTTCCATTAACTTGAATTTTTGCTCTTCATTTAGTGTATTAGTTGGGAAAGGTAAACTAATATGTTCATATAACATATAATGTTATTTTATTGTCATAAAATTGGGAATAAATGAACATTTTACAAGAACTCATCATTCAGCTCCTTAATTTTGTATATATAGAGCGGTCATTATTTTCATTCATGTAAATGTATTTTAACTATGGTGAGTAGTTTGC
Organism: Panthera uncia; assembly: GCF_023721935.1. Classification (NCBI taxonomy): domain Eukaryota; kingdom Metazoa; phylum Chordata; class Mammalia; order Carnivora; family Felidae; genus Panthera; species Panthera uncia. The sequence continues at coordinate 45,494,949 of NC_064814.1, forward strand.
ATTATTCTTTGCCAAATTATGTTTTCAAAGTACAGTTTTTTCAAAAGGAATCAGTCAATTGAATAATATATTTGTGCAATTATTTGTGACTGTATTTGCAGAGAAGTATTCACAATGTATTCAGACATGATTTGCATGTCAAGATAACCCCATGTATTGAATCAAATCTTCACAAGTGATAGGGGAGGTTTTTAAAAAATTATTGTGTAACATGAGTAACTCATTTTCTTTAAACATTTCCAAAACCTTTTTTGGTCCCATATCTGACCTTCACATAGTGCCACAGGCTACCATATTGTTTATTCAATTTTTAAAGGTTTTTTTTTTAATGTTTATTGATTTTTGAGACAGAGAGAGACAGAGCATGAACGGGGGAGGGGCAGAGAGAGGGAGACACAGAATCCGAAACAGGCTCCAGGCTCCGAGCTGTCAGCACAGAGCCCGACGCGGGGCTCGAACTCACGGACCGTGAGATCATGACCTGAGCTGAAGTCGGCCGCTTAACCGACTGAGCCACCCAGGTGCCGCTGTTTATTCAATTTTTAAAGTGGAGCACTGGCCAGCTAGTTCAATTCATGGGAACGTATTCAGTTTATGATATAATTACTATTCTATTAAGCCTTTTAGTTTCAAAATTGTAGCATTGAAAAATATAATAAATGACTCAAGTTAGGTGTCACTTCAGATTTATTTTTTTTAATTTTATTTATTTATTTTAAGTAATCTCTACACCCAATGTGAGGCTCAAACTCACAACCCTGAGACCAAGAGTCACATACTCCACCAACTGAGCCAGCCAGGCACCCTGGGTTTAATTTTTAAAAACAAGTTTGATAATATCACCAATACTATCAGAGAGCAGTTTGTAGTAGACTTACTAATTTTGACCAGCTAACATTAAAATCTTGAAGTTTTGTTTCTCTAATAAATATATAACTAATTTCTTGATATTGTGTCAAATAGGGAATCTTTTCCAAAGTTTCTTTGGAAGGATCAAACTTTTTATCAACATCACAAATAAATATAGTGAATTCAGTGGTATTATTAATGTTTATATTCTCATGTGGCAAAGCACGAATGCTGCTTTCTGTTTGAAGCACATAATTTTTGCTAAATCCCAAAGACCGTCATTTACTACTCAAAATCTCTAAAAAGTGTGAAGCCCAATTGTTTCATTGAATACAACAGCATTGCACAATATCATTGTTCATTTTATAATCATATTGAAAAATGAATGAAAAACTTCAGGCTTCTTTTTGCTTCTTAAACTTTTCATATCATAACTTTTTTTCTACACTGATCGTTGTAAGATTCATTTAATGTAAAATAGGTTTGACACAGGTGCTCTTTTAAGCTTTTAATTTAAGCTTTTAATTGCTTGCTAATTAAACGTGTTGGGATACAGTATATTCCAGAATGAAACACTCGTGTTTTTTCCCCCCAAAATACAATTATTTTTCCATTTTTGGTATCTGCAGCGAATCCAGAAAATATTACCTTCTTCTGAGAAAAGCAATGCCAAGAAGGCAATGATACATGCTGACGAACTGGAGAGTTTATGCCGTGTCTGAAAGGACAAAGTGCTACCAAGCACAGGAGGTTGCTTTTGGGTGGGAATGTAGGCCCAGGACCACAATACCTCCCAGCTGTTTGACCCCATGTCTGATCTCTGTTAGTATAGATGCCCAACATTTTGTGTATCCAATTTATTAAGCAAAGCATTGTCCAATTCTTAGGAGGACATTCTGTTAAGCATAATTATTAAACTATTAACTATAGATTTGGATTTTTATGACAATCTTTCAACTTCTAGTGTTATGTCTTATAGGTAGCATATAGTTGGGAATATTTATTTTATCCATTCAGACATTGTATATCTTTTAGTTGGTGAGTTTATCCATTTACATGGATTCCACAGCATGGTGGCAATATGATACCATGGCCACATAAGTTGAAGGTTCTTATTTGCAAAATTCTGGTATTAGTGTTAGTGTTACCTTACTTATTTTGAAGGTTTTTTGGTCAGGGGATCTTGCATTATACATACATGCCTTTCCTTCACCACGGATACATAAATTCATTCTGAGCTGGAGCTATGTCCTAATCACTCCTGTGTCTCCTATAAGATAATGCCTTGCATGTGGTAGAAAATTCCCAGTATCCACTTCAGTCTCCAAAATTACCTCATGTCACCTTCCGGAAGGCTTTACCTAGAAGCAGTCTTCCCAGAGCCCCATGCATGTCCTTGTTCCTCAGGCTGTAGATGAAAGGGTTCATCATGGGCGTCACCACAGCATACATTACTGTGGCTACTGAGTCCTTCATGGAGTAGGATTGGAGAGGCTGCAGATATACCATACAAAGCGTCCCATAGAAAAGAGAGACCACAGCCAAATGTGAAGCACAGGTGGAGAAGGCTTTGTATTTACTAGAGGCTGAAGGTATTTGGAGGATGGTTCTGACGATACGAATGTAGGATATCATCATGAACCCAAAGGGGGTGAGGAAGATAAAGATGCCTGTGGTAATCAGCACTATGTGAATGATCTGGGTGTTGGAACAGGCCAACCTCAGCAGAACATACATCTCACAGAAGATGTAGTGGATCTTCCGGGAACCACAGAAGGTCACCTTGGTCATGAAGAGGGTGAGGGTGAGGCCATAGAGGAGAGAAAGTGACCAACACAAGGTGAGGAGCAAAATACAGAGCCCAGGGCTCATGGCTGTGACATAGTGGAGGGGGCGGCAGATGGCCACATAGCGGTCATAGGCCATCGTAGCCAGGATGAGATTGTCCAGTGTCACCAAGGAGACCAAGAAGTAGAGCTGTGTCATACACCCCGCATAGGAGATGGCTTTGTTCTGGGACTGAAGGTTCACCAACATCTTGGGGATTGTGTTGGTGACAAAGAAAAGGTCGGTGAAGGAGAGGTTGGCCAGGAAGAAGTACATGGGAGTGTGCAAGCGGGGGTCAAAGCTGATGGCCAGGATGATGAGCACATTTCCCACAACTGTGACCAGGTACATGGATAGGAACATCCAGAACAGGACTTGCTGCTGCTCAGGACTCTCTGAAATCCCCAGGAGTAGGAAGTCAGAGATTCTAGTCTGGTTGCCTCCATCCATTTCCCCAACTGTCTACAATATCAATACCACCAAATGTCTGCTAAGTGTCCTCTATTGAATAAGTACATTCAGATGAGCAAAACAAATGATTTTCTTAGCATTAAAAATATCTTAGTTTTATAAAAATATCATTAAAATAGACTCAATTTTATAATTTTTTTAAACAAGAAAGAAATAACAGACACAGAAACAGAACATGGAAAACCTTTATGAACCTTAATCATTCCAGCAACTGCTAATTTGGCATACTCAATGTTCTAGGAATTATGTCTGTGTCATATATGAAATCTTATTGTCTTAAATACTCTTGCGGTGCTTAAAGATGATATGTAGTGCATATTGCATAGGTGTTTCAATGATATTTTATATACATTATAAAAATGGGTATTACACAAAAGAACAAAAAAGAGTAAGTAAAAGTATTGGAAAAGAGAAAGAAAAATAATTATTTGCTGAAATGAGAATTTATCTGGGAAATCTAAGACAATCAACGGCTAGGCCATTAGGAATAAAAAGGGTTTACATTGGACTGGACAATCACACAATACGTGGACCCGAAACTAATGGCACTCGTAGTCATATCATGTAGTTAGTAAGATTGCATTGTCAGAACACTTGAATTCCAGCCTGAGTGCTACCACCAGTCAGTTGTCTGGTAAATCATTCGTGCTCTTTAATAGCCCATTTCTTCATGTGAAAATTAAGTCACAATGTGCTTAACACAGAGCGCTTGTCTGCAGTGAGCAGTCAAGAAACATTGCCTATTGTCATTACATGTAGACAATCATCAGAAGTAGGATAGAAGCTGAGGTGAAATAATTGCATCCACACTATCACCAAACAGATCTATGCATTGAGATGTTAACAGGAATCAGACTGGACCTTCACCATCTCCAGTGAGGCATGTTGTGTACATTTAAGAATAGATATACCATGGTACCAAACAGAAAGATAAATTTGTGGCACTGGTGCATATTTCCTTGAATTAATCTAAATTTAATGTATTGAAACATAAAATTCTAACACGGTTTTTAAGAAATAAAAGATAATCTAAATGTCATCTACAAATACGCATGAAAATAAGCTAAGAAAATGTAGAAAAAACAGAGTGAGGAGACACTTGCTCTGTGAAATATCCAGGACTCTAAAAATAAAAGATTGTATTAAGGCTAGAATGAAAGATGAATAGTGTCATTGACTGATGAATAGATAAAGAAGATGTGATATATATATATATATATGCGCAATGGAATATTATTCCTCCATAAAAAAGAATGAAATCTTGCCATTTGCAACAACGTGCATGGAGCTAGAGAATATTATGCTAAGTGAAATAAGTCAGTCAGAGAAAGACAAATACTATATGATTTCACTCATATGTGGAATTTAAGAAACCAGACAAATGAGCAAAAGGAAAAGAAGAGAGAAAGAAAGAGACAAATTAGAAGACAGACCCTTAATTATAGAGAACTGCTGATAAGCAAAGGGGAGGTAGATGGGGCGATGGTTGAAATAGGTGATGGGGATTAAGGAATGCACTTGTGGTGAGCACCAGGGGTGGTATGGAAAGGTTGAATCACTATATTGTATACCTGAAACTAATAATACACTGTACGTTTACTAAATGGAATTAAAATAAAACTTAAAAAAATTAAAAAGGAAACTTCAAAAAAACATGTTCATAGAACTAAAGGAAAACCTGTTTAAAGAAGTAAAAGAAGGGGCTCCTGGGTGCCTCAGTCGGTTAAGTGTCCAACTTCGTCTCAAGTCATGATCACACTGTTCCTGAGTTCCAGCCCCACGTTGGGCTCTGTGCTGACAGCTCAGACCCTGGAGTCTGCTTCAGATTCTGTGTCTCCCTCTTTCTCTGCCCCTTCCCTGCTCGTGCTCTCTCTCTCTCTCTCTCTCTCTCAAAAATAAATACTGATTAAAAAATTAAAAACAATAAAGGAGTAAAAGAAGGTATTATGACAATGCCTATCAAATCAAGACTATCAATAGGAGGAAGGAATTTTAAAACATAATCACGGGGAAATTGTGGAGTTGAAAAGTGTCATAATTAAAACAAAAAAGTCCCTGGAGGGGCTCAACAGTGAGTTCGAATAGCAGAAGGATTAGTAATCCTATAGATAGATTGATGCAAGCCAAAAAAAGAGAGAAAATGAAGAAAAATGAAGAGAGCCTCAGGGAAATGTGGGACACCATTAAGCACACCAACATATATGTGGCGGGAGTACTGGAACGAGGAAAGAGAGCAAAAGAGAGGAGCAGAAAAATGTTTGAAGACATAATTAGTGAAAACTTCCCAAATTTATTGAAAAATACTTACACATCTAGAAGCTCAACAAATTCCGAGTAGGATAAACAGAGAGAGACCCACAAACAGACTCACCACCATAAAAAATCTGAAAGGTGAAGACAAGGAGAAATCCTGAAAGCTGAAAGAAACAAATATCTATTTATACAGAAACCCTGATGACATTAACAGTTGACCTAGCAGAAACAATGGGGGCCAGAAGGCACTGGGCTAATATATTTAAAGTTAAAACATGTCCAGTGAAGCTCCTTTTCAAAATGAAGACAGTATAAAATATTTCTCAGGTCAACAAAACTGAGAGAATTTGTTCTTACCAGTCCTGCCTTACTTACAAAAAATACTGAAGGAGATTTTTGAACTGAAAGTAAATGACCCCAGTTGGTAATCTGCACACACACAAGAAACAAAGAATAGCGGTAAAGGCAGTTAGGTAAATATACAATACGGCTTAAGTGCTTATTTTCTCCTTTCTTGCCTTAACTGATTTATGAACCGAGTATATGAAATAATAGGCAATGGTATATTGTCAAGCTTATAGTGCATAGATATACAACATATTGTCAATAACAGGACAAGGGATGTCAGTGGGATCAAAGCTGTATTGACGAAGGAAATGACTATAGAAAGGTAAAGTCATAATTATGACAATATATTGTTGGGTTATATGCTTATATAAATATGTGTATATATATGCTTATATATATATACTGGGTTACATATCTCTCTCTCTATATATAGATATAACATCTAACATTAATAGATGTTATACCTATAACAATAATACTACAAAAAAGAGGGGAAAGGGAATAGATCTCCACAAGAATTGTTTCTATAGGTCACTGGAATTAAGCTAGTACAGATCTGAAGCTGCTTCTCATATGTTAAGGTGTATATAGGAGACCCTAGAGCAGCCACTAAAAAAAATCCAACTCTCAAAGAATATGGCTTCAAAATCATTACAGAAATTAAAATTCTACATCAGACACTATTCATTTAATGGAAAAGAAATCAGTTAAAGGAGGAATAGAGGCACGACAAGACATGAGACATGTAGGAAACATTATTACTTTCTGGTCTTTGTGCTTTTATAGTTGCCCTATCCTACATTTTGCTTAAATGTCTGTTTCCCACAAGACTGTGAGTGCCTCAAGAACAGGGACATTTTCATCATTGTATCCCAGGGCCTTGCATGGCACCAGACACAGCATAGGCTCAACGTATGAAGGTGGGACTGAACTGTACGGTGTATTAGGCATTCCATGCATTTGAAATGAATGAATGAAGTACAGTGATCGGCGCCAAGAGCTTTTCAGTAACACTACAGATAAAATGCAGTTGTTTGAAAAATCAACCAGCGTGCCAGGGTAAGTGGGCCTGTTCTGGAATTTCAATCTGGAATACGCTGAATTCAAAGTAGCAGCTAAACAAACACATGCAGATGTGCGGACAGGGAGTAACCCAGGGGATTAAAATAGCTCGGAGCTCCAGTTTAAGGGTAAGGGAGAAGGCCCAGCATTTAGCAAATGAACAGATTTGTTATCTTCACAAAATCCGATCCCCACATATCCAGTGTGGGTGGTACAGCGGGAGGATATTTTGAGTCAGAAGTTTGGGTCTAAGTGCTAGCTTAACACGTATGAGAAAACCACTACCTCCTACTCAGCACTGGCTAGAAAATGTGTTGTAAAATTTTGTATTTAGTTCACACAAAATCACAAATCGACTCTAATATTCCAATTTCTTGATAAGGTGGCTAAGACTTAGGTTAATGAGTTTACCAAGTTACAACCGGGAACTGATCAAGTGGAAATGCGAGCCCCCTTCTTCTGTCTACAAAGCCCACGTCCCAAGCAGTTTGCCACACTTGGAAGAAGGCGAATAATGCCCACCCGAATGGAGGTTTGGAGAAAGAGATGAAATGCTGTACATGTGGAAGCACTTCTTCAGCCTAACTGGAAGTGATTGTAAAGGGAGCTCTATTCTGAACAATTTTCTCAAACTTCTATCTCCTACCTCCTCCAGTAGGAAACCCTGCTCTCAGGACAAAGAGGCATCAGGGGCCCTAGTCTCTTCCCCATCCTGGGCCTGGCTCTCCCCCCACCTCAAACAGAGCAGTCTCAGCCCGCCTATGTCTGCAGACGGTGAGTCACACGCAGACTTGTTAGTGGCCAGCCCCTCGGTGCTGTCTACATGGGGGAGAAATGAGTGCCAGAATGTATCGTCTTGGGCTTCCCATACACGGGGTGTTATTTGTCCAAGTCAGCAGCTAGGGAGTAAACCAGAGACAAAGAGAAGAGCCAGGCTATCTCCCAGGGAAGCTAGTGCTCTGCCAGTGAAGAGGGGTGGGGTGTGGGGGTTGGGGGGGGGAGGGGGGAGTGGATTCCCTATCACAGAAGGCATTCAGACATTATCATGCAGGCGGAGTGGTTGTTGCAGAGCTGATTCAGCTTTTGTGGAAGTAGGTGAAGGTTAAGATCTCTTTTAACTGTAAGGTTCCAAACCATAGAGTAATCATATGGTGGTTCTTCGGCATTTGCGTGAAAATGGAAGTACTCTTAGCACAGGCTCTAGAGACTTTCCGTTATACAACTTTCCATATCTGTGGTTTACTACCATATAATTCACCTATGGTTCAATACCATGAATGAGATAGTTCTCCTAGTACTTAAGGGAGAGTTTTCGCTGAAAAGATCTGCCCAAGGTCATGGAGTGATTTGGTGGCAGGGACGAGGCTTTGACCAGGAGTTCAAGGCACATGTTTGCTTTGTTAGCCTAGAAGTGGGAGAAGGTAGAAAGCCTGGAAACTTGAGGCTAGCAAAAGAAAGACTGCTTTCCTCTTAGAAAAACGGTTGACCGATAATGGGGAACTGATGGGCTCATTCCAGAGATCACTCCAAGAACCCCCAAATGGCCTAAAATGAAAAAGAGCACAGTGGTAACTCCCTGAGTGACCCCAGCCCTGAGCACACCAGCTACCCCCTCTGTTTCTGCCATGGAGACAAAGGCCTTCCATCTCCTTAGACCTCATCAGAAACAACGTCCCTCCACAGCCTATTTGCCTGGTTCAGGGCCCTCTGGGATATCTGCCACACAGAGGGGAAGGAAGGAAGCAGGGAAGAGCACTGGGGAAAGTCAGAGGACACCCAGAGGGAATACTATCTTTGCTTTCTAGCGCTGAAGGAAAGTTCCCCCGGACACTTTAGTCTGCATCAGAATCTCCTGTGATACTTTAAAACAAACAGCTGCTTTTCTGGTCCTCTTCCTGGAAAGACTGGTTCTATTTTGAGAACCAAGTCCTTTTTAGCAATCACCTGGTGATTCTGATTGTACAGAAATGCTGCTCTGAGTCTGTGGGTTCTGAACACTTGTATGGTCAGCTGGCCTCAGAGACAGAAACCCTTTTCCAGGATAGCTCTGCAGAGAGGGGGAGGGTGTAGGGGTGGTATGGAAAAGTAGTCCCTCCTTGATGTTGGAAAACTGGCCTTTGGTACCTCTTCTGTTGCTCCCCAGCTGCAGGACCTTGAGGAGGGCATGCAACCTCCCCGAGCCTCTCCGTCCCACCCGTGAAGCCTTCCTCGCAGGCTCGGGAATGACATGCAACAGAGCTTGTGACAGCACTTTGAAAACTGGAGAGCACTGAAAAGATTGGAGGGGTTATTAGTTACCTTTAAACACTAAGAGGTTTGATTCTATGAAGATTCTGTCAAAGTTTGTGAGTCTGTTTGTGAGAGAGAAAATGGAGAAGAGGGAAGATAAGAAAGGAGGGAAAAAGAGAGAACATGAACCTGTGACATGCAGACCTTACCCACTGTCCTGTGCTGCTCTCAGAATTTTCTGGTTCTGCTGCCTCGTTTCCTCTCACATAGGGTATCAATTCGATCGAGACATAAAGGACCCTAAAACATTGTTTTCTGAGTAGGACTTGGCAATTTGTCCCGTTGGCTAAAGTGGGAAGGAGGATATTGGTGCCTGGACCTTCAGTCCCTGTAAAAGAGGAGACGGTATGGAAGATCGTGGACGCCCTGATGACGATTCGGCATCTGGGAATTGAAGCCTGTGTCTCAGGTTCATGAAGGAAGGGGGTGTACTGGGAGCACACCAGGCCTACCTATCTGTTTTGGAGAGGCCTCGGGGAGGCAATCCCATGACAGCTTGTTGAGATGAACCTGGATAATTGCTCCAATGTTTGTACCTGTTAGAAAGGGTCTTGGGAAATGAGTCTTATTTACCATTATTTGAAAATTTCTGTAGGAATTTTGACAAACTGACAAAATATGAATAACCAGAACTTGCATAAAAAAACCACATTGTCAGCACTTCGCACGCCTCATGCTCTCTTGCAGTCACTGTTTCTGCAAAGAGTAACCACTCCTAGTAGCATAATGTAGTTTTGCCCGTATTTGTACTTTATGTAAGTGAAAGCACGTAGTTGTACTCTTTTGTGTCTGTTTCTTTTACTCAGCATTGTTTGTGACGTTCATCCATATTGCTGCACGTGGTTGTAGATTGCTCATTGCTGTATAATGCTCTGTTGTGTGACTATGCCACTGAAAGAAATCCATTTTACCTTGATGAGTTCTAGTAGTCTCTATTTCTGGCTACTGTGAACAGTGCAGCTACACATACTTCCTGGGCATCTATACTTTATGCGAAGTGATTTGTTGTTTTGACTTTATCATTTAGATCTGTTATTAATCTAGAATGGATTATGATATCTGGTGAGGTAGAAGTCAAGATATATTTTTTCCCACAAGTGTGGATATCCAACTAAATCTTTAAAAAAAAAGTTTTTTTTAAAAATTTTTTAATTTATTTTTGACACGGAGAGAGAGACAGAGCACGAGTGGGGGAGGGGCAGAGAGAGAGGGAGACAGAATTTGAAGGAGGCTCCAGGCTCTGAGCTCTCAGCACAGAGCCCTACATGGGACTCAAACTCGCAGACTGCGAGATCATGACCTGAGCCGAAGTTGGATGCTCAGCTGACTGAGCCACCCAGGTGCCCCTCCAACTGAATCTTAAACATGCTGTGTTTCTCCATTTTTTTTTTTTTTGGCTCACTTTATTTTTATTTATTATTCTTTTAACTATTATTTTTTTCTTTCTCCAAATTTTATTTAAATTCCAGTTAGTTGACATACAGTGTAATATTTGTTTCAAGTGTAGAATTTAGTGATTCATCACTTACACACAACACCCAGTGGTTATCACAAGTGCCTTCCTTAATACCATCACCTATTTTTTTTTTATTTTTATTTTTTAGCTTTTATTTATTTTTTATTTTTTTTCTATTTTATTTTTTATTTTTTAATATATGAAATTTACTGTCAAATTGGTTTCCATACAACACCCAGTGCTCATCCCAAAAGGTGCCCTCCTCAATACCCATCACCCACCCTCCCCTCCCTCCCACCCCCCATCAACCCTCAGTTTGTTCTCAGTTTTTAACAGTCTCTTATGCTTTGGCTCTCTCCCACTCTAACCTCTTTTTTTTTTTTTTTCCTTCCCCTCCCCCATGGGTTTCTATTAAGTTTCTCAGGATCCACATAAGAGTGAAACCATATGGTATCTGTCTTTCTCTGTATGGCTTATTTCACTTAGCATCACACTCTCCAGTTCCATCCACGTTGCTACAAAAGGCCATATTTCATTCTTTCTCATTGCCACGTAGTATTCCATTGTGTATATAAACCACAATTTCTTTATCCATTCATCAGTTGATGGACATTTAGGCTCTTTCCATAATGTGGCTATTGTTGAGAGTGCTGCTATAAACATTGGGGTACAAGTGCCCCTATGCATCAGTACTCCTGTATCCCTTGGATAAATTCCTAGCAGTGCTATTGCTGGGTCATAGGGTAGGTCTATTTTTAATTTTCTGAGGAACCTCCACACCGCTTTCCAGAGCGGCTGCACCAATTTGCATTCCCACCAACAGTGCAAGAGGGTTCCTGTTTCTCCACATCCTCTCCAGCATCTATAGTCCCCTGATTTCTTCATTTTGGCCACTCTGACTGGCGTGAGGTGGTATCTGAGTGTGGTTTTGATTTGTATTTCCCTGATAAGGAGCGACGTTGAACATCTTTTCATGTGCCTGTTGGCCATCCGGATGTCTTCTTTAGAGAAGTGTCTCTTCATGTTTTCTGCCCATTTCTTCACTGGGTTATTTGTTTTTCGGGTGTGGAGTTTGATGAGCTCTTTATAGATTTTGGATACTAGCCCTTTGTCCGATGTGTCATTTGCAAATATCTTTTCCCATTCCGTTGGTTGCCTTTTAGTTTTGTTGGTTGTTTCCTTTGCTGTGCAGAAGCTTTTTATCCTCATAAGGTCCCAGTAATTCACTTTTGCTTTTAATTCCCTTGCCTTTGGGGATGTGCCGAGTAAGAGATTGCTACGGCTGAGGTCAGAGAGGTCTTTTCCTGCTTTCTCCTCTAGGGTTTTGATGGTTTCCTGTCTCACATTCAGGTCCTTTATCCATTTTGAGTTTATTTTTGTGAATGGTGTGAGAAAGTGGTCTAGTTTCAACCTTCTGCATGTTGCTGTCCAGTTCTCCCAGCACCATTTGTTAAAGAGACTGTCTTTTTTCCATTGGATGTTCTTTCCTGCTTTGTCAAAGATGAGTTGGCCATACGTTTGTGGGTCTAGTTCTGGGGTTTCTATTCTATTCCATTGGTCTATGTGTCTGTTTTTATGCCAATACCATGCTGTCTTGATGATGACAGCTTTGTAGTAGAGGCTAAAGTCTGGGATTGTGATGCCTCCTGCTTTGGTCTTCTTCTTCAAAATTACTTTGGCTATTCGGGGCCTTTTGTGGTTCCATATGAATTTTAGGATTGCTTGTTCTAGTTTCGAGAAGAATGCTGGTGCAATTTTGATTGGGATTGCATTGAATGTGTAGATAGCTTTGGGTAGTATTGACATTTTGACAATATTTATTCTTCCAATCCATGAGCAGGGAATGTCTTTCCATTTCTTTATATCTTCTTCAATTACCTTCATAAGCTTTCTATAGTTTTCAGCATACAGATCTTTTACATCTTTGGTTAGATTTATTCCTAGGTATTTTATGCTTCTTGGTGCAATTGTGAATGGGATCAGTTTCTTCATTTGTCTTTCTGTTGCTTCATTGTTAGTGTATGAGAATGCAACTGATTTCTGCACATTGATTTTGTATCCTGCAACTTTGCTGAATTCATGTATCAGTTCTAGCAGACTTTTGGTGGAGTCTATCGGATTTTCCATGTATAATATCATGTCATCTGCAAAAAGCGAAAGCTTGACTTCATCTTTGCCAATTTTGATGCCTTTGATTTCCTTTTGTTGTCTGATTGCTGATGCTAGAACTTCCAGCACTATATTAAACAACAGCGGTGAGAGTGGGCATCCCTGTCGTGTTCCTGATCTCAGGGAAAAAGCTCTCAGTTTTTCCCCGTTGAGGATGATGTTAGCTGTGGGCTTTTCATAAATGGCCTTTATGATCTTTAAGTATGTTCCTTCTATCCCGACTTTCTCAAGGGTTTTTATTAAGAAAGGGTGCTGGATTTTGTCAAAGGCCTTTTCTGCATCGATTGACAGGATCATATGGTTCTTCTCTTTTTTTTTGTTAATGTGATGTATCACGTTGATCGATTTGCGAATGTTGAACCAGCCCTGCATCCCAGGAATGAATCCCACTTGATCATGGTGAATAATTCTTTTTATATGCTGTTGAATTCGATTTGCTAGTATCTTATTGAGAATTTTTGCATCCATATTCATCAGAGATATTGGCCTGTAGTTCTCTTTTTTTACTGGGTCTCTGTCTGGTTTAGGAATCAAAGTAATACTGGCTTCATAGAATGAGTCTGGAAGTTTTCCTTCCCTTTCTATTTCTTGGAATAGCTTGAGAAGGATAGGTATTATCTCTGCTTTAAACGTCTGGTAGAACTCCCCTGGGAAGCCATCTGGTCCTGGACTCTTATTTGTTGGGAGATTTTTGATAACCGATTCAATTTCTTCGCTGGTTATGGGTCTGTTCAAGCTTTCTATTTCCTCCTGATTGAGTTTTGGAAGAGTGTGGGTGTTTAGGAATTTGTCCATTTCTTCCAGGTTGTCCAATTTGTTGGCATATAATTTTTCATAGTATTCCCTGATAATTGCTTGTATTTCTGAGGGATTGGTTGTAATAATTCCATTTTCATTCATGATTTTATCTATTTGGGTCATCTCCCTTTTCTTTTTGAGAAGCCTGGCTAGAGGTTTGTCAATTTTGTTTATTTTTTCAAAAAACCAACTCTTGGTTTCGTTGATCTGCTCTACCGTTTTTTTAGATTCTATATTGTTTATTTCTGCTCTGATCTTTATTATTTCTCTTCTTCTGCTGGGTTTAGGCTGCCTTTGCTGTTCTGCTTCTATTTCCTTTAGGTGTGCTGTTAGATTTTGTATTTGGGATTTTTCTTGTTTCTTGAGATAGGCCTGGATTGCAATGTATTTTCCTCTCAGGACTGCCTTCGCTGCGTCCCAAAGCGTTTGGATTGTTGTATTTTCATTTTCATTTGTTTCCATATATTTTTTAATTTCTTCTCTAATTGCCTGGTTGACCCACTCATTCGTTAGTAGGGTGTTCTTTAACCTCCATGCTTTTGGAGGTTTTCCAGACTTTTTCCTGTGGTTGATTTCAAGCTTCATAGCATTGTGGTCTGAAAGTATGCATGGTATAATTTCAATTCTTGTAAACTTATGAAGGGCTGTTTTGTGACCCAGTATATGATCTATCTTGGAGAATGTTCCATGTGCACTCGAGAAGAAAGTATATTCTGTTGCTTTGGGATGCAGAGTTCTAAATATATCTGTCAAGTCCATCTGATCCAATGTATCATTCAGGGCCCTTGTTTCTTTATTGACCGTGTGTCTAGATGATCTATCCATTTCTGTAAGTGGGGTGTTAAAGTCCCCTGCAATGACCACATTCTTATCAATAAGGTTGCTTATGTTTATGAGTAATTGTTTTATATATCTGGGGGCTCTGGTATTCGGCGCATAGACATTTATAATAGTTAGCTCTTCCTGATGGATAGACCCTGTGATTATTATATAATGCCCTTCTTCATCTCTTGTTACGGCCTTTAATTTAAAGTCTAGTTTGTCTGATATAAGTATGGCTACTCCAGCTTTCTTTTGGCTTCCAGTAGCATGATAAATAGTTCTCCATCCCCTCACTCTAAATCTAAAGGTGTCCTCAGATCTAAAATGAGTCTCTTGTAGACAGCAAATAGATGGGTCTTGTTTTTGTATCCATTCTGATACCCTATGTCTTTTAGTTGGTGCATTTAATCCATTTACATTCAATGTTATTATAGAAAGATACGGGTTTAGAGTCATTGTGATGTCTGTATGTTTTATGCTTGTAGTGATGTCTCTGGTACTTTGTCTCACAGGATCCCCCTTAGGATCTCTTGTAGGGTTGGTTTCGTGGTGACAAATTCCTTCAGTTTTTGTTTGTTTGGGAAGACCTTTATCTCTCCTTCTATTCTAAATGACAGACTTGCTGGATAAAGGATTCTTGGCTGCATATTTTTTCTGTTTAGCACACTGTAGATATCGTGCCAAGCCTTTCTGGCCTGCCAAGTTTCAAAGGAGAGATCAGTCACGAGTCTTATAGGTCTCCCTTTATATGTGAGGGCACGTTTATCCCTTGCTGCTTTCAGAATTTTCTCTTTATCCTTGTATTTTGCCAGTTTCACTATGATATGTCGTGCAGAAGATCGATTCAAGTAACGTCTGAAGGGAGTTCTCTGTGCCTCTTGGATTTCAATGCCTTTTTCCTTCCCCAGTTCAGGGAAGTTCTCAGCTATAATTTCTTCAAGTACCCCTTCAGCACCTTTCCCTCTCTCTTCCTCCTCTGGGATACCAATTATGCGTATATTATTTCTTTTTAGTGTATCACTTAGTTCTCTAATTTTCCCCTCATACTTCTGGATTTTTTTATCTCTCTTTCTTTCAGCTTCCTCTTTCTCCATAACTTTATCTTCTAGTTTGCCTATTCTCTCCTCTGCCTCTTCAAGTCGAGCTGTCGTGGTTTCCATTTTGTTTTGCATTTCGTTTAAAGCGTTTTTCAGCTCCTCGTGACTGGTCCTTAGTCCCTTGATCTCTGTAGCAAGAGATTCTCTGCTGTCCTGTATACTGTTTTCAAGCCCAGCGATTAATTTTATGACTATTATTCTAAATTCACTTTCTGTTATATTATTTAAATCCTTTTTGATCAGTTCATTCGCTGTTGTTATTTCCTGGAGATTCTTCTGAGGGGAATTCTTCCGTTTGGTCATTTTGGATAGTCCCTGGAGTGGTGAGGACCTGCAGGGCACTTCCCCTGTGCTGTGGTGTATAACTGGAGTTGGTGGGCGGGGCCGCAGTCCGACCTGATGTCTGCCCCCAGCCCACCGCTGGGGCCACAGTCAGACTGGTGTGTGCCTTCTCTTCCCCTCTCCTAGGGGCGGGATTCACTGTGGGGTGGCGTGGCCCGTCTGGGCTACTTGCACACTGCCAGGCTTGTGGTGCTGGGGATCTGGCGTATTAGCTGGGGTGGGTAGGCAAGGTGCGCGGGGGCAGGAGGGGCAGGCTTAGCTCGCTTCTCCTTAGGTGATCCACTTCAGGAGGGGCCCTGTGGCAGCGGGAGGGAGTCAGATCCGCTGCCGGAGGTTTGGCTCCACAGAAGCACAGAGTTGGGTGTTTGCGCAGAGCGAGCAAGTTCCCTGGCAGGAACTGGTTCCCTTTGGGATTTTGGCTGGGGAATGGGCGGGGGAGATGGCGCTGGCGAGCGCCTTTGTTACCCACCAAACTGAGCTCTGTCGTCCGGGGGCTCAGCAGCTCTCCCTCCCTTTGTCCTCCAGCCTTCCCACTTTCTGAGCAGAGCTGTTAACTTATGACCTCCCAGACGCTAAGTCGCGCTTGCTGTCGGAACACAGTCTGTCAGGCCCCTCCGCTTTTGCCAGCCAGACTCGGGGGGGCTCTGCTTGGCCGGCGAGCCGCCCCTCCGCCCTGGCTCCCTCCCGCCAGTCCGTGGAGCGCACACCGCCTCGCCGCCCTTCCTACCCTCTTCCGTGGGCCTCTCGTCTGCGCTTGGCTCCAGAGACTCCGTTCTGCTAATCCTCTGGCGGTTTTCTGGGTTCTTTAGGCAGGTGTAGGTGGAATCTAAGTGATCCGCAGGACGCGCGGTGAGCCCAGCGTCCTCCTACGCCGCCACCTTTACCATCACCTATTTACCATCCCCCTGCCCACCTCCCCTCCAGCAACCATCAGTTTGTTCTCTATAGTTAAGAGTCTGTTTTTTGGTTTGCCTCTCTTTTATTTCTGCCCTATGTTCATGAGACCTAAATGGGAGACAGGAAACCATCAAATTCTAGAAGAAAATGCAGGCAGTAACCTCTTTGACATTGACCATAGTAACTTTTTTCTAGACATGTCTCCTGAGGCAAGGGAAACAAAAACAAAATAAACTATTGGGACTTCATCAAAATAAAAAGCTTCTGGGGCGCCTGGGTGGCTCAGTCCATCAAGTGTCTGACTCTCAGTTTCGGCTCGGGTCATGATCTCACGATTTTGTGAGTTTGAGCCCCGCATCAGGCTCTGTGCTGACAGTGTGGAGCCTGCTTGGGATTCTCTCTCTCCCCCTCACTCTGCCCCTCCCCTGCTCATGCTGTCTCTGTCTCTCTCAAAGTAAATCAATAAACTTAAAAAAATAAGTTCAATATTCGATATTCAATATTGAATATTTGAATATCAAAAATATTCAATACATAAATAAAAAGCTTCCACTCAGTGAAGGAAACAATCTATGAATGGGAGAAGATGTTTGTAAATGACATACTGGATAAAGGGTTAATATCAAAATATATAAAGAAGTTTTAAACTTAATATCCAAAAACAAATAATCCAGTTAAAAAGTGGGCAGAAGACATGATGACATTTTCCAAAGAAGACATACAGAGGGCTAAGAGACACAGATTTACTTCAAACAAATAATAAGGTGGGGTAGTCTTCAGAGTAGAAGTCTTTCACATCTTTGCTAGATTTATCCCCAAGCGTTTATTGCCTTTAATTAAATAATTCTCAGATTTCTATACTTACAGAAGAATAATAATCCATACCCACAATTATACTATGTTATTACATATTTACCAAGCTAGTAAAATGAATAACAATAGTGAAACATTATTGGTGGGACGATGGGTAAACAGTTACAGTTTCATGGCAAATGGGCAGTATAGGACAGAACTTTAAAACTATCCATATGTGCATGTGGCTGGATTTATTTTTAAGAATGTAGGCTAAGAGAGTAAATCATATGAGAAAGTAATGCTTGTGGAAATGATATTTTTTAATATTCAAAAAAAATTTTTTTTAACGTTTATTTATTTTTGAGACAGAGAGAGACAGAGCATGAACGGGGGAGGGGCAGAGAGAGAGGGAGACACAGAATCGGAAGCAGGCTCCAGGCTCTGAACCATCAGCCCAGAGCCCGACACGGGGCTTGAACTCATGGACTGTGAGATCGTGACCTGAGCTGAAGTCAGACGCTTAACTGACTGAGCCACCCAGGCGCCCCTAATATTCAAAATTTTGAATTAATCCTCAAACAGCATAGTAGGGCAGCATTTGACAAAACTATGGTGTGAGGGTGTATTGACGAACCTCAGAAGGTATAATTATGACAAATGTGTAAACTGTGTTGTTACAAAGACATTCGCAGACAAAATATAAATATGGAAGAGTAACATAATTTAAGTTAAAAGCTGGAACTAAAAATATTGGTGAATATTTACCAATTTTTCCACACTTTCCACAGACGTGGAAGACGCACGTCTGTCAATGAATTAGGAGAGCATATGGGATAGTACAAACTTATGTATTTTAAGTTAGGTGGTGAATTTTTACTCTAAGTTTAAGTAGCCGGTAAGCATGGTTTCAAAGGTAGACTGAAATCATCCCTGCACATGAATCCCAGCAAGTAGGTGATTCTACATTAAACCCAAAATGTTCTTAAAAAGGGTGGTTGAAACACAGGATCCCATCTAGTTTCACAGAGCAGGCCATGGGTGACGCCTTAAGTTCTTGTGAGTGAATTTGCATTAACTACTGCTGCTCAGCTTTAATTTTAATAAGGATTACTGCCACGGCGGTTAACATTCATTGACAACATATTATATCCTAGGGGCACCTGGTTGGCTCAGTCACTAGAGCGTGTGACTCTTAATCTCAGAGTCATCACATTCAAGCCCCATGTTGGGCGTGAAGCCTACTAAAACAACAGCAACAACAACAACAAACAAACAAACAAACAAAACTATGTGCTAGGCATTCACCCTTTATATACTTATATAAATATCTCACTTAAATATCACAAACAATGCTTTAACATACATTACCATATTTAAACTTCCTGACAACACAATAAGGTAGTTTATATCTGCTTTGAAAGGTTAAGTAATTTCCCAGGGTCACACAGCTTACAAACAGCAAAGCTAAGATTTGAACTTGCTGCAGTCTATCTATCTAACTGTAGAGTCAATGTTTACCACTTTGCTGTACTAACTTTTATTGTCAGAAGATAGTATGTAAGCTTACTGTAAGACAAATGGGGATCAAGGGAGCTGGCCATCAGAAATTGACTTCTTCTGGAGGAGATATTATCTACAGTAAACACAACCTATGTCATTAAGCATGCAGCCAGATACCTAAAGGGAAATAGGCAAGAGTAAAAAATAGTACCCCATGGTAGCTTTTTATTTTCTTATGGTGTCTAATTGGTTAGGGTGTACCGTATTATACATGTATTTGTCAAAACTCTTGGTGACTTAGCTCTCCAAGTCCTTTTTGGTAAACTTCAACAATAATCAGTAAGTTATGAAAATATTGGCCTGAGTTGATCTTGGGAGCAATATAGAACAGTGTGGGCTGCAAACCATATTTGTTATGAACTGGTGAAGGTGGTCCTGAATGCTACAATAAATAAGTTTGAACTTTATTCTGCAGGCAGTATAAGGCCCCTGGAGATTTCTAATAGGGTGGTAGTCATATTCAATGAAGGTTAATATGATTGTGGTGTGCAGAATAGATGGAATGGGGAGAGATTAGGGACTGAGGAACATCTAGGAGGGGGTTTCAATCATTCAGCTAAGAGACTATGAACTGTCCATAAGATCATTCTTTCCTGGTCCCTAACTTTATGAGTGCAACCATGGCATTGGGGTTTAGCACATATTAATGGTGCCAGGCGTTGCGCCAAATGGTAAGCGTTGGTATTGCAAAGATGAAATTGACTTGGAAAAACTTTCCCCAAAGATAAAAATTAAATCTTCACGAAAGTAATAATTTTCATAATTTAAGATGTTAAGAGGGATGGGGGTCTCGGATGCCTGGTAAAATGTTACAGTAGGTCTACCCAAGGACTCCACCCTGTCAAACCCTTCCTTTCCAGTCCCGGGTTCTATTATCTCAGCATGGGGACTTCACAGATATGGGGATTCCCAGTGTCAAAAACACTGTTGGTAGGAATCCAAGTCACCAAGGTCACAGTGATGATGGGGGAAAGTTATCTTTCCCTGAAGCTTATTCTTGGACACATACAATAGCGCAACCAATATTTCCTTATTTTGGTCACGAGTTGTTTCAAAAGTATTCAAGTACATCCTTTATTATATTATAAATCTGAATCGCTGTGATTTTAGGGCATTATGATTGTAAGAAATTAAGTTAATGAATGATATTGGCCTGATGATGGGTATGTTTGGAGAAAGTCCTGTAGGTTAGGCATGAAGATTTCAAGTTCAGATCACAGGTCCTGAAAGTGAGGTCTCCATTTTCTCTCATTCTTTAGTGCTTATATGGTGAATGCAATTAAGTGGAGATCCCCATAGTGGATGTGAAGTCACCACTGCTAAGGGGAAGGGATTTTGCTAACCCAAATTAGCTTTCTCAAGGAAGACTTGATGTCTCTGTTCCTCAAGCTATAGATAAAGGGATTCAGCACTGGGGTTACTACTGTGTACATCACTGATGCAACTGTGCCCTTCTCTGGTGAGCGGGTCGAGGGGGGACTGAAGTAAACACAAAAGGAAGTCCCAAAGAATAGAGAAACCACAGAGAGATGAGAGCTGCAGGTGGAAAAGGCTTTCTGCTTCCCCTGAATTGAGGGGATCTTCAGGATGGTCAAGAAAATATGTGTATAAGAGATTATCAGGCAAAGCACACAAACCAGTCCTGCAAGGCCCCCAACAGTGAAAATCACCAGCTCATTAATGAAGGGATCCGTGCAGGACAGACTCAGAAGTGGGTTGATGTCACAGAAGAAGTGTGGGATCTTGCGTTCGGCACAGAAGGACAGATTGTTCATCAAGAGTGTGTGTAAGAGGGAGTGGAGGGCATTCATAATCCAGGATGCAGAAACTAGGAAGACACAGAGCCCAGGGCTCATGACCATGATGTAATGGAGCGGGTAGCATATGGCCACATAGCGGTCGTAGGCCATGACGGCCAAGAGGAATGCCTCCAGCATCACAAACAGCATGAAAAAATACAGTTGCGATAGACACCCTGCATATGAGATGGCCTGATTCTGGATCCATATGTTTGCCAGCATCTTGGGGACTGTGGTGGACACAAAGCAGGCATCGGCAAGAGAGAGGTTGGCCACGAAGAAGTACATGGGCGTGTGGAGGTGGGCATCAGCAATGATGGCCAGAATGATGAGGAGGTTGCCGCCTACTGTGACCAGGTACATGAACAGAAACAGCCCAAAGAGGACTTCCTGCTGCTCTGGCTGCTTGGAAAGCCCCAGGAGGACAAATGCTGAGATGCTGGTCAGGTTTTCCCACTCCATTTGTCGGTAAGCAGAAAGATGGATTAATTGAATGAAATTGGTAAGCCCTGGTTTGTGGACTTTGAAAATGATGCAGTATTCCAACGTTGATCTTCTAGTGTAAGATGGGATCATGAAATATCCAATATTTAACTGCTTACGATGCACAAAAATGGCAGTTTCATATAGTTCAACTGAATATTTGCAAAAGCCTGTGCTTTCTGCCATGGGATACCAAAGATTTGTCTGCAACGGGGGGGGAGAGGTTTTTTTTTTTTAAAGTTTTATTATATAAGCATGAATCCAATACATATACTTTTTTATTATTTTAAGTAACATACTTTTTAAAATTCATGATATAAAGCTTTGGCCTACATAATGAACTGTTTACAAAACTCATCAAGTATAAACAAAAGCTTGCCTTTGCTTGTTCTTAAGCAGTGAGGAGCTTTTAGTCAATCATTGTCGCCGATTTCTGTGCACTTTGTCCAGTCTTGCCTTTCTCCGACTGTGTTAACTAGTCCAGGAGTCAGCAAACCAGAAAACCAGAGCCAGATCCTCCTCACACACTTTTTTTGGCATGGACCTCAAGCTAAGAATGTATTTTACGTTTTTAAGGGTGGTAAAAACCCCCCACAAACCCCACAAACCTTAAAACAAAGAGGCAGATGCAACAAAGGCCATACGTGACCCCACAAAACCTAAAACCGTTGCAACCTGGCCATTCATAGTAAGTTTACCATCCTCTCTGCCAGACTGTAAGTTCTTGGACATCATGATGCAAACACTATTCACCTTTATACACTTAGCCTAATACATGCTTGCTGACACATAATAAGTGATCAATAAGTTTGTTGAATTTACGAAAAATTACTTGGTGTTCACTGGTATGGAGGAGTCATATCAAGTCTGGAACTAATGTTCTAGCTATTTAAGAAGTTCTGAAGAGGCAATTACCAGCACCTTGCGGGAAGAGACTTGAGCATGGGCTGTGGCAAAATAGGTATCACACTGACAAAATTCGTACGTCCCTTTAATCCTTAATATGAAGTCGTTCTTGAAAGTGACTTGCTAGCTAAGACTACTTCCCTAGCCAAATTGACATCTAGGTGTGGACATGTGACCAGCTCTTATTTGAGTGAATGAGGGATTTATCTTTTTTCTTCAGCTTGCTGTATTTGAAGAGCAACCAAAGTATAACATGCATACACACACACACACACACACACACACACACAAGTCATAGTATGTTATGAAGCGTTTGCATGTAGCAGTAGCAGGATCAATCATGTGTTACAGCTGCATCTTAAAGTCATTCATTTAAACATATAATTTGAGCAACAATACCATAACTGTATACCAATACATATACTTTGAAGCTAGGTGGGAGTTGTTTCTTCACAAAACTCTTGTGGTATTCATGTGGACATTGTGACATTAATCCATCCAAAGATTTCACAGGTCAAGTAAATCATTAGCATATTTCCCCAATATTTTGAAAAGCATGGCTATTGGAAAAAAAGGATTTGGAATTGGTGAAAAGCATACCTAATGCTGAAATCATTATCGCCACCAGCTGGTCTGGTGAGAAATCTGGGTGCCATTATAGACCCATTTTTCTTCCTCCTCGCATGCATCCAAATACTACCAAATCCTGGTGATTTTACTTTGTCGATGTAACTAAAATTTACCCATTTCTCTTTATTTACCCACTGTCCTCAGTCCCAGCTGCCACTACCTTCATTCACCATACTCATTTATCACTTAAATATGGGCAGTCATTCTTGCCTACAGGCATACCCACCTGCCCTCTGGTTTCACTCCAGAGAGAATGGGCTTTCTACAAACCATATCTGATTTTGTCACTCTACCTGAAAAATCCTTCAGGGGTTTCTCATTACTTTCAGGATAAACTCTACACATCTTCCTAGGGCCTGAAGACCCTTGATGTCTCCATTGATTCATGGACCTTCCTCTCCATTCTACATCCTATGCCCCACTTATACTTACAATTATTTAGAAGATCTAGATACTTTTTCACCTTTGGGATTTTGCCCATCTTATTTTCTTGTGCTGGAATAGTCTTCCCTCGGGTTTCAGCTTAGATGTCATTTTTTTTCTTTTCAAGTTTTAATTTAAGTTCTAGTTAAAATATATGGTACACTTGATTTCAGGCATATATTTTAGTGATTCATCACTTACATATAATGTCCAGCACTCCTCACAAGTGCCCTTCTCAATACCCATTACCCATTTAGCCCACACCCCACCCACCTCCCTCCATCAACCCTCAGTTTGTTCTCATAGTTAAAAGTCTCTTATGGTTTGCTCCCTCCCCCCCTTTTTCCTTCCCATATGTTCATCTGTTTTGTTTCGTAAATTCCACATATGAGTGAAATCTTATGATATTGTCTTTCTCAGACTCATTTCGCTTAATGTAATACACTCTAGCTCCATCCACATTGTTGCAAATGGCAAGGTTTCATTCTTTTGATGGCCACACACACACACACACACAACATCTTCTTTATCTATTCATTAGTCTTTTTTGAGGAAGACTTTCCTGACTTATTCTCTTGACAACAAACTCAGGTTCACGCCCCTTCCGGCCCTGTGCCTCCCCCATCACAGCATGTGTCACTCTGGACTGTGACCAACTATTTACTTGTCTGTGTTCTCCATTCTACTGTATCTTTGTGAGTAGCCCAAGAAAATGTCTATCTTGTTCATCTTGGAAATGTAGCATTAGCCCTGAGCCTGATACAAGATAGGTACTCAGTAAGTATCTATCATGTGAATGAGTAAGTCTCAAAGAAGTGCTGATGCATAGGGACACTTGTACCCCAATGTTTATAGCAGCACTTTCAACAATAGCCAAATTATGGGAAGAGCCTAAATGTCCATCAACTGATGAATGGATAAAGAAGATGTGGTTTATATATACAATGGGATACTACTTGGCAACAAGAAAGAATGAAATCCTGCCATTTGCAACAACGTGGATGGAACTGGAGAGTATTATGCTAAGTGAAATAAGCCAGGCAGAGAAAGACAGATACCGTATGTTTTCACTCATATGTGGATCCTGAGAAACTTAATAGAATACCAGGGGGGAGGGGAAGGGGGAAAAAAAGTTACAGAGAGGGAAGGAGGCAAACCATAAGAGACTCTTAAATACTGAGAACAAACTGAGGGTTGATGGGGGTGGGGGAGAGGGGGAGAGGGGAAAGTGGGTGATGGGCATTGAGGAGAGCACCTGTTGGGATGAGCACTGGGTGTTGTATGGAAACCAATTGGACAATAAACCAAATATATATTTTATATAATCTATAATATAATAGATCTGTATTCTATAAACTATATATATAATTATATATATAATAATTAATATAATAATTAATTAATTTGAGTTGATAAAGTTTTGGCCATGGGAATATGTAGGAAACATGGTTACAGAAAATAAAGATGTCAAACAAAGCAAATGCGCTCTTTCTAGGTAAAATTCTGGGAATGGAACACTGTTTTATCAGAGGAATTACATCACAGAAACAGTTTCCCACCAGGCTTCATTTTCCCTCTGAAGTGAAGCTTGTCCTATGAATTTGTCAGCCCTGGCACCACCCACCGGAATTACTGTTCAGCTGGCATTGGTGGCACCTCCCTGACCATGGATATTTCCTACCACACTCTCTTTCTCTTTTATGCAGGTAGTGCGGGGCATGTTGCATGCTGCTCCCTCCCCCTCATTACAAATATCCATCAAAGGGGAAAATAGAAAGCCCAGAAATGGCACCGTAAAGATCAGATTTTGGTCTGCTAAAGGTGGCAGTGCCGACTGGCAAGAAAGGAAAGGGGGATTGGACAGATGGACTGGGGGTAGGCTTGTTGACTCTATGGGGTCAGTGAATTTAGATTCACACCTCACAGTGTTGACTGAAAACATGTCAGGTTGTTAAAGCATTTTACATAGATACAACTTAAGGCAACCAGCAGAACATACAGCATGATAGTTGTTCGATCTTGGGACAAGGGTGGCCTAGGTAAAAAGCAATGGAAGCAACAATAAAGGAAAAGAAAATAGGTTGAATCAAATTAAAATTCAAAATTCTCCTATTAAAGAAAAAGGCCACATGCAGAGTAAAAAAGGCAAGCAAAACGTGGGGAGCTATTTTCAGCATATATTATAGAAAGTATATTCTTAAAAGCACAATCATTAATTTTAATAACTAGGTAAGAGACAACCCCCCCCCCCCAAGATAAATGAATAAATAACCACTAACCCTTAAGTCACATCCAGAAGGGGCAGAGACTGGACCTAGCCTCAGTGTTTAATTCCAAGACCTGTTCTTCCACTCCACTCACCACAATTTGTCTGCTCACAGGTGATATCTGCAAGGTCGTCTGCTTGTGTGCCATTGGCCAAAATGTGATCCTGACAGGTGGTGTTCCCTCCACTTTTTCCCAAGAGTTCCCACACTACTCAGGGCCTATGTTTACTAGATTCTTTATTCACCACACCCTTAGACAGAGCTCTCCGTGTAGTGGGGGGAGTAGTGGGGCTCAGTGCGTATTTGTGCATAGCGGCAGTGGTTGGCCCCTTCTAACCACAGCAACTTCTGTGTTCCCTGGCCTCCATACCTGTTGCTTTTTCCACTGCTTGGAGCTGACCTCACCTCTCCCTCACTCAGGACAGAGGTTGCTCATTGGCTTAAGGCAGATCGAAAGGGCCTCAGAATCTCCACTCCTGTCAGTCTTGTCTCTTGGCAGTTTCTGCCTCAGCAGAAACAGAAACTTAGGCCCTAATTCCCCCATCAGTTTTCCTCTTAGCTCCCTAAGTCACAGATCAGAGACTGGGCTTTTTCTTTTCTTTCCATGTTTGCTATAGTTTACCCCCAACTTTGGGGCTATCTCTTGCTGTGTAAGACCCAACACTTCATCCAGACGTAAAACTCATTCAGAGTATAGTCTTTCCTTGTCACATGGGGCCAGTGGGCATTTCTCCAGGCTTGTTATAAAATATAACTCCTGCGACTTGAAACAAATTTGTTCTCATATTAGCTCATTTTAACTGTGTGCTTTTTTTAAGACATAAATTTTCTATGATTGATTGATTATAATTTGAACTTAACTTGGAAGCCCTCTGGACAGAAGTTCACATTGGAAAATGGAAATGAAATTTAGAGAATCTGTGCTCCCCACAGGTGAGGAAAGGAACGTCCAGGGTGGAAAGAAGTAAAAGTTACAAGGTTAGAAACAGGGAATCAGACGGTAATTGGTTGATCAGCAAGTCCTGATCCAACTCCTATGATGTCCAGTTCCTATTCCCATATTGGTCCTAAATATAACAATTTAATCCCAGCTCCCAGGATAATCTATATTTTGTTGGCTAGTGTGCTTATTAAAAAATCCAGAAGAATAAGCAGGAAACCAATAATAGTGATTACTTATTAGAGGTATGGGTATTGGGTGGATGAGACATAGGAGAGGGAGAGAGATTTTCATGTACACTTTTTAGCTCATTTCAAAGTTTAAACCATGTGAATGTACTACCTATTGAAAAATAAATTAATTGACATTTCCCTTCTCCAAAACCAAACAATGGGCTCACAAAATGTATAAAATGAAAGATAATGCAGTATTATGCAGCCTCTCTTTGCTAGAGATTCTGTAAATAGCAGAGAAACTTGTTTGGTTGGAGCCACATCCGTTTAATGCTTTAATGTGGTGTGTGGACATGAATGTGTATGTTTGTGTATTTGTGCATGTGTGTGGGTGTGTGAGTGCATTTGTGTCTCCTGCAGAGGCTAGAGGTTGAGTGCATGGGATCATCACGGAATTATTTGGAGACAAGTCACTGCTGGTTCCTGTGCTCTGTTCTGCTTATAGCACAACGACTCCCACTGTCTGTAAGAGTCTAAGGACCTGGGGATCTGCCTCTAACTCAGTATCATCACTGTTGTTACAGGGCTGTTTGTGAGAGATGCACAACCAGTTGACCGTAGTGTGGGATGGGCGCAGAAGAAAGGGGGAGAAAAGAAGCAGAATGGAGTCTCTTAGGTCTTACCTGGTTGTTCTTGACAATCCCTGAGGGTGTTACCAGCAGGCTTTCATCTGGTTTGCATACATCTTTCCCATTGTGGGTGGTCAGAAGAGGGAGACAGGAACATCTGGTAGAGGCACCAAAAGGAAATTTGCTTCATGCTCTGGATATGTTGAATGATTCTTGCCATCACTGCATCTGCTGAATTTTCTCCTTTTTGTCTCACAATATTAGAAACCTTTTAAATTTTGTCCATTCTGAGAAAAAGGGACAAGATTTCCAGGTTGACTATGACTATGCCAACATATGTCATCCTGGGATGCTGCATTCACAGAACACCACATGGAGCCTAATAACCACCACATAACATACCTTTTCTATTGATTTCAGAATTTGCTGCTAATGTCTGCCCCTTTTACTTGTTCATAGGACCCATGAGAAATGTGTTCTAGTAACTTTATCAGCATCCTTGGAATTAAAATTCTGCTTTTCTTAGCTGTAGGTTGGACCAATCTCAAGACCCATTAAGTTGAAGATAATTAATTCTGTGAAGTACCCCAAACCCCAAAAGATTAAGAATCCAGTGTTTTGTCCTTGCCATAGCTGATCTGGGAGAGGCTAAGGCATTAAGGACCTGCCATTCACCTCTGTGGTCTGAGCACGATCCTAGCATTTTACTTGCCAGCAACACATGGAGATCTTTCAAGGCTTGCCGCAACCATCAGAGACTACAGCCCCAGTGCTGCTCATTAACTCTAGACAATGAGCAACTGTCCTCAGAGGACACATGGGTCTCACTATTCCTTTCTTCAGGAATAGAGAAGGAGTAATTTTAGAGAAGAAATACTTGATCTGCTTTGAGTTTTCCTAAACCCATAGCCCAATGCCACATATTTTAAACTTTCCCATGACTTCCTGGAAAACCAGAGGAGGAATGCAGTATGACAGCTGTGGTTTATGTCACTAATGTTAAATAACAAAATTCAACCAGGTAAATTTGAAGATATTACTGGCTTTACTAAATGATTAATGAATCCGGCAAGACCCCATCTAGCAAGTAAAGAGGTACTCCAAGGAGTTGCACAAAATGGAAGGTTTTTATAGAAGGAGGATGGGGCAAGAAAGCTATTAGCAAAAGAAAAGGATTGTTTGATGCAGGGCTGTTTGCTAGGGGAGAAAGGCAAGGGGTCTTATCATGCAGATGACCTCATTTTTCTTTGGGGGATGGCTAGGGCCCACGTAGCAGCCTCATTGGTGCTGACTGAAAAATTTCTGACTGACCAATTAAGACTACATTTGTGGGGCAGGTTGAAACTGTAGTTAGATTATGTGGGAACTCTAAGTGACGCCATTTGGGACTTTTTTTTTAAACACTGTCATGTGCTACTTGTGGAGTTCTTTGGCATCTTCAGTCTGGACCGGATATTTTGGACTGACTGAAAGTGGTGAGGATAGAGACAGTGAAGGATCAGGGGTGCCTGGGTGGTTCAGTTGGTTGAGTGTCTGACTCTTGATTTCAGCTCAGGTCATGGTCCCAGGGTTGTGGGATCGAGTCCCGTGTTGGGCTCCATGCTGAGCATGGAGCCTGCTTGAGATTTTTCTTTCTCTCTTCCTCTGCCCCTCTTCCCTTCTCTCCTGCTCAAGCTCTCTCTCTCTCAAATTAAAAAAAGAAAGAAAAAAAGAAAGAAACATTGAAGGATCATTTCTCTCTTTTGTTTCAAAGTGATAACTTCCATGAGCCCATGTTTCCCATCTCTGCACTATAGCTCATGCTCTACCAAGGGCGGAGAGTTCTCTCTGCTTGTCAAAGTTCTAGCCATGGCTCCTGCTGGTGCACACATCCTGACGTACTTAGACATGCCTCAGAATTGTATAGCTCCTAAGTGGATCAGCTGTGGAGCTGAGGGAAGAGCATTGTCATAAGGAAACTGGGCTCAAATCCCATCTTACTAGACCTGCATCTTACTAGTTGAAAGACATTGAATAAATCACTTCACCTTTCGGAGATACAGCTTTCTTATCTGTAAAGGAGGGCTATTTTCTTTCATGCCACAGGGCTATTTGGAAAATTAAAAAACACAGTAATATGTGACACAATAATACAAGACACTCAGGCTGGAATCTTATACTCTTAGATGATTTAATCTGTTTCCATAACTTTACTTATCACTTTACAGTGGTCTATGTGCTATTAATTGTACTTCAAAGTTTCGTATCTTTCATTCTACTATTTAATTGAATACTTCCATGAAAATGTCCCAAAAGAACCCTTGAAAACATACCTAAGTGGAACTAATTTTTCTTAAATGACTCTCTTGTTAACAATTTTCATTAAACATATTGCTGACTTTTTATGGAAACCTCAAAACCTTGAAGATATCTTACTACTTTCATAATAATTACCATATTCTATTGTTCATATTTCCATTACCTTTGCATTTGCACTTGACCCTTGAACAGCTGGGGTTAGGGGCATCAACCCCCTACACAGTCAAAAATCTGCAAATAGCTTTTGATTACCCTAAAACTTAACTATTAATAGTCTACTATTGACTGGAAGCCTTACCAATAACATAAATAATCTATTAACACACATCTTGTATACTATATGTATTATATACTGTATTCTTACAATAAAGTAAGCTCGAGAAAGGAAAATGTTTGTTAAGGGAATCATAAGGAAGAGAAAATACATTGACAGTACTGTACTATAAAAAACTGTGTATAAGTGGACCCGTGCAGTTTAAACCCCTGTTTGTTCAAGGGTCAACTGTAGATCCTCTTCTATATCTTCACTGTTTCTTTAGATTGCTCTGAGGGTCTCACCAATCCTCTCTGTTCCCTTACTGCTCTCTGTCTATCCAATCTTAGTTCCACACAAACTCTCACCATTGCTACACGCAGAGCTTTTATTATCTATCTACATCTATCATCTATATTTCTATTATCTATCTATCTATCTATCTACCTATCTATCAATCATCTATCTGTATACACAGTACCATAAACACTCCTAGACTCACCATGCAACCTGATAGTTAGGTCTTTAGTAATAACTCATGTCTAACTACATGGTATCTCCAGTTACATTCTCCTGACTCTCCCCTTTTGAATTTCCTCTCATACTGAATCCTATACTTATCTTTGCTTTGTTTTTGTTTGGTTTTTTTGTTTGAGAGAGAGAGAGAGAGAGAGCGTGGGGGAGGGGCAGAAGGGGATGAAAAAGAGAATCTTAAGCAGGCTCCATGTTCAGCACAGGTCCCGACATGGGGCTTGATCCCATGACCCTCGGATCATGACCTGAGCCGAAATTAAGAATTAATCACTCAGCTGACTGAGCGATCCTGGCACCCCGGGATTTACATTTTTAAATATTATTGTTATGTTGCTGTAATATACTGTATGTATGCTGTAATAATAATTACATTATCATCATCATCATCATCATCATCAAGGCAGTACTATTGTGGACTGAGACCCCTCAGAAATGAAGGTCTGGATCATCTCAGCAGGTGAAGACCTAGTGGCAGCTGTTTGGCAGCTCCCCTCAGAGACGTGAGCTTCTGAGGTCATCCCTCAGACATGTGGTCATCCCTCTTCTGAGTTCCTAGGTTCTGGTAATATCACCTTTCCCTTTTGTACCTAGGGGAAGTGATTTATTCTTGTGGTTAATAATTTCTGGGCTACCTTCACATCCATCTCTTTCTCCTACAGTTTTTTTCAGGACACACTTATATATCTACTTCCCTGTATTAAATCTTCTGGGTTTAAAAATACTAGATGTGACCCAAACTGAAATACCAGTCATAGACTGTAGTCTTTTCCAGACTTAGTCAATCCCTGGACATTGGTATGTGAAGAAATTTAAATTAGCGTGTTAAAATTATTCCAGGACCAAATCAAAGGGAAATGAGTGAGACAATGACTTGACATACCAGTGCAGTGATTTATTTATAATCAGTGATTTTTTTTTTGTATTATAATCATACACATAGATTCTTATGATTACTTATGATTACAGTAGAGGAGGCTAACTTCCCTTGTCCAAGTTACACAGAGGAATAGCATGAGACAGATACAGAGCAGTTAAATGGTATGGAGTTCTCCTAAGAGCCTTACATTCTCAGGCCTTCTTTTATTTTTTATCTTTTTATTAAAAAAAATTTTTTTAATGTTTATTTATTTCTGAGACAGAGACAGAGCATGAGTGGGGGAGGGTCAGCAAGAGGGAGACACAGAATCCAAAGCAGGCTCCAGGCTCTGAGCTGTCAGCACAGAGCCCGACACAGGGCTCGAACTCACAGACCATGAGATCATGACCTGAGCTGAAGCTGGACGCTCAACCAACTGAGCCACCCAGGCGCCCCTCTCAGGCCTTCTTTTATACTCTCCTCTTTGGCACTTAATATTTCACTAGGGGAAATATTTGAAGCATATCATGCTATCTGAAATTACCCATAACAACAAAATTAACCTTGTTGCAGTCATTGTTTAAAAATAAGATTGCAGGGTTCATTTATTCATCTCACACAAATTTATTAAGTAATTACTATATGCCAGCACTGTCTAAGTTCTGAATATACAACAGTGAACAAAACAGACCCCAAATCTTCATATTCTCATGGGTAGAAACAAGCAATAAATTTGTATAACCTTTTCCTTGGCCAACCTTGAAATTCCCTACATAAAATGGCTCCATTTCCTCTGTGATTTGGTCAGCCATTCACACAGATTCATATGCATTTGTAACCAAAATCTTTTTCGTTGAAAAGAAGATAATTGGGATAGTTCTCATCCTTGGTGTTTTAGAGACCCAGAGAGCATTAAAAGGTGAATAACATCATCTTTTGACATCCAAATTCTTCCAACATGGACAAATAGCTGACAATGTGAATTATCTATAGAAAACAATAATTTTATATTTTTAGGGCAGTTAAAAATAGTAGATCATAAAGCAACTTGCACACTGTTCCAAGATACACTCATTTCACCTCTTCAAAATGTTATCCTCTTTGGAAATATGATATTTAAGGACAATCATTTATAAATTATTAATATTTTGAAAAAAAAATTTATAATTTTCTCATGAACAGGATCAAATCATAGGTAGAGGAGTTCCTCATTGGTTATTTAGGACCTGTTGGATTAACTGTCTCTGTTTAGGAAATATCACCTACATATCAGGGCTGATCAACCAGAATCAGTCTTATCTTCCCTGGGGCATACTGGAGAAACAAGGTCACATCAGTTTCAATACTGCTCTTTTTTCTTCATTTATTTGGCACTCCAATCTGTTGTCACAGTAACTTTATTTCATGATGTAATTAATTAAGTTGGAATATTTATTACTTTAAAATGCAATAACTATCAATGAGTATGATTTTGGTGTGATTTTAAGGAGAATCATCTGCTCTTTAGAAACAGTCTAGTTTAATCAATAATACAACAAGAACAAAAATACCTCCTGTGTCATTGCCTTTAAAGATTTTACTGGATGGGTAAATAATGTCTAGTCCAAATTATGTCTGACATTACCAGATTACAGTGCAGAGACTGATATTTTCATTTGCTCATCTGATTTTCCACCAAGAATCATTGGATACACTTTACATGAACAAGACTGGGAGAGAGGTACAGTGATGTTTTAAGATAGTTCTTGCCTTCAGAGGCTTGTAAGCATTGTAGGGGTGATTAACATATATCCAAGAAAAACTGACATTTGAATAGTGATGTTTAGCCTTCAAGTCATGGACTTTTGCAATCCTCATGCTCTGTGACCATGGTGGAGCAGATATTATTATTCCTAATATGTTGATATAGAAACAGAGCGTCAGATATTTTCAACTTTACTCTGATTATCAGTAGCTTATCTAGGACGTGAACCCAAAATTTCTGTGCTGGCAAAAGGACAATTGGTACAAAGTGATGATTTCAATAAGGTGTGTCATAAACTTACTAGATTTCAGAGAAGGGGATTTTGTAGCTGGAAAGATCAAAGGTTGCTTCTTGGAGGGGATGAACATTAAGGGATGGACTTCCAAGTGCATCCTAATTGATGACTGCATTCCTCAATATGACCTCACATTGGTTATGAGGAAATTCTCTTGCTGAATAGTATCCTCAGGGCAGCCTTCATGTCTCTGTTTCTCAGACTATAAATGAAAGGATTTAGCATTGGAGTCACTGCCATGTACATAACAGTCATGATTGCATCCTTTAGGCTGTAACTAGTCAGAGGGCGGAAATACATGCCCATGACTGTCCCATAATACAGAGAAACAACAGTGAGGTGGGAGCCACAGGTGGAGAAGGCTTTGAGCATGCCCTTAGTGGAAGGAACCCATAAAACCGTGGAAAAGACCCGGACATAGGAGATGATGATGCATAGTAATGGCACAGAGAAAATACCAACCCCTAGGTACATCATCTTCACATTGAAGTGGATGTCAGAACAGGACAGCTTAAGCAAAGGGGTAATGTCACAGTAGAAGTTGGCTACCTCCTTGTTGCCACAGAAGGACAGACTAGCTGTGAGCAGAGTATGGGGGAGGGCATTGGCGTTTCCAACCACCCAAGATCCAACAACTAGAAGGACACAAGTCTGTGGACTCATAATTGTTGTGTAATGAAGTGGGCGGCTGATGGCCACGGCACGATCATATGCCATCGCAGCCAGGATATAGCTATCTGTGTTACCCAAGGCAATCATAAAATACATTTGTGTTAGACATCCCCCAAAGGAGATGGATTTGCTGTGCAAGACATGGTTGGCTAGCATCTTGGGGATGGTTACAGAGGAGAATAAGATGTCAACAAAGGAGAGGTTGGCAAGGAAAAAGTACATGGGGTTGTGAAGGCGAATGTCAGAGCGAATAGCCAAGATGATGAGCAGGTTTCCAGTCAATGTGATAGGGTAAATGAACAGGAAGAAGATGAAGAAGAAGTCTTCCTGTACCTGCTGACCAGTAACTCCCAGGAGGATGAATTCCAGGGTAGAAGATTGGTTGTCTTCTTTCATGGTTCCTTCATTAAGAAAGGGGAGAAGAATCCAGAATTATTAATGGAGTTTATGTAATGATCTTCCTTATCCATCAGTTTTGATTCAAGTGACTATCAATCTCTACGATGTGTTTACTAAATCCAGAGATAGCCAACATTTTGGGCAAATATCCTTGTTGATTAGTGAAACTGATCAACAATTAACTCTTGACACTCATGTCTAAGAAGTGAACAATCTGTGAATCAAAAGTGGCCATCCTCCCCCATCTCAGAACCATCACTCAAACACCTAGGATTCAATAAATTCACAAATGCCTTTACACTGTATGTGCTGGATATTTTGCTAGACTAATGGAAAAAAGCACAAATATGTGAAAAATACAATTTTTTAGTCCACTTATTCGACATGTAAGACAAAGTCTGTGCTCTCAGGAACTTTACAATGTAATAGAAAAGCCAAAAATAGCACATTTTTAAAATTTCACACTACAAGGAATGAAAAGCACTTAGAAATCTTGATAAAATACTCCAGTACAAAAGATGTGTCATTACAAGGGCCAGCCATGAAATTAAAAATTGTTCCAATGACCAAACTAATAGAGATCCTAGAGCCCAGGAAGTAACAGGTGTCTATGCTGACATTGGATTATTGTAAATCACCAGGATCACTGGGTTTTTGTCCTAGCAAAAACAAGCCTAGTGAATTTCCTCCCCAAGCACCTCATTTTCAGAGAAGAATTTCACCATGTCCTTTTACAAGGTATATCTCTTTGAAAAACTCTCTAATATCCATAATCACAAAGCTTTTCACTTCCCTTCCTTTATTATTATTTTTCTCACTCTGGGTGTATAGCCAAAGGAAATGAAATGGGGTATTGAAAAGATTTCTTCAGTCTCATTTTTATGGCAGCATTATTCACCGTACTGAGCTATGGAAACAACATAAGTGTCCACCAAGAGATGAAGGGATAAAGAAGATATTATATTCTATCTCTCTCTCTTCTCATTACATGAAATAAGCCAGACACAGAGACAAACAGTGAATAATCTCACTTCTATGTGTATTTTAGGAAAGTCATAGTAATAGTAACAGTTAGCCATAGTTGATGCTGATCTTGAGAACTTGGGTTCTGGAGCCAAGGTTTGAGTCCTAATTTTGCTACTACATCTCTATGTGACTTTAGGCAATTCAATTCACCATTTTTCACCTGATAAAATGACAAAAATACCTTACCTTTGGAGGTTATGTGAGGCTCAAAGGAGCTAATGCAGGTAGTGCAGTTGCTGGCTATCTATCCTTGATTTGTCACTGTCATAAAGACCCTTTTCCACAACATTCACACCTCCTATTGAGGAGTCAGCTCAGATGCTGTCAAAGGGGTTTTGGTTCTGTGGCCTTCACTCCTCTTCCACGAGTGGGAAGTTCACAGCCAGCTGCTGAAGCACTTGTGAACATTCCTCCCTGGGGAGGCAGGCATGCTGCAGAAAGGGTCAGTAGTAGGCCTGAAGAGTGGGTCTCTGGTCCTCTGCACTTGAGGTGAAGGAGCTAGGACTTGGATGGTTTGGACAAAAGAGCCTCGAGTTTCCTAATGATAGAGCAGAAAGGATGACTGTTCTAGATGGGCCATGAAGACGGGAACTCTAGCTTCCTCCTCAGGAAGCAAGGTGGTCATAGAATAGAGAAAATTAGGAATTCTTTACCAGGTTATAACATCTCTTGAAACGTGACTCCCTCAGGTCTTCATCCTGACCATAGTCAGAGTAATTGTTGAGACTCATTACACACTCCTATGGCTGTGCCCTGAGGAGACAGTGGTTCTCCAGAGTAATCTTTCCCAGAGTTCTTTTCTAGAAGGAAGTATGGGCAAGAGAGTTTCCTAGAGAATGTGTCTCCAGGGTCCAAGCTCTGAGCTGACCTCTTCTAAACACTTTGTTGGCATACGGGCTCCTGGCACCAATTAGAACATCCTGTTGGGTGCTGCAAAGACTGTGGTACAACTGAGTAAAAGAAATAGTCAACAAAGTGAAACAATAACCTATGGAAAGGGAGACGATATTTGCAAACCATATATTTGATAGGGGGTTTATAACCAAAATATTTAAAGAACTCATGAAACAAACACACATACAAACAAATTGAATGAAAAAATAGGCAGCAGAACTAAATAGACATTTTCCAAGAAGACACCCAAATGGCCAACAGGTACAGGAAAAGATGATCAGTGTCATCAGTCACCAGGGAAATGGAAATGAAAACCACAATAAGATATCACTTCACACCTGTTGGAATGGCTATTATCAAGAAGATGTGTGGTAATAAAGTTGGCAAGGGTGTAGGTGTAGAGAAATGGAAACTTGTATGGACTGTTGGTGAGAATGTAAATTGGTGCAGCCACTATAGAAAACAGTATGGAGATTCCACAAGCAATTAAAAATGGAACTACCATATGATCCAGCAATTTCATTAACTTCTGGGTATATATCCAAAGGAAATGAAACAGGGTATTGAAAAGATATCTTCGGTCTCATTTTATGAGACTATTATATATATTATATATATGTATACATACGTATACATACACACACATATATAGTGCATTTAATGGAATATGATTCAGTCACAAGAAAGAAGCCAATTCTTCCATTTACATAATAATAGTGAAGCTAAGGGGTCTCAGTGAAATTAGCCAGACGCAGAGACAAATAGTGAATGATCTCACTTCTATGTGTATTACAGGAAAGTCACAGTCATAGTAACAGAGAGTAGAGGATGGTTTATCAGGGCCTGGGGGTGTGGGAGAGAGGGAGATCAATTTTTCTGTGTGGAATGATCCTGGCATTTTAAGAGTAAATTCCACTTGGTCATGGTGTCTAAACCTTTTAATATGCTGCAGAACTCTGTTTGCTACTGTTTTGTTGAGGATTTTTAGATCATTGTTCATAAGGGATATTGGTATGAAGTTTTCTTTTTTTTTTTCTTGTAGTGTCTTTGGTTGTTTTGATATCCTCACAGAATGAGTTAGGAAATTCCTCTCCTCTTCAATATTTGGAAAAGTTTGAGAAGGATTGGTACTAGTTCCCTTTAAATGTTTGTTAAAATTCACCAGTGAAGCCCGTAGGTCCAGGGATTTTCTTTGTTGGAAATTTTTCATTACTGATTTAATGTCCTTACTAGTTATAGGTCTATTCATATTGTTTGTTTCTTCATGATTTAGTTTTGGTAGGTTGTGCATTTCTAGGAATTTGTGCACATAACCATTCATAATGCTCTTATTATCCTTTTTTAACTATTGAAATGGTAATAATGTCCCCACTTTAATTTCTGATTTTAGTAATTTAAGTCTTTTTTATCTTTAGTCTATCCAGATAATTTTTTGTCAATTTTGTTGATGGTTTTGAAAAACTAACTTTTGGGTTTATGATTTCCTCTACTGTTTTTCTATTCTCTATTTCATTTTTCTCTAATCTTTATATTTCCTTTCTTCTGCTAGTTTTGGGTTTTAGCGTGTTCTTTTTCTAAGTTCCTTAGGTTGTAAATTTAGACTATTGATGGGAGATCATTCTTATGTTTATTTTAATTTAATTTAATTTAATTTATTTATTTTTAATTATTTAAATCCAAGTTAGTTAACATATAGTGTAATAATGGTTTCAGGAATAGAATTTAATGATTCATCACTTACATACAATACTCAGTGCTCATCCCAACAAGTGACCTCCTTAATGTCCATCATCCATTTAGTCCATCACCCCACCCAACACCCTTGTAGAAAACCTCAGTTCATTTTCTGTACTTAAGAGTCTCTTAAGGTTTACCTTCCTCTGTGTTTTTATCATGTTTTTTCCTTCCCATCCCCTATGCTTATCTGTTTTGTTTCTTAAATTCCACATGTGAGTGAAATCATATATTTCTCTGACTGACTTATTTCACTTAGTGTAATATGATATTTGCAAACCAACCAAATATCTACTTCCATCCACGTTGTTGCAAATGGCAAGATTTCATTCTTTTTTGATCGATGAATAAAATTTCAATGTGTGTGTGTGTGTGTGTGTGTGTGTGTCTCCTCTCCTTTATGCATACATCATTTGGTGGACATTTGGGTTTCTTCCATAATTTGGCTTTTGTGGATAGTCCTCCTATAAACATTGGGATGCATGTACCCCTTTGAATCAGCATTATTGTATCCTTAGGATAAATACCTAGTAATGCAATTGTGGGGTTGTAGGGTAGCTCTGTTTTTAAATTTTTGAGGAACTTCCATACTGTTTTCCAGAGGGGCTGCACAAGTTTGCATTCCCACCAGCAGTGCACAAGGGTTCCCCTATCTCTGCATCCTAACCAACATCTGTTGTTTCCTGAGTTGTCAATTGTAGTCATTCTGCCAGGTGTGAGATGGTATCTCATCGTGGTTTTGATTTTTATTTCCTTGATGATGAGTGACATTGAGCATCTTTTCATGTGTCTGTTAGTCATCTAGATGTCTTCTTTGGAAAGTTGTCTATTCATCTCTTCTGCCCAGTTCTTCACTGGGTTAATTTTTTTGGGGTGTTGAGTTTGATAAGTTCCTCTCTCTCTCTCTCTCTCTCTATATATATATATATATATAGAATATATATATATATATATATATATTCATCTATTTTTGAGAGACTGAGAGACAGAGCATGAGTGGAAGAGGGGCAGAGAGAGAGAGAGAGAGAGCGAGGGAAACACAGAATCCGAAGCAGGCTCCAGGTCTGAGCTGAAAGCACAGAGCCCAATGTGCAGCTTGAGCTCATGAACCATGAGCTCATGATCTGAGCTGAAGTCAGACACTTAAACAACTAAGCCCCCCGAGTGCCCCAAGTTTGGTACATTCTTTATAGATTTTGGATACTAACCCTTTATCTGATATGTCATTTGCAAGTATCTTTGCCCATTCTGTCTGTTGTCTTTTAGTTTTGTTCATTGTTTCCTTCACTGGGTAGATTTTATGAGGTCCCAATAGTTCACTTTGTTTTTGTTTCCCTTGCCTCCAGAGACATGTCTAGTAAGAAGTTGCTGTATCCGAGGTCAAAGATGTTGTTGCCTGTTTTGTCCTTTAGGACTTTGATGGTTTCTTGTCTTACATTTAGGTCTTTCATCCACTTTGAGTTTATTTTTGTTCCATACTGGTTTTATAAGTGATCAGTCTAATACTTTCATTATGTTTGGTTTTACCTGTGAAATTTTTCCTTTCATAATTTTCTTAGTGTTGAAAATGGCCTTTCCTTATCATTCAAAGAATTCCCTTTAACATTTCTTTTAACACTGATTTGGTAGAGAGGAATGCCTTTAACATTGATTTGCCTTGGAAACTATCTCTCCTTCTATTCTGAATGATAGCCTTACTGGGTAGAGTATTTTTGGTTACATGTTTTTTTTCCTTTTGGCACTTCAAATGTATCATGCCATTTCCTTCTGGCCTACAAGGTTTCTGCTGAGAAATC
This sequence comes from Panthera uncia, assembly GCF_023721935.1. Classification (NCBI taxonomy): domain Eukaryota; kingdom Metazoa; phylum Chordata; class Mammalia; order Carnivora; family Felidae; genus Panthera; species Panthera uncia. The sequence goes on from NC_064814.1 coordinate 45,534,735, forward strand.
AGCTTATAGCTTTATGAGGTTTCCCTTGTATTCAACTGTTTTCTCTTGCTGCTTTTAAAATTCTCTCTATCACTACTTTTTGCCATATTTATTATTATGTATCTTGGCATATTCTGGTTGATTTTGTTGGGGCCTCTCTGTGCCTCCTGGATCTGGATGTTTGTTTTCTTCCCCAGATTAGGGAGGTTTACAGTTATTACTTTTAAAATAAATTTTATTCTCCCCTTTTCCTTCTGGGATCCCTGTAATGTAAATAGTATTATGCTTGATGATACTTCAGAGTTCCCTTAACCTGTCCTCCTTATTCTATTATTCTTTTTTCTTTTTGCTCTTCAGGTTGGTTGCTTTCCATTATTCTTTCAGCTCACTGATCCTTTTTTCTGCCTCTGTAATCTGCTCTTGGTTTCCTCCAGTGAAATTTTAACTTCAGTTATTGAGTCCTTTTATCTCTGATAGATCATTTTTTTAAATATTTTATATCTTTTTGTTGATGGTCTCACTGAGAGCCTCCACTCTTTTCTCATGTCCAGTGAGTACCTTTATGACCATTCCTTTGAATTTGTTACCAAGCATATTGCTTATATCCGTTTCATTTAGCTCTTTGCTGTGGTTTTGTCCTCTTCTTTCATTTGGGACCCATTCCTTTTTCTCCTCATTTCATCTAACTCTCTGTTTGTTTCTGAGTATTAGAAAAGTCAGCTATGTCTACTGATCTTGAAAATAGTGGCCTTCTGAAGAATAGATCATGTGGTGGTCTGTAGCACAATGTTCCCTGTTTACCAGAACCAGGCACTTCAGGGGTGTCCCCTATGTAGGTTGTTTTCACCTTACTATTGTGGCTGAGTCAGGGTTGCCTTCAGTCCAGTCAGCTGCAATGGCCAACTTTGTCTCTTGTGGGCAGGGTTTTGTTCCTGTGCTGTTAAGGGGCCAGTTTGGGACCTCTGTGGGCTTATAGTTGGGCAGTGTCAGCAGTCATACCAAATGCCTGTCCTCAGTGCATGTGCCAGGGTGGCAGGCAAACTGAACTGTGTAGTTCTTTTCCTGTGTTGTCCCTTAAGAGGCTTTAGTTGGTGAGCAGGGTCTGCAGTCAGATCAAATGTCTGCCCCCAATCCTTTTGCTGGGGCTACAGTGAACACAAACTGGAGGGCCCTCTTCCAGTGCTGACCCTTGAAAAGATTTTGTTGGTGGGCAGGGCTGACAGTCAGATCATGTGTTTACCCCATTCCGTCTGCTGCGGCTGCAGGCAAACTGGTGTGTGTGGTTTTCTTCCCCTTTCCCCAGGGAAGAAGTCACTTTGGACTGTTGCTTGTCCCTCCTGGATCTGCTTGCAGGATGTGTCACAGTAGAAACCACTTTGGAAGGATGCTTGCCAAGTAGCATGCTTTTGTTTGGGTAGATTTACAGAACAGAAGGGCAGGGCACAGAGTGTTACCAAGGTAGGTTAAGGGTGTTTGCACTGGTTCCTGCAAGTGTATGCATCTCTAGACTGGGGAAAGGGGAAATAAATGATGCCTATCAGGTCTTTTGTTTTTGAAGAAGTCTCCTAAAGGTCTCTGCCCCTCCAGCATGTTCTGAGATTAGTAAATAAATTTCCCTCACATATTCCCCACCTGTTTTCAAGCTACTGCTTGTATGCTGTATCTTGGTGTGGTGGTTTGTTATGCTGGGTCTTTAAGGGTGGGGACTCAGTTTCCTATTACCTTCCAGGTCTCCCATAACTAGGCCTGCTGATTTTTAAAGTACCCCTTTTTAAGCCCCACTAACTGTAAAAACTCTGGGAAGTTAAACTTTACTAGTTTTCAAAGCCAAATATTATGGGAACTCATCTATCTAGTGCAGCTTCCATGTCTGGGGTCTCTGATGTCTGCTCTTCTCTCTTCTCTGTGTTTGTGGTGCCCTTCCTGTTTGTGGTTAGTCTTGCTGGGAGTTTGGTTCCTGTCCCCATCTCCATCCTTCTACCCTTCTTAATGTATCCTCATCTCTAAGATGAACTGTGGAAAGTCTGTTTTGCCAGTCTTCAAGTAATTTTCTGGGTTGGTTGCCTTGATGTGGCTATTATCTAGGTGTATCTGTGGGACGAGGTGAGATGAGGATACCCCTACTCCACCCTCTTTCCAGAATTCTCTGCCTTTTTTTTCTTAATACATTTTTATTGCATATATCTATTCCCAGACAGTTTTTTTGTTTAGTTATTTATAACCTTACAAAATACTATCAATAATTTTAGGGATTTACTTTTTTTTTTTTTTTTTTTATCTAGGTCTATCCTTTATAGGATATAGGATACAGTAATTAGCAGTCACATTTAGAGGAACATATGTTGAGGTCCAGTTGTGTCCTGAGGGCAGTACCCCATGGAGGTGGGATGTGCTACCACTGAAGACCATGGAAACTTTCCCAAACCTGGAAAGTCTTCTAAACTGGTTCTTTGAGAGTGTTTGTGGAGCTCACCTCCAGCAAACTCTTCTTTCCCCAGAGGCTTGTGGGAAGGGTTGGAAGTCCCAATCCTGTAATCTCTTGGTTTTTCTAATGGAAAGCCCAATCCTGAGGCTATATAGGGAAGGGATTTACATTTTTAAATATTACTATTATGTTGCTCAGATTCAGTAAAATATCTCTGTGAGCCATCCAGGAAAAGAAATTTCTCTACTGGCTGGAGAGACTAAGCCAATTACTAAGGACATTTTGTTGCCTTCACACAATGGCGGGGGGGGGGCGGCAAGGAGGACCGTGTCTAGAACTATGTATGGGGTGATTTTTGTGTTTCCATGCCAAATAATAGAGATTAAAAGGAATTACAGCATAATAATAACAAAATAATAAAATAATAATAATAATAATAAAGGCAGTACTATTGTGGACTGAGACCCCTCAGGAATGAAGGTCTGGGTCATCTCAGCAGGTGAAGACCAAGTGGCAGCTGTTTGGCAGCTCCCCTCAGAGACGTGAGCTTCTGAGGTCATCCCTCAGACATGTGGTCATCCCTCTTCTGAGTTCCTAGGTTCTGGTAACATCACCTTTCCCTTTTGTACCTAGGGGAAGTGATTTATTCTTGTGGTTAATCTCTGGGCTACCTTCACATCCATCTCTTTCTCCTACAGTCTTTTTCAGGACACACCTATATATCTACTTCCCTGTATTAAATCTTCTGGGTTTAAAAATACCAGATTGTGGGGGTGGGGGGGTGGGAAACGCCTGGGTGGCTCAGTTGGTTAGGCATCCACCTTCGGCTCAGGTCATGATCTCATGGTTCCTGGGTTTGAGCCCCATGTCAGGCTCTGTGCTGACAGCTCAGAGCCTGAAGCCTGCTTCAGATTCTGTATCTCTCTCCCTCTTTCCCCTTCCCTACTCACACCCTGTCTCTCTCAAAAATAAATAAACATAAAAGAAAAATTTAAAAGTACCATATATGGGCCATATTGGTGGCTCAGTCAATTAGGTGTCTGACTTCAGCTCAGGTCGTATCTCATGATCCGTGAGTTTGAGCCTTGCACTGAGCTCTCTGCTGTCAGTGCAGAGCCTGCTTCATATCTTCTATCTCCCTCTCTCTCTCTGCCCCTCCCTCCTGCTCATTCTCTATCTCTCTCTCTCAAAAATAAACACTAAAAAAAATCAGATGTGATTTGTGTTTTCTGAATAGGCCTGAACTGACCCAAGCTGACATACCAGCCATAGACTGTAGTCTTTTCCAGACGTAGTCAATTGATCCATTGTACATGTACCCAAACATTGGTACACGAAGAAATTTAAATTATGGTGTTAAAATTATTCTAGGACAGCATGTTTGACAGGATCAAAGGGAAACAGCTGAAACAATGACTTGACATACAGGTACAATAATTTTTATTTGTATAATAATCATACACATAGATTCTTATGATTACTGTAGGATTCAGTAGAAGACATTAACTTCCCTTGTCCAAGTTAAACAGAGGAATAACATGAGACTGATATAGAGCAGCTAAATGGTATGGAGTTCTCCTAAGAACCTACATTCTTAGGCCTTTTTTATACTCTCCTCTTTGGCACTTAATATTTCACTAGGGGAAATATTTGAAACACCTCACGCTATTTGAGCTTACCTATAACAACAAAATTAACCTTGTTGCAGTCATTGTTTAAAAATAAGATTGCAGGGTTCATTTATTCATTTCACACAAATTTATTAAGTAATTATGCCAGCACTGTCTAAGTTCTGAATATACGACAGTGAACAAAACAGATCCCAAATCTTCACATTCTCATGGGTAGAGACAATAAATTTGTACAACAGTACAGCAAATTTGTATAACATTTTCCTTGGCCAACCTTGAGATGCCCTACATGAAATACCTCCATTTCTTCTGTGATTTGGTCGGCCATTCACACAGATTCATATGCGTTTGTAATCAAAATCTTTTTGGTTGAAAAGAAGATAATTAGATAGTTCTAACCCTTGGTGTTTTAGAGACCCAGAGAGCATTAAACGGTGAATAACATCATCTTCCGACATCCAAATTCTTCCAACATGGACAAATAGCTGACAATGTGAATTATCTATAGAAAACAATAATTTTGTATTTTTACTGGCAGTTAAAAATAGTAGATCATAAAACAACTTGCACACTGTTCTAAGATACACTCATTTCACCTCTTCAAAATGTTATCCTGTTTGGAAATATGATATTTAAGGACAATCATTTATAAATTATTAATATTTTGAAAAAAATTTATAATTTCCTCATGACCAGGATCAAATCATAAGTAGGGGAGTTCCTTATTGGTTATTTAGGACCTGTTGGATTAACTGTCTCTGTTTAGGAACTATCACCTACACATATCAGGGCTGATCATCCAGAATCAAAGTCTCATCTTCCCTGGGCCATACTGGAGAAAAAAGTCACATATTTTGATATTGCTCTTTTTTCTTCATTTATTTGGCACCCTGATTATTAATAGTGATGAACAATTTTACGTAACTTTATTTCATACTATAATTAATTAAATCAGAATTTTTTTATGTTAAAAAACAAGAACTCAATGAGTGTCATTTTGGCATGATTTTAGGAAAAATCTTACGCTCTTTAGACACAGTCTAGTTTAATCAATAACACAATAAGAACAAAAACATCTACCCAGGTCATTTCCTTTAAAGATTTTACCAGATGGGTAAATAATGTCTAGTCTGATTATTTCTATTATCAGATTATAATTCTGACAGCAATATTTTCATTTGTTCATCTCACTTTCCACCAAGAATCATTATAAGCTTTGTATAATCAGTATATGCTTTATATGAACAAGACTGTGAAAGAGGTACAGTGGTATTTTAAGACCGTTCTTTCCCTCAGAGGCTTACAAGCATAGTAGGGGCAATTAGCATAATAGTAAAAAAACCTGACGTTTGAATAGTGATTTATAAACTTTTTTTAAGTTTATTAATTTATTTTGAGAGAGAGAGAGAGAGAGAGACCAGTAGGGGAGGGACAGAGAGAGAGTGGGTCAGAGGATTGGAAGCGGGCCCTGTGCTGACAGCAGAGACCCTGATGGGGGACTCAAGCCCACAAACCATGAGACCATGACCTGAGCGGAAGTTGGACGCTTAACCAACGGATACCCAGGTGCCCCAGTGATTTATAGCTTTTAAATCATGGACTATTGTGATCCTCACACCCTGTGACCATGGTGGGGCAGATAGTATCATTCCTAATATGTTCATGTTCATGTTCATGTTTCTATAGAAGCAGAGCTTCAGACTTTCTCAATTTTACTCTGATCATTGTAGCTTATCTGGGACATGACCCAAATATTCCTGTGCTGCTAAAAGGACAATAATGTGTACAAAGTGATAATTTTATAAGATGTATCATAAGATTTCAGAGAAGAGGAATTTCCACGTGGGAGGACAAAGGTGGCTTCTTGGTAGAGTAAGACATTGGAGCTAGATTTCCAAATGCACCTAATTGGTGACTCTGACTGCCCAATATGACTTCACATTGGTTATGAGGAGAGTCTTTTTCTGAAGAGTTTCCCCAGGGCAGCCTTCATGTCCTGATTTCTCAGGCTATAAATGAAAGGATTTAACATTGGGATCACTGTCATGTACATAACAGTTACCACTGCATCCTTTAGGCTGTAACTAGACAGAGGGCGGAAATACATGCCCATGACTGTCCCATAATATAGAGTAACAACAGTGAGGTGGGAACCACAGGTAGAGAAGGCTTTGAGCACACCCTTGGTGGATGGAACCCTCAGGACTGTGGAAAAGACCTGAATATAAGAGATGATGATGAATAGTAAGGGTACAGAGAAAACACCAGCCCCTAGGTACATCACCTTCACATTAAAACGGATGTCAGAACAGGCAAGCTTGAGCAAAGGGATAGTGTCACAGTAGAAGTTGGCTACTTCTTTATTGCCACAGAAGGACAGACTGGATGTGAGCAGAGTGTGCGGGAAGGCATTGGCATTTCCAACCACCCACGACACAACAACCAGCAAGACACAAGTCCATGGGCTCATAATTGTTGTGTAATGAAGTGGGCGGCTGATGGCCACGGCACGATCATATGCCATCGCAGCCAGGATATAGCTATCTGTGTTACCTAAGGCAATCATAAAATACAACTGTGCTAGGCATCCTCCAAAAGAGATGGCTTTGCTGTGCAAAAGATGGTTGGCTAGCATCTTGGGGATGGTTACAGAGGAGAATAAGATGTCAACAAAGGAGAGGTTGGCAAGGAAAAAGTACATGGGGATGTGAAGGTGAATGTCAGAGTGAATGGCCAAGATGATGGACAGGTTTCCAATCAATGTGATGGGGTAAATGAACAGGAAGAGGATAAAGAAGAAGTCTTCCTGTTCCTGCTGACCAGTAACTCCCAGGAGGATGAATTCCAGGGTAGAGGACTGGTTGTTTTCCCTCATGGCTCCTTTGTTAAGAAAGAGGGAGAGGAATTCAGAATGATTTTGGAGTTGCCACGAATGTAATGATCTTTCTTACCCACCAGTTTTTATTAAGTGACCAGTAATCTTAAGGATGAGTTTACTAAACCCAGAGACAGCCCACATTTCTGGGAAAATATCCTTTTTGTTCAGTGGTACCGATCAACATTTATCCCTTGACACTCATGCTTAAGAAGTGAGAACTGTGTGAATCAAAGATACCAATACTCCTCTATCCCAGAACCATCACTCAAACACCTAGGATTTAATCAATTCACAAAAACTTTTTATATTGTATGTGCTAGATACTTTGCTAAGCTTATGGAAAAACACAAATATGTGCAAAATACACTTTTAAATCCACTTCTTCAACATGTAAGACATAGTCCACTCTCAGGGACTTTATGTAATGGAAAAGCCAAAAATCACACGCATTTTTTTTTTTTAAATTACACATGACAAAGGAAGGAAAACATTTTGGAATCTTTGTGTTATTACAAGGATCAGCCATGAAATTAGGAATTGTTCCAATGGCCAAACTAATAGTGATCCTAGAGCCCAGGAAGTAGCAGGTGTCTATGCTGACATTGGATGATTGTAAATCACCAGAATCACTGGGTTTCACTCCTAGAAATAACAAGCCTAGTGAGTTTTCTCCCCAACTGTCCATTTTCAGAGAAGAATTTCATCCCCTCTTTTGAAAGAATGTATCTCTTTAGAAAATTCTCTAATATCAATAATCACAAAGCTTTTCTCTTCTCTTCCTTTATTATTTCTTTTGTTGAGCCATCCAACTCCATACTCATTTCAACTACTGCTTAGTAAGTAAACTGTCAGATCCATACCTGTAGGCTTGATCTCTCTTTCCCATATTTCTACACTCAACTATCCTGCAAACATGTCTGTCCAAACACTATACTCTGCACATTACGACATAGGTGGTTTGCAAGCTTATTTGAGGAGGAAAATCATACTTTGCTTATGTTAATAACCCTAGAGAGGTCATTATAGAAAGTTGTTCACTGTGTGCACTCAATATTTGTTGGGTTAAATCAAGGTTTATTTTTGGGGTTCCTCACATATGGGAGATTCAGAAGCACACTCACTCGGTTTATCTCTCACTTCTACATCTTGTTGATTTTTCATTTAAAATAATTCTTACATAACTCAATTTTTCTACTTATACTTTCAGTGCTTCAGCAGAGATCGTCATCATTTTCTACCTGAAACTTTGTAATGCTGTCTTAATTACTTGAGTACAGATTCTCTGTTCTTTGAGTTGCTTGCACTGAGGCATACTGATGATGGCAGAGACTACTAGTTTCTTGTTCAAATCCTTGTTGTTCACATCTTCATGGACACACAATTAAACTATGTTTCCCACTCTCCCTTGAACTGAGGTGTGTTCATGTGACTGAATTTTAGCCAATGGATCACAATCCATGCATTCCAGTTCTGGACTTCCTCCAACTAGATGGAAATGGCCAGTAGGCTGAATGGGTTGGTGGCATCACACGGTGGGATGAACCTGTGTTCTTAGTTCTCCACATTCAGTGGAGAACCAAGGAAACATACAGGAACTATTATGTAGGAGAGAAATAAACTTTTATTCCATTGAAACCATTATATGTTTTGTGATCTCTTTGTTATTGTGGTTCAAGGTATCCTAAATAAATCACTAAATTTTCTAAAGAGCACTCTACTCCATTAATGAACTAAGTCAATCAATCAATCAATCTATCTATCTTTTTTAAAGTTTATTTATTTATTTTGAGAGAGAGAGAGTGAGAGCAAGCATGAGAGAAGGTAGGGGCAGAGAGAGAAGGAGAGAGAGAATCCCAAGCAGGCTCTGTGCTATTAGCACAGAGCCTGATGTGGGGCTTGATCCCACGAAATGTGAGGTTATGACCTGAGCTGAAATCAAGAGTCAGGCAACCAACTGAGCCACCCAGGTGACCCAATTCAATCTATATTTAATTTAACCACTAATTCTTAATGTCTCCTATAGTGCCTGTGTGAATTATATGCTAGGTACAGGGAAAGCAGTTCTCATTAATTGTTCCCCAAATATGATGTACTTAAAAAAGTCTTTGTTGGTTTTCTCTTTTGAAATGCCTTTCCCTACCTTCACACATAATATACAAGGGTTCAGAGGTTTCAATGAAGCTAAAGGTGCTAAGAGACTATGGTATTTCATGTGGCCTATAACGTTTCAGAGGTGGGGCTTTTGGCAACATGGAGGATTAAGCTAATATTGACAAGTCCCATTCCAGTTAAAACACATAGAAATTCTAGATAAGTTTTAAAAGTAAAAAAAAAAAAAAAGTATATATCAAAATCTAAAGGGAATAAATGGGAATACTTAGGTATGAGAAATAAGAAGGAAACTCAGAACAAGTGTTATAAGTCATAGTTGAAACTACTATAGCCCCTTCAGGTTTCCAACCACAAATAAGGCCCCAATGGCTGGATTCTGGTGTGTTAATTCCCTTTTGGTTCAGGAGATGCAGTCACAGATATACATAATGTAGAGAGCTAATTTGAGTCCTGTGCATAAAACACTACAATGATGTCATATTTGATTGTCTGCAAAGAAAACCCATGGGAATCTCTGGATCAATCAAGGATTCCCAAGGGAACCTCTAGAGTTATTGACAAGTTTGCTTGGTATAAACCAATATTAAACACAATCAATACTATACATATTTTTTTTGTAATTAAAAAAATGTTTATTTTTGAGAGAGAGAGACACAGTGTGAGCAGAGGAGGAGCAGAGACACAGAGAGTGGGAGACACAGAACCTGAAGCAGGCTCCAGGCTCTGAGCTGTCGGCACAGAGCCCAACGCGGGGCTCAAACCCATGAACTATGAGATTGTGACGTGAGCCAAAGTCAGATGCTCAACCAACTGAGACACCCAGGCGCCTCTACTTATTTTTAAATAGTAATAAATTAAATTTATAATTTTAAAAAAGACTCCTCATTCACAATCAGCAATAGAAAATATTAAGGAATCTAGATAATCCTAAAAAAGAAGTCCAACTAGTGAAAAAAGTTATAATACTATGAACAAAAAAGGAATACCTAAAGAAAATGGAAAGATAAGCAATGTTAATGGCAAGACTTAACTATGAGAAACATGTCAGTTCTCCTCTGATTAATCTATGAATAGGATGCAATCCTAATCAAAATACCACAGATTTCTATTAAACTTGAATTTAGCATGCAGAAAAATAAGGAAGCATGAAGAGCAAATATAATTTGAGTATATAGAATAAGAAGGTATTAATTACCATATCAGTCATCAAATGATTTACTATTATAATTCAAAGAGTGGTATTGGTGTAGGGAATGAAAAATAGACCTATGTGCCAGACTAGAGAGTCCAGACATAGGTCAAGTGTTTATTAGGAGTTAGGATATAACATAGGTTGATTTAGAAATGGGCAGAGAAAGGATGGACTGACCATTTTGTATATGGGGATACCCATATAATGAAGACAGTACTGAAAATAATCCCTAAAGATTAATTGTAAAAAACTAAACTTCAAAGTATTTAGAGGAATATGTAAACATATCAAATCAACATGCTATGCTCAAACTTACACAATGTAGTATGTCAATCATATCTCAATAGAGCTGGAAAAATATTTAGAGGAAAATATGTTTATGATTTGGGGAAAATAATTGGTTTTTTATTTTTATTTTATTTTTTTATGTGTTTCTTTTATTTTTGAGAGAGAAACAGAGTGCGAGCTGGGGAGGGGCAGAGAGAAAGGGAGACAGAATCTGAAGCAAGCTCCAGGCTCTAAGTTGTCAGCACAGAGCCCGAAGCAGAGCTTGAACTCACAGACTGCGAGATCATGACCTGAGCCAAAGTCAAATGCCCAACCGATTGAGCCACCCGGGTGCCCCAAGAATTGATTTTTTAAAACCAGGCACAAAGCATATAAAGCATAAGAAAATTTATTCAAGCTGACTATTTTAAATTTAAAGCATTTATATGAAAAAGACATTTATAAGAAAGGGGGAAAGGCAAGTCATGGACTGCAAACAGGTATTTGCTGCACACATAATTAAGAAAGGATTAATATTCAGAATAACAGAGGTTTCCTATACACTGATAAGAAAAGGACCAAAAATACTGTAAGAAGTAGTGGGCAAAAAGGCTGGAACAGGCCAGCCATAGAGGAGGAAGCTGGTATGGCCAAGAAAGAAAATAAAAGATGTTTAACTGAATTAAAAGACAATTTAACATCTTTAATCTTGGGATGTGTAGAACTATGACAACTTCAAGTGTTGGGAAGAAATGGGAAGATTAATATTGCGGTTGGAGAACAATTAGCCAACCTCTAGGAAAGCTGGAATTCATACACATGTGATTCAGCAATTCCACTTCTAGATTAGACCCTAGAAAAAGTCTGGCATTTGTGTTCCTGAAGACATCCATGAGGATGTATCAATAGAAAACTTGGAAATGGCCTACCCATGGAGGAATAGATAAGAAAATTATGCAATTTTCTTATGAATAAATTCTGTGCCTCAGTAAAAGTGAATGAATTCACCTGGACAAATTTTTAAAAATAGGCTGGAAAAAAGGAAGTCACTGAATGATATATTCTGTATCACACATTATGTGCGCAATTTAATACATGGTGAAAGTATAAGTCCTAATTGGAATATACTAACAAGTCTAGAATTGTAGTTATCTCTGGAGTGAGAGGGACAAAAATGAATTTTGGATGGGAACAAAGAAAGGTTTCAATTATTTCTGTAATACTTTTTTTCATTAAAAGTTTTGTAGCATAGGGGTGCCTGGGTGGCTCAGTCCATTAAGTGTCTGACTCTTGGTCTTGGCTCAGGTCATGATCTCACAGTTCATGGGATCAAGCTGTATTGTGTTCTGTGCTGAGAGCCTGCTTGAGATTCTCTCTCTCTCTCTCTCTCTCTTTTTCTCAAAATAAATAAACAAGCTTTAAGAAAACTTTGTAGTATATAGACCAAGTTATTACATATGCTAAATACAGATGGTGAACTTTTGTTAGGTTAGTCTTAATTATTCTGATGTTTTAACAATAATAAATAATTTTGATTTTTTTAAAAAATTTTTAACGTTTAATTTTGATTTAAAATGAATTTTTGCATGTTGGATGGTAATTGGGTCAAGAGGGTGGCCATAGCGCGGGGTGGCTCAAGTCCATTTTTCAGTGAATGTAGGAGATAGGATGTGTTCCTTGTGAAGAGGTTGAGAATAAATGGAAGTTATTTCTACTGGGAAAAGGAATCCAGGGGCCATTATGATGCTCATCCTGCTTGTGTATATAGACATCTGCTTACTGAAATCAAAATTATATTTATAAAATGCAAATGTGATTGTGTCTGTCTCTGAAACCACTCATTGACTACCCATCATCCAACTGATGAACTTGAAGTTCCTTATCATGGAGAAAATCTCTCTCTTAGGAAGAGATATGTTACACATTTTGTCAGGAGCTGAGAATACAGGCACAAGACAGGGAGTGTTCAATACAGAAAGAAGTTCGGATTTATATTGTGGAGCATTCTAACCAATGCAAGGAATTTCTAATTTATTCATTAGATACTAAGAATTAGTATAGTGGATGTGAATCGCACTGTTTCTGATCCTGGAGAAATGCAAACTTTCGTTTAATATAAACATAAGTATTCGAATATATACATTAAATGATAAGACAACATTTTGAATGATAATCTGGTACAAGGAAAACCACAACGTAATAAAATGAAAAAGAACTAAAAAACATAAGAGCAAGTAACACCAGAAGAGAAGTGGTTGGTATAATCAATGGGAGAACTGGAGAAACAGGGAACTAGAGCAGAGAAGTTTCTGAGCACAGGGACTGAGGATAGAGATACTCAGAACTGGATGTTAGGGTGTCATCATGGAGAGAATGCAGAATGATTTCTGCAAAATCCTTGGAGAAAAAGGTAACAGAAACTTTTGGCCCCAGGGCGAGGAGCTAGGAGGTACAAAAGCATGAATGCTAGAAACAGAATAAGAGCCTTGAGTTCACAGGAAGTAACTCAGAGTTGAGGGCAGTGTTGGGTCACTAAAACCACCTTTCTGGAAAGTGTTTGTGCTCTGAAATGCCTGTAACATGAGTAAAATGGTGTGAAGAGAGTCTAGAAGGCACAGAAGAGGCCAAATGCTTTCCCTGGTCATTGGAAGCAGCAAACATGCTAACTGGACATCCTCTAAGTGCTTTGAGACTTCTCAAAGTTCAACTCTTTGCTACTTTGCCAATGAAATAACATAATTTCCTGAAGGGGCCAATGAGTATGCACCATTGTATGTGGGAGTAAAAGGAGGGTTTGTAGCTTTTCTTGATGATGATGAATGCACATACACACTATAAATTCAGGAGATGGAGAGAGTGCAGAACTAATATAACCAAACAAATGCCCCTTCCTCATCCTGTTTTCTTGGACTAAGCCCAAGGAGAATTATCAGAGAGAAAGGGTCGCCGTTTTTCTCTTTGCTTTTTTTAGCCATCTGATCTTGAGAACTTGGGTTCTGGAGCCAAGGTTTGAGTCCTAATTTTGCTACTACATCTCTATGTGACTTTAGGCAATTCAATTCACCATTTTTCACCTGATAAAATGACAAAAATACCTTACCTTTGGAGGTTATGTGAGGCTCAAAGGAGCTAATGCAGGTAGTGCAGTTGCTGGCTATCTATCCTTGATTTGTCACTGTCATAAAGACCCTTTTCCACAACATTCACACCTCCTATTGAGGAGTCAGCTCAGATGCTGTCAAAGGGGTTTTGGTCCTGTGGCCTTCACTCCTCTTCCACGAGTGGGAAGTTCACAGCCAGCTGCTGAAGCACTTGTGAACATTCCTCCCTGGGGAGGCAGGCATGCTGCAGAAAGGGTCAGTAGTAGGCCTGAAGAGTGGGTCTCTGGTCCTCTGCACTTGAGGTGAAGGAGCTAGGACTTGGATGGTTTGGACAAAAGAGCCTCGAGTTTCCTAATGATAGAGCAGAAGGAATGACTGTTCTAGATGGGCCATGAAGACGGGAACTCTAGCTTCCTCCTCAGGAAGCAAGGTGGTCATAGAATAGAGAAAATTAGGAATTCTTTACCAGGTTATAACATCTCTTGAAACGTGACTCCCTCAGGTCTTCATCCTGGCCGTAGTCAGAGTAATTGTTGAGACTCATTACACACTCCTATGGCTGTGCCCTGAGGAGACAGTGGTTCTCCAGAGTAATCTTTCCCAGAGTTCTTTTCTAGAAGGATATGGGCAAGAGGGTTTCTTAGAGAATGTGTCTCCAGGGTTCAAGCTCTGAGCTGACCTCTTCTAGACACTTTGTTGGCATATGGGCTCCTGGCATCAATTAGAACATCCTGTTGGGTGCTGCAAAGACTGTGATACACACACACACACACACACACACACATATACACTGCATTTAATGGAATATTATTCAGTCACAAGAAAGAAGCCAATTCTTCCATTTACATAACAATAGTGAACCTAAGGGATCTCAGTGAAATTAGCCAGACATAGAGACAAATAGTGAATGATCTCATTTCTATGTGTATTACAGGAAAGTCACAGTCATAGCGACAGAGGGTAGAGGATGGTTTATCAGGGCCTGGGGGTGTGGGAGAGAGGGAGATCAATTTTTCTATGTGGAATGATCCTGGCATTTTAGGAGTAAATTCCACTTGGTCATGGTGTCTAAACCTTTTAATATGCTGCAGAACTCTGTTTGCTACTGTTTTGTTGAGGATTTTTAGATCATTGTTCATAAGGGATATTGGTATGAAGTTTTCTTTTTTTTTCTTGTAGTGTCTTTGGTTGTTTTGGTATTCTCACAGAATGTTAGGAAATTCCTCTCCTCTTCATATTTTTGGAAAAGTTTGAGAATGATTGGTATTAGTTCTTCTTTAAATGTTTGTTAAAATTCACCAGTGAAGCCCTCAGGTCCACGGGTTTTCTTTGTTGGAAAATTTTTCACTACGATTTAATGCCCTTACTTGTTATAGGTCTATTTAGATTGTTTGTTTCTTCATAATCTAGTCTTAGTAGGTTATGTGTTTCTAGAAATTTGTGCATATAATTGTTCATAATCCTCTCTTACTATCCTTTTTTTTATCTCTATAAAATTGGTAGTAATGCGTCCACTTTCATTTTTGTTTGAGCTGAGATAACCCTTTAATATCTCACTTTATATCTGTCTAGTCTTTTCAATTTTTTAAAAATTCAATTTTTAATTATTAAAATTTTTTCCAGTCTTATTGAGAATTAATTGATATACATTACTGTGTAAGTTTTTTTTATTTTTTATTTTATTTTATTTATTTATTTATTTATTTATTTAACGTTTATTTATTTTTGAGACAGAGAGACAGAGCATGAACAGGGGAAGGTCAGAGAGAGGGAGACACAGAATCTGAAACAGGCTCCAGGCTCTGAGCTGTCAGCACAGAGCCTGACGCGGGGCTCGAACTCACGGACCATGAGATCATGACCTGAGCTGAAGTCAGACGCTTAACCGACCAAGCCACCCAGGCGCCCCAATTACTGTGTAAGTTTAAAGCATACAGCATGATGGTAGGATTTACATATATTGTAAAATCCCTACAATAGGTTCAGCTAACATCTTCTTACAGAGATATAACAAAAACCAAGAAGAAAGCAAGGAAAAACTTACTCCTTGTGATGAGGACTCTGGAAAGGTACTCTCTTAACAACTATTCTTTTTTTTAAGTCCATAATCACATATTACATAATGATATACACTGCATATACTATTAATCCTTATGAAGAAAATTGCAAAAATCAACTGAGAAACATAAAACTTTAACAAATAAAAAGAATACCATGTTCCTGAATGAGAATATTAAAGGTAAAGATGTAATTCTTAATTTATAGATTTTAAAAACTATTTTATCATGAGTTTAAGGCACTCTAGGAGAATATAAGAACAACCAAAAATATTTTAGATTTATAATACATCTTAGTATTTTTACTTATTTATTTATTTTTAAATTTATATACTTATTTTGAGAGAGAAAAAGAGAGAGAGAGAGAATGAGCGGGGGAGGGAGAGAGAGAAGGGGAGATAGAGAATCTGAAGTGGGCTCTGTGCTGACAGCAGAGACCCATACGGGGGCTCAAACTCATGACCTGAGCTGAAGTTGGACGCTAACCGACTCAGCCACACCCACGCACCTCACATCTTAGTATCTTTTAAAGCAAGCATTCCTTGTTTTATTTTTATTTTGTTTGCTATTTTTATTTTTCAAATAATTGACCGTATGGTATCAGTACAAGGACCTGAGCAATCAATGAAACAAAAGAGAAGTAAAGGAATAGTTCCATACATAAAAACTTGAAAATATTGAAGATAGCATTTGAAATTTATGAGGAAATGATTCAATAAATGTCAGTAGAACAACAGTCTGGTTAACTGGATAGAAAATGAGCTTTGTACCAACTCACCATATGTCAAAATACTTTTTAGGTTCAATAAAGATGTAAATATAAAAAATAGGGGCACCTGGGTGGCTCAGTCAGTTAGGCATCCAACTTCAGCTCAGGCCATGATTTCGTGGTTCATGGGTTCGAGCCCCACATTGGGCTCTGTGCTGACCATTCAGAGCCTGGAGCCTGCTTCCAATTCTATGTCTCCCTCTCTCTCTGCCTGTCCCCCACTCACACTCTGTCTCTCTCTGTCTCTAAAAAATGAATAAACGTTAAAAAAAATTTCAATATAAAAAATAAATATCAGAAGTAGCAAAAATAAATAAAAGGGTATTTGTGTAATTTGGAGGGTGGAGAAAGCCTAAGCATGATATCAAAACCAGAAACCATAAGTTATGATATTAACAGGTGTGAACATAAATATTTTAGATATTTTCTTATGCTAGGAGAATGCAAAGTGCACAAAAGCCATGTCCAAAAAATTTTTATAGGTTACATGGTTTTTACATCCTTTCTCCAAAGATAAATTTTAGATTTAGATAGATAAAAAATTCAAATTTATTGAAAAAAAAAAAAAAACAGAAAAACACCAGGAGAAAATACAGGAGAAAATTTTAAATCTTGAAATGGGGAAGGGCTTCATACAACACCCAGTGCTCATCACAAACAAGTGCCCTCCTCAATACCCATCACCCATCTAGCCCACCCTCCTGTACACCTTCCCTCCAGTAACCCTCAGTTTGTTTTCTATAGTTAAGAGTCTGTTTTATGGTTTGCCTCTCTTTCCCCCAACCTTGGGCTCATTTGTTTTGTTTCTTAAATGCCACATGTAAGTGAAATCATACAGTATTTGTCTTTCTCTGATTGACTTATTTCGCTTAGCATAATACTCCCCAGCTCCATCCATTCATTTCAAATGGCAAAAATTCATTCTTTTCATGGTTGAGCAATAGTCCGGTATACATATGTATATACATACATACATACCACATCTTCTTTATCTGCTCATTAGTCAATGGACATTTGGGCTCTTGCCATGATTTGGCTGTTGTTGATAATGCTGCTATAAACATTGGGGTGCATGTTCCCTTTAAATCTGTATTTTTGTATCCTTTGGGTAAATACCTAGCAGTGCACTTGCTGGGTTGTAGGGTAGTTCTATTTTTAGCTTTTTGAGAAACCCCCATACTGTTTTCCAGATTGGCTGCACAGTTTACATTCTCACCAGCGGTTCAAGAAGGTTCTCCTTTCTCCGCATCCTCACCAGTGTCTGTCGATTTCTGTGTTGTTAATTTTGGCCATTTTGAGTATGAGTATGAGTTGGTATCTCTTCGTAGTTTTGATTTGTATTTCCCTGATGATAAGTAATGTAAGAATATATTTAATATATGAAAGTTCCTTTTCATCCAAGTCTGAACTTTTTATGTGTTCACTGAGTTGTCCCAGTTTTTCGCTTTTACAGGTCTCACTAGTCATTTCCCCTAAGGAAATGTTTTCATCTTTGGAATCATGTTTTCTCTTTGCTGCTGACAGTGAAGCACAGATCTCTGACTTCATCAGCGCAGGATCCAGTATAGGAAGTTCTCTCAAGTCATCGCTTGGTTCTTTTTTTCTGGAAGTTCTATGTGCTTAAAGTCTGTTGATTGGTGCTGTTTAGAAATACTGGGCCCCTGGCTTATCATAGGAACCATTGAAATAAATGAATGCCCTTCATTGGCGATGCCAGAAAGGTGTGGGTCATCTTGAATGACATCAATTAAGAGGACATCACCTTCATATGCTTTAAGAATATCTGGAAACTCCATTTTAAATTCTGAGAAGTTCTTAGTCATTTCTCTGCCACTAACTTCAGAGGAAACTGGTTTGAACGTTTCTTGTTCATTAGAGCAGAAGACAGACCTTTTTTCTATACACCCAAGATCACAAGAAAAAGTATTTCTTTCAACTGTGAGAGAAACAGCTTCATTATTGAAAACAATATTGCCTGGTTCAGAGATGTAGTTAGATGGTTTATTATCATTACCTTGCTTTAAAAGCTTGGAGAAATACTACAGGAATCCTTGCAGCTGCACGAGTCAGACTTAGCTTGCACTGGAGTTACACTATTTTGTATACTCAATGATTGAGGTCCTGAAGTTCCTGTGGAGATATTTTCTTTACTCCTGTTTTGTCTTAACTCTGCTCTAGGTAAATTGTCAAGAAGTTCTAGGGAACCATATGCTTCTCTCTCTCATGATCTGGCATTTATTTCTTTTCTTTTTTCTGTGTTATTCTTAAGTGATGGAATTTTAAAAATAGCTG
This sequence comes from Panthera uncia, assembly GCF_023721935.1. Classification (NCBI taxonomy): domain Eukaryota; kingdom Metazoa; phylum Chordata; class Mammalia; order Carnivora; family Felidae; genus Panthera; species Panthera uncia. Next base: position 45,553,438 of record NC_064814.1, read on the forward strand.
TCCTGTGTTCAATATTTTAATCAATTCTGGAACCACAAGTGTTTGCTTAGCAATACATGCCTTTTTTTTTTAAGTTTATTTTTGAGAGAGAGAGAGAGAGACAGAATCAGAAGCAGGCTCCACGTGGTCAGCACGGAGCCTGATGTGGGGCCTCAAACCCATGAACTGTGAGATCATGACCTGAGCCAAAATTGGACACTCAACCAACTGAGCCATCCAGGTGCCCCAGCAATACATGCCTTTCGATGAATAACTTTGCCTGTAGAGTTATTTGCTTCCTGGTCATACTGTGAAGCCCTGTCAAATTAAGTTTTGTCAAATTCCCTCTAATTTTTTTTAACTTCCTGCTGAGTTTTGAGTCACATTAGTTAGCTGAGTATCTTCAGCGGTATTAGAAATTACTTTCCGTTTCACCTTCAACAACCTTAAAGATTTAAGGGTCAAAATTGTTCTAGGGGGATATGATGAGGGAGCAGGAGGCAGGCTAAGGGGCAAAGCACAAGCTAGCACACCCCTCTCTGCAATTCCCCCTCACCCCTCTGCGGGTGGGATATGTGTGATATTCCTTGGACACTCCAGGCTACCCAAAAACAGGAAAGGACCAAAAAAACCCAAATGGTTAAACTGTTAAGAGTCCACCAATTTATCAGAAAAAGACAATCCCATCAACAGAACTCCCTACTGTCTTTTGTTCTTTTAACGTTTATTTATTGTTGAGAGACCAAGAATGAGCAGGGGAGGGGAAGAGAGAGAGGGAGACACAGAATCTGAAGCAGGCTCCAGGCTCTGAGCCATCAGCACAGAGCCTGATGCCACGCTCAAACCCAGGAACGACGAGATCAGGACCTGAGCCAAAGTCAGTTGATTAACCTACTGAGCCACCCAGGTGCCCAGGAACTCCCCACAGTCTTAAGGTTAATGCTTTGCTAGAGGCAAAAACAACCTTAGCTTGACAATAGCTAGGCCTCCAATAATCTGTGAGTCTTTAGCATATGAAAATCCCTTTAGGAACTCCCTCTTCCCACCCCCCCCCCTCATAAATCCATCACCCCCACACTTACAGTGCAGTTCTTCCTGCCCACGGGTCCTGTCCCTATGCTTTAATAAAATCACCTTTTTGCACCAAAACAAAACAAAACAAAACAAAACAAAACTACCTCTGACCCACTTCTGCTAGGTTCCTCGGACTTCATCTTTTTATCATCAGTGATTATAGGTTCCTTTATAATCATTAAAGTTGGTTCTACCAGAGAGACTGAATGAAGACAATTTATATTAGAATCCAATTTTTCTTTACTTGAAGATTCAGTTTCTTTCTGTTATGGTACTCAGTCATCAGTATTGTTTTGTGACAGCCTAACTTCTTTTCTTCAGCTTCATTGCTCAAGCCTTCCTGTGAAGATCTGTGTTCATTACGATGACGATCACTAGGTAATTTCACTACTGAGCTTTGCATCGATTTAAAATACTCTTCTGGCTCCCTGCCTTTAACTCCCAAGGTCTCTGAAGCCTTCTTTCTCCAGAAAGTGGCTTAAGTGATGACTGGATCATCACTTCAGGCTTCAGTAACTTGTCTTGTTCCCTTGACAGACTTGCCTCTTCTCTCTGTTTTAGAGAGAAGGGCCACTACTCCCTTCTTTTGCCTGCTTTCCTCCTGAACCCTGGCCTCAGGACCGCAGCCTCCCACTTTGTCTAGACCTAGCCACTGGCCCCATTTCCTCTGAACCTCCAGCATAGCCTTGCCGCCACTGGGGCAGGGGGCACACTGCTGGGCCAAGGGCAGCGGCATCCACCTGGCTGACTAGCCCTGTCCACAGTGAAGGCCCGCTGCCCCCACTTTCATTTCTGATTTTAGAAATTTGAATCTTCTATTTTCCTTAGGCCATCCAACTAATTTTTTGTCATTTGGTTGATCTTTTTGAAGGACCAACTTTTGGTTTTATTGACTTTCTCTATTGTTTTTCTATTCTCTATTTCATTTTTCTCTGATCTATTTTTTTTTTTTTTGTTTTTTGAGAGAGAGAGTGGGGGAGGAGAGGGTGAGAGAGAGGGGGAGAGAGAACTTAAACTTCTTAGTGAGGCCCAAGGCAGGGCTGGATCTCACCACGTGAGACGGTGAACTGAGCCAGAAGCAAAAGTTGGAAACTTAACCCACTAAGCTACCCAGCCAACCCTCTCTGCTCTAATCTTTATATTTCCTTTCTTCTGCTAGCTTTGGGTTTTAGTGTGTTCTTTTTCTAGTTCCTTAGGTTGTGAAGTTAGGTTATTGATGTGAGATCATTCTTATTTTTTACTGTACACAGTTTTATCTATTAATTTCCCCTTTAGCACTGCTTTTGATGAATTGCAGTAAGTGTATCCTTCAATATAATTAAAACTGTTTTTTAATGTTTATTTATTTTTGGGAGAGAGAGAGAGAGAGAGAGAGAGAGAGAGAGAGAGTCAGAGACAGAGCACAAGCAGGGGAGGGGCAGAGAGAAAGGGAAACACATAATCTGAAGCAGGCTCCAGGTTCTGAACTGTCAGCACAGAGCTTGATACGGGGCTCAAACCCGTGAACTGTGAGATCATGACCTGAGCCGAAGTTCTATGCTTAACCGACTGAGCCATGCAGATGCCCCTCAAATATAATTTTAAATAGGAATTTTATTTTATTTTATTTTATTTTTTTTAGAAGTTTAAAATAATTATTTATTTATTTATTATTATTTATTTATTATTTATTATTAATTTATTAATCACAAGACAAATGGTTAGCTGGATGATTCTGGAGACATGAACTGGGCTTGGAAGAGTTCTCTTGTGTGTAAATAGGAATTTTAAATGCTAATTGAAATAAGTCAGTCAGAGAAAAGACAAATACTATATGATTTCTCTCATATGTAGAATTTAAGAAACAAAACAAACTACCGGGGGGGAGGGGGGGAAGAGAGGGGCAAACCAAGAAACAGACTCTAACTATAGAGAACAAACTGATGTTTACCAGAAGGGGGGTGGGTTGGGGATGGTTAAATAGGTGATAGGGATTAGGAGTACACCTGTTGTGATGAGCACTGGGTGATGTATGGAAGTGTTGAGTCACTAAATGGCACACCTTAAACTAATCTTACACAGTATTTTAACTGACAGTAATTTTAATAAAAATGAAAAAAAAAGGAATGTTCAACTCTTAAAAAAACTAGGAATTTTAGCAATGAGCATCCTCATGTTTCTCATGACTTGAGTATAAATGCCTTCCTTCTCCTGTTATGAAATTAGCTTTTTAATAGAGATATATATATAATATCATGTTACTGAAACATCAACCGATTTTCCAATTAATGATGATTTTTAATGAGAAATAGGTTTTGAATATTGTTAAATATCTGAAGCTTTCCCATTATTTTTCCTAATATGTAATTTACTAATTGAAATTTTCATAATGTGTATTATTCTTTGCACTCCTGGAATAAGCTCCATGTGGTGAAGATATTGCCTTCTTTTAATGTTTTATTGGCCCCTTCTCATATTTTTTGAGAATTTTTGCATCAAGCCATATCATCTGTGGTTTTAGTTTTGTGCAATATTTATCAGGTTTTAAAATCACTAGTACACGTGCTTTAAAAATGATTCGGAAGTTTTTTCCTTTCTGTAGCCTGAACGAACAACTGTCCTCAGAGGATATCTATCTTGCTATCTCTTTCTTCAGGATAGGGAAGGCATAATGTTAGAATAGAAACACTTCCTTTGCTCTGCTTTTTGCCCAGGCCCATGGCCCAGTGCCACACCATTTAACAATGCCCATGACCTCCTGGGAAACCGGAGGCAAGAACAGAACGTGATAGCTGTGATTTATATTACTGTCATCTCTCTTTGTGAATTCCTTGGCATTTTTTGTAACGGCATTGGGTACGTTTGGATGTGTTGAATGATGGTGATGAGGATGGGAACCTAGATAAAGGACCACTTCTCTCTCCTGCTTTAAAGCATGAAGATGAAGTGAATACTTCACGTGTTGGGGTTCACATGTGGCCAGGCACATAAAATTGCTCAATAAATTGTAGATAAGAATTCATTATTTTCGTAACTAAAGGAAAGTAATGATAAATATTCTTTTTAAAGCACAAAGAATAATAAAGTTTGATACCATCTATGTGAGTCTGTGTTTCTCCCCTCTGCTCTGTAGCTCACCTATTGCTGTGGCTAATATTTGTCAAAATCCTGGTCATGTCTCCTGCACACATCCCGACTTCCTTAGATATCTCTCCTTAGTATTTCATATCTTCTCTATGGGCCAGCTGTTGAATCAATGAAACATATTAGGCATCGGGAAAGCTGGGTTCAAAATCCTCATGTGTTCCTTCTAATTGAAAGACATCAGGTAAGTCACATCACCTTTCAGAGATCTGGTTTTCTTGTCTGTAAAAGAGGGCCATTATTATCTATGTTGCAGGACTGTTTTGAATATTAAAAAAGACAATTGTATATGTGATATAAAATACATATGCACACACTTTTTTTGATGTTTAATGAATATCCAATTTAATAAATATTTAGTTCTTAATTTTTCTGAGGCTACATGGCATATTGAACTTCCTTTGCAGCACTCATCACTTTGTTCCTTATGAAGGCTACTGTTTCATTTTTTTCCAAACAAGTATTTGTGTGACCACTCAAGAGTATAATTGCAATACACTGAAAATATACAGTGCAATGGTCTTTGACAGATAGCACATTGAGAGAGACACATAGCCTGACTTGCAGGGACATCAGTCAAGATTGTACAAATTTCTTCTTCCACTAGAATCTTTATTCTCCATTATGGAGCACTTTCTTAAAATTTAGACATTCTACAAGAGTCCACTAGATGATCTCATCTATTTCTAAACTTTCCATGTATCAACTCCACTCTGATTCATGCTCTGTTAATTTTGCTGCGATGTTTTGTATCTTCATTGTACAATTTATTAATACTTCCATGAGATGTCCCACAGGAACCCTTGAAAATCTGCCCCAAGTGCAAATAATTTTTAAAAAATCACTCTCTCCTTCACTCTTTTTATTACAGGCATCCTTTATTGTTATAAAAGTTATTGTATTCTATTTTTTCTATGTCCTCATTACTTTTGCATCTAGATTCTTTGTCTATATCTTCATTGTCTCTTCCTAGGGGGCTCTGAGATGCCCGATTAAATTCTTGGTCTCCCCACTCCACTACTCCCTTACTGCTTTCTCTCTCTCTCCAATCCTGGATTAAAGACAAACCCCCCTCATTGCTTCATGCAGATCTCTTCTTCTTTTTAATGTATCTACGTATGTCTATCTACCTATCCATCATCTATGTATTGATTAATTCATAAAGAAAAGTATTGTATTTTTTAAAGAAAAATATCGTAAACACTCATTGACCCACCACCCAACATGACAATTAGGACTTTAGTAATAACCTCTATATGTTGCTATCCCCTTCCATTTTCTTCAGTCTTTCCTCTTGGATGACCTTTCATCTTGAATCCTATACTCGTTGTTCTCATGTTTTTGTTTTAATGCATTTTTATTGCATCTACGTCTATTGTCACAAAGTGTATTTTTGGTTCTTTAGTTGCTAATAGCCTTATGAAAAGGTTATCAATAATAATCTTTTGGGATTTACATATTTCAGTTTATATTATTATGAAAAGATTAACCAGATTGCAGCAAGACTCTATGGACTCTTCAGAAAATAAAGGATTCCTCTGCTGGTTGAGTGGTCGATCCCAATTAGAAGGACATTGTGTTGATACCACATACTGGGCTGCCAGGAGGCCCATGCCTGTAGCCATGTCTGGGATGCATTAGTAGTTCCATGAACAGAAATAGAATAGAAACTATGTCAACAGCCCTTCCCAACACACCCAAAAAGACAGGAAGTACTACTGAGGAGTCAGATCCCCCAGGAATGAAAGTTGGGGTCACTTCAGCAGGTGAGGACCAAGTGGCAGAAGGTTGGCAGCTTTTCTCAAAGACCTGAGCACCAGATATGAAATTCTTCTGAGCTCCCAGGTCCTGGGAGCACCACTGTTTCCATTTAGAGCCTTCTGTTCCAATGGAAGTAACTTCTTCCTGTAGTTAATAACTTTAAGGTTACACCAGCATCCATCTTTTATTTCTTGTAGTCACTTTCAGAATACATGAAAGTATCTAATTCTTTGTTTTAAATCATTCGTATTAAGAAATAATGGATATGTTTGTCTATTCTTTTTTTTAAAGTGTTTATTTATTTTTGAGAGAGAGAGAGAGAGAGAGAAAGAAAGAGAGAGAGAGACAGAGTGCGAGCAGGGGAGGGGCAGAGAGAGAGAGGGAGACACAGAATATAAAGCAGGCTCCAAGCTCTGAGCTGTCAGCACAGAGCCCAATGCGGGGCTTGAATTCACGAACTGCAAGATCATGACCTGAGCTGAAATCAGATGCTTAACCAACTGAGCCACCAGGTGCCCCTATTCATTTGTTTTTTTTTTAGATTCTACAAGTGAGTGAAATCATATGGCATTTGTCTTTCTCAGTCTGACATTTCATTTTGCATAAAACATTCAAGGTCCCTCCGTGTTGCTGCAGATGGTATGATCTCATTCTTTTTTTTTTTTTTTTTAATTTTTTTTTTCAACGTTTTTTATTTTTATTTTTTTGGGACAGAGAGAAACAGAGCATGAACGGGGGAGGGGCAGAGAGAGAGGGAGACACAGAATCGGAAACAGGCTCCAGGCTCCGAGTCATCAGCCCAGAGCCTGACGCGGGGCTCGAACTCACGGACCGCGAGATCGTGACCTGGCTGAAGTCGGACGCTTAACCGACTGTGCCACCCAGGCGCCCCTGATCTCATTCTTTTTAATGGCTAATATTCCATTATATATATATATACACACACACACACACACATATATACATATATATATATATATATATATATCTACTGCATCTCCATATACATTTGTCTATCATTGGGATGGGCAAAATGAGTAAAGGAGAGTGGGAAATAGAGGCTTCCAGCTATGGTAGGAATAAGTCACAGGCATAAAATGTACAGCATAAGGAATATACTCAATGATATTGTAATAGCATTGTATGGCAACAGATGGTAGCTATACTTGTGGAGTGTAGGGCAATGTATAATCTTCTCAAATCACTACCTGTGTACTTGAAACTATGTAACATTGTGTATCAACTATACTGAAATAAAAAAAAATTAAATAATAAAAATAGTGGGTATGATTTCTCCTTCTTAAATGGATCAAAAGTAAGGGCGCCTGGGTGGCTCAGTCGGTTAAGAGTCTGACTTTGGCTCAGGTCATGATCTCACAGTTCATGAGTTCAAGCCCCATGTTGGGCTCTGTGCTGACAGCTCAGAGCCTAGGACCTGCTTCGGGTTCTGTGTCTTCCTTTCTCTCTGTCCTTTTCCTGCTTATGCTCTGTCTCTTTCTCTCTCTCTCTCTCAAAAAAAAAAAAGAAAAGAAAAGAAAAGAAAAAAAGAAAAGAAAAGAAAACAATTAAAAAAATGGATCAAAAGTAACTTTCAGAAATAGCAGGTATATGATGGATGGGAACGAATGTCAAACTGATCATGCCTGATCATTATCAGGGTACATTTATTCAATTGCATTCCTTTATTTCACCTCCATGTATTTATAGGTTGCACTTTATTGACCAACATTGGAAGAAATAGAGTGATGTGTTAAGATAGGTTTTGCCCTCAAGGTTCACAAGCAAAGTAGGGATGATGAAGCATGATAGTCCAATTGACAATAGTCCAATAGACATTTCAATAGGGACTTACAACCTTCAAAGCATGAAGTACTGTTATCCTCACACCCTATGACAGACAAGGAAGACATTCTTATTTTTATTATTTAGATACGGAAATGAAGTGCTAGTCAGTAGCGTAGCTGGGACATGATCCCAATATTCCTTTGCTGTAACTCTGAAAAAGGAACACTAACATCTACATATCTATAATCTCAATGGGATGTCTCATGAAACTGTTACAAGATCTGATAAGACTTCAGTGGCTGGAAACAAAAGTGGCTTCTTGGAGGGGGAGGGGATTGCAGCTGGATTTTCAAGTGCAGCCTAATTGATGACTGCATTCCTCAGTATGTCCTCACTTGGTTATGAAGAGAGTCTTTTGCTGAAGAGTTTTCCCAGGGCCGCCTTCATGTCTCGGTTTCTCAGACTGTAGATGAAAGGATTTAGCATTGGGGTCACTGCAATGTACATCACAGTTATCACTGCGTCCTTCAGGCTATAACTAGTCAGAGGGCGGAAATACATGCCCATGACTGTCCCATAATACAGAGAAACAACAGTGAGGTGGGAGCCACAGGTGGAGAAGGCTTTGAGCACACCCTTGGTGGATGGAACCCGTAAGACTGTGGAAAAGACCCGGATGTAGGAGATGATGATGCATAGTAGTGGCACAGAGAAAATACCAACCCCTAGGTACATCATCTTCACATTAAAATGAATGTCAGAACAGGACAGCTTGAGTAAAGAGGCAGTGTCACAGTAGAAGTTGGCTACTTCCTGGTTGCCACAGAAAGACAGACTAGCTGTGAGCAGAGTGTGGGGGAGGGCATTGGCGTTTCCAACCACCCAAGACCCAACAACCAGCAAGACACAAGTCCGTGGGCTCATAATTGTTGTGTAACGAAGTGGGCGGCTGATGGCCACGGCACGATCATATGCCATCACAGCCAAGATATAGCTATCTGTGTTAGACATGTCAATCATGAAATACATCTGTGTTAGACATCCTCCAAAGGAGATGGCTTTGCTGCCCAAGACATGGTTGGCTAGCATCTTTGGGATGGTTACAGAGGAGAATAAGATGTCAACAAAGGAGAGGTTGGCAAGGAAAAAGTACATGGGGTTGTGAAGGTGAATGTCAGAGCGAATGGCCAAGATGATGAGCAGGTTTCCAAACAATGTGATGGGGTAAATGAAGAGGAAGAGGATGAAGAAGAAATCTTCCTGTTGTTGCTGACCAGTAAGTCCCAGGAGAATGAAACCAAGGGCAAAGGACTGGTTATCTCCTCTCATGGATCCTTCAGCAGAAAGGGAAGAGGAATCCAGCATTATTAGTAAATTTATTGTATGTAATGATATTCTAAACCAACATTTTTAACTTCTGTGGTTGCTGTGTCTATACTTGGGTTTACTAAATGCATAGATAGCCAATACGTTGCAGGGAAAATCCCTGTTTGTCACTGGACCTAATTTCTCTGTGTTAGAAAGTTTGTTAGGCTTTGTGGAAAAATTATACATATGTGAAAAACAGTTTATCCATTTAGTCATATATGACATAGTCTTTACTCTGTAATACCTTACAACCTAATGGAGAAGGAAGAATCACATGATAATTTTATTACACATGGAAATGAAAGGATAGTGTTTTGGATTCTTTGCAAAAACTCTCCAGTGTAAGGGGTGGTTAGTACCAGAGCACCGTGAACAATTAGATATTGTTCCACTGCCAGACTGAGGGTGAACCCAGAGCCAGGAGGTAACCAGTGTCTGTCTACATTGGCATGGAAAGTTGTAAATCACAGGACCACTGGAGTTAGATTGTAACAAAGGAAGAATTGGTGTTTACTCTCCAGGTAGCCAATTTTGAAAGTAGATATTCACCACCTCCTTCAATAGATTTTATCTTTATTCCAAACCCTTAAATTTATGGAATCAAGTTTTTCTCTTTGACCTTGCCTTACCTCTTTTTATTATTTCCTCTGGTGACCCATCCAACTCCATTGTGGCTTCATCTCCTGCTTAGTAGACTCTAGGTATCTGTGGGTAGACTGTCTTTTCTTCCCATATTTCCATGCACAGTTATCCTACCAACATGTCCGACTGAGCCTCATCCTCTGCACATCCTCCCTGAGTAGAGAGCAAAATGCTTGAGAAAGAGAACGATATCTTATTTTCATCTCCCTTCCAGAGATTATTTAGAATATTAGTTTACACACCAATATGTTTGTACTCAATAGTTTGGATATAGCCAGGTTTATTTCATGGGTTCTCCCGAGAGGGATGCTACCAGACATTGTCACTTAGGTTATCCCTCACCTCTACACCTGATCTTGTTGATTCTTCCTTTTAAATAATTCATACATAAGTTTTCTCTTTTATATGTACATAAATTTTATACTTATTGTTTCAGTGCTTTAGCTTTGACCACCATCAATTTCTACCTGAAATATTGTAGTGCTCTCTTAATTGTTTCTCTGCTGAAGAAGGTTCCCTCCATTCATCCACCTGGGCTCTGAGGCATACTAACTATGCTAGAGACTACCAGGATATTACCTGAATCCCCTTTGTTCTTTTCTTCCTGGGCATTCTGCTAGATTGCATACCCAGCCTCCCTTGCACTGGAGTGCGGCAAGTGACTGAGTTCTAGCCAATCTATCCATGTTCTGCTCTTCCTCCAAGTTCTCTATCTCCTTGGGCCAGCTGGATGTAAATGGCCAGGAGGCTGACGGGAATGGTGGAATCACAGGTGGAATGAGCCTGTGTCCCTAGTGCTCTTCATGCAGGAAAGCTACCCAGCACCAGGCACACCCACTCAGACTACTGTATAATAGAAAAATAACTGGATTTTGTGTAAACTATTGCATATTTTACATGTATTTGTTACTGTGGTCCAGGATATGCTAAGTAATTCACTAGATTTTCTAAAGAGACCTGGACTCAATAATTAAATCTATCTGTAATTAATTTAATTACCAATTCTCAGTGTCTCCTATAGTACACATTGAAATTATATGGTTGGCAAGGGGAAGCAGCTAAAATTATCTCCCTCTAAAAATGATATGCACTTTTTTAAAATCTCTGCACCTACATGAATTTGATTTTCTCTCTTAAATGCCCTTTCTCCTGTACACAAAGGACCATATCAGGGTTGGGAGCGTTCAGTAAATGGGATGGCTCAGAAATTATGGTTAGCTGAAATGGTAGAGAAGTATAATATTTTAGAGGCAGTGTGTTGGTAACACGACTGACTTAGCTGATGTTGATAGGTATATCCCTATTAAAACATATAGACAATCTATATTAATTATTAAAGGAAAAGAAAAAACACAGAGCTAAATCTAAAGAAAGAAATGGTATTACAGAGGTAGGAGAAAGAAAAAGAACTCAGAGCAGGAGCTGTAAGCTAGAGTCGATGCTGTGGCATCTCTGGAAAATCTGGCCAAAAATCCATATACATCAGGGAATTTATATTGAGCCTTTGGCATAAGTGCTGGAAGCATTGTCCTATCTAGGAAGAGAACACTAGAAGAAATTTTTGCCATATAAGAATTGGAAGAAAAAGAACAAAATGGAAAGAATTCACAGAAGAATATGATTGTCTACAGAAGAAACCCATGAGACTCCCTATATGAATTAAGAATATTCAGAACAATTATTTGCTATAAATCAATGTTGAAAAATCAATACTGTTGACACACTTTAAAAATACATTGCAAAATATTATCTCTAAAAGATTCCTATTCCCCATAGAAACAGAAAATTTAAGGAACGTAGAAATAATTCTAAGAAATGAGGTCCATAAATCAGAGAAAGACAGATATCATGATTTCACTTATATGTGGAATTTGAGAAACACAACAGATGAACATAGGGGAAGGGAAGGAAAAATAAGATAAAAACAGAGAGGGAGGCAAACCGTAAGAGACTCTTAAATACAGAGAACAAACTGAGGGTTGCTGGAGGGGATGGGTTAAATGGGTGAGGGCAATAAGGAGGGCACTTTTCAGGATGAGCACTGGGTGTCAGATTAGAGAGATGAATCACTGGGTTCTACTCCTGAACCCAAGACTACACTGTATACTAACTAACTTGAATTTACATGAAATAAAATAAAATAAATAAAATGAGATGAAATAAAATAAAATAAAATGAAGTCCAAGACTGGATTATAAAATTACAAAGCTTTGCTGAAGGACAAGAAGAATACCATAAAAAATGTGGACTTAAGCAATGTTTATGGAGACTGGTGTTTTAAATATATCAATTCTCTTCCATTAATCTAGGCTTTGTTGCAATTCCTGTCAAAATACCACAGGTTTCTTTTAAAATGGACCTTAGTAAAATGACCCAAATATTCATGCATGAGAACAAAGAGCAAAGAAGAACTGATACAACTATAGGAAGAGCATAAGGAGAGAGGAAGGCCCTATAGCTATGGAAATTATTTCCCTCGGTACTTCATGTGGTGGATTAGCTCTGGCATAGGGACTGACAAATGAATCTGTGTAACAGACCAGAAAGCCTAGAAATAGATCAAGTATTTCTTAGCAATCGGTTGATTCAGAATCAGGGAGTGGTTGTGCTAACTGTTGGTAAAGACTGCTGGGACAACCGGGTATCGTACATAACAAATGACACAAAGAATGAGTCCTAATGGATTGACTGTGGAAAGCAAAACTTCACCAACTTTAAAAGAAATATGATTATGATATCAGGCTAGGGATTGATTTCTTAATCCAGACACAACGTGCACAACATATCAGAGAAAATGTTGTGACATTTGTCTACTTGTAATTTAAAACATTTGTATGGGGGGGCCTGGGTGGCTTCTGTCATGATCTCGGGGTGGCGGGATGGAGCCCCACGACAGAGAGACGGGCTCCTTGCTGAGTGTGTAGCCTGCTGAAGATGTTCTTCCTCCATTTCCTTCTGCCACTCCCCCACCTGCACTCTCTCTCCCTCTCTCTAGAAAGAAAGAAAGAAAGAGAGAGGAAGAAAGAAAGAAAGAAAGAAACCAAGTAAAACATTTGTATGAAACATACACCATAAAGAACGACAAATCATGGACTGGAAGAGGTATATGCTGCACACATATCAATAGGACATTGTTGTTCACAATACAGAAGATTCCTACACACTAAGAAGCAGAGCAAAAACCCAGCAGGAAGTAATGGCTTGAATTAGCAAGTCATAAAAAAGCAAGTCATAGAAGAATATAGAAATGTTCAAACAAATTAAAATAAAATTCAATTACCATCCTCGTCTTGGAGCAGCTGTAAAGTCTGACAGTTCCAACTGCTAGGGAAGAAAAATTCATTTTATCATTGGAAAGCAGTTATCCCATATCTAGGAAAGCTGATAATTCTTACACCTGTGTTCAAGAAGATATTCAAAGGATGTGTATTTTCATACGGAAAATTTAGTAACGGGTAAGTTATTTACAACATTAGCTTATTAATATTGTTCAACACTGATTGTATTCCTATGGAACAACTTTTAAAAACCATAGTGTGATGGGAAAAAACAAGTTGCCATAAGATGTTTAGCATATTACACAATATATGTAAATACTAATTTTTAAAATATTTTTTTAAAATGTTATTTAAATTCCAGTTAGTTAACATATAGTGTAATAATGGTTTCAGGAGTAGAATTTAGTGATTCATCACTTACATTTAACATCCAGTGGTGCTCATCCCAACAAGTGCCCTCCTTAATGCCCATCACCCATTTAGCCCATCCCTCAACCAACACCCCTCCAGCAACCCTCTGTTCTCTGTATTTAAGAGTCTGTTAAGGTTTGTCTCCCTCTCTGTTTTTATCTTATTATTCCTTCCCTTTTCCTATGTTCATCTGCTTTGTTTCTTAAAAATTCTACATAGGAGTGAAGTCATGTGATATTTATCTTTCTCTGACTGACTTATTTAACTCAGCGTTGGGTTGCTGTGTTGTAGGGTAGCCCTATTTTTAATTTTCTGGAGAAACCCCTATACCGTTTTTCAGAGTGGCTGCACCAGTTTGCATTCCCACCAACAGTGCAAGAGGTTTCCCCTTCCTTCCTCTGCATCCTCACCAACATCTGTTGTTTCCTGAGTTGTTCTTTTAAGCCATTCTGACAGGTGTGAAGTGGTATCTCATTGTAGTTTTGGTTTGTATTTTCCTAATGATAAGTGATGTTGAGCATCTTTTCATATGTCTGTTAGCCATTTGGATGTCTTTGGAAAAGTGCCTGCTCATATCTTCTGCCCATTTCTTCACTGGATTGTTTGTTGAGTTTGATAAGTTCTTTATAGATTTTGGACACTAACCCTTTATCTGATATGTCATTTACAAATACCTTCTCCCATTCCATTGGTTGCTGTTTAGTTTTGTTGATTGTTTCCTTTGCTGTGCAGAAGCTTTTTGTCTCGATGAGGTCCCAGTAGTTCATTTTTCTTTTGCTTCCCTTACCGGTGGAGACACGTCTAGTAAGAAGTTGCTGTGACTGAGGTCAAAGTGGTGGTTGCTTGTTTTCCTCTCTAGGATTTTGATAGCTTCCTGGCTCACATTTAGGTCTTTCATTCATTTTGATTCATTGTTATGTATCATGAAAATGGTCCAGGTTCATTCCTCTGCATGTCGCTGTCCAGTTTTCCCCAACACTATTTGCTGAAGAGACTTTTTTGCGTTGGATATTCTTTCATGCGTTGTTGAAGACTACTTGGGCGTAGATTTGTGTGTCCATTTCTTGGTTTTCTATTCTGTTCCATTGAGCTGTGTGTTTGTTCTGGTGCCAGTACCATACTGTTTTGATGATTGCAGCTTTGTAATACAGCTTGAAGTCCAGAATTGTGATACCTCCAGCTTTGGTTTTCTTTTTCGGGATTGCTTTGGCTATTTGTTTTTGTTTTTGTTTTTTTTTTCTGGTTCCAATCAAATTTTAGAATTTTTTATTCTAGCTCTGTGAAGAATGCTGGTGTTATTTTCATGGGGATTGCATTGAATATGCACATTGCTTTGGGTAGTATTGACATTTTAACAATATTTGTTCTTTTGATACATGAGCATGGAATGATTTTCCATTTCTTTGTGTTTTCTTCAATTTCTTTCATAAGCTTTCTATAGTTTTCAGTGTACAGATCTTTTACATCTTTGGTTAGGTTTATTCCTAGGTATTTTATCCTTTTTGGTGCAATTCTAAATGGGATTGATTCCTTGATTACTCTTTCTGCTGCTTCATTATTGGTGTATAGAAATGCAACTGATTTCTGTACATTGATTTTATATCCTGTGACTTTGCTGAATTCGTGTATCTGTTCTATCAGTTTTTTGGGGGGAGTCTTTCGGGTTTCCCACATAGAGTATCATATTGTCTGTAAAAAGTGAAAGTTTGACTTCTTCCTTACCGATTTGGATGCCTTTTATTTCTTTTTGTTGTCTGATTGCTGAGGCTAGGACTTCCAACACTATGTTCAACAACAAGGGTGAGAGTGGACATTTCTGTAGTGTTCCTGACCTTAAGGAGAAAGCTCTCAGATTTTCCCCATCGAGGATGACATTAGCTGTGGGTCTTTCATAAATGGTCTTTGTGATCTTGAGGTATGTTCCTTCTACCCCTACTTTCTTGAGGGTTTTTACCAAGAAATGATGCTATATCTTGTTAAATACTTTTTCTGCATCTATTGAGAGGATCATATGGTTCTTATCCTTTCTTTTATTAATGCAACATGTCACACTGATTGATTTGCAAATATTGAACTAGCCCAGTAGCCCAGGAATAAGTCCCACATGATTGTGGTGAGTAATTCTTTTAATATAGTGTTAGATTTGGCTTGCTAGTATCTTGTTGAGAATTTTCGCATCCAGATTCATCAGGGATATTGGTCTGTAATTCTTTTTAGTGGGTCTTTGTCTACTTTTGGAATCAAGGTAATGCTGGCCTCATAGAATGAGTTTGGAAGTTTTCTGCCCATTTCTGTTTTTTGGAACAGCTTCAAAAGAATAGGTTTTAACTTTTCTTTAAATGTTTGGTAGAATTCTCTTGGGAGGCCATCCAGCCCTGGACTCTTGTTTGTTGGGAGGTTTTTTATTATTGATTCAATTTCTTTACTGGTTATGGGTCTGTTCAAATTTTCTATTTCTTCCTGTTTCACTTTCAGGAGTTTCTAGGAATTTATTCATTTCTTCCAGATTGCCCAATTTGTTGACATATAATTGCTCATAATATTCTTTTATTATTATTTGTATTTCTGCAGTGTGGGTTGTGATCTCTCCTCTTTCATTCATGATTTTATTTATTTGAGACCTTTCCTTTTTCTTATTGATCAATCTGGGCAGGAGCTTATCAATTTTGTTAATTCTTTCAAGGAACTAGCTCTTGTCTTCACTGATCTGCTCTACTGCTTTTTTCTTATCTTGGTATCATTGATTTATGCTCTAATCTGTATTATTTCCCTTGTTCTGCTGGTTTTGAGCTTTATTTGCTGTTCTTTTTCCAGCTCCTTTAAGTGTAAGGTTAGGTTGTGTTTGAGACATTTCTTCCTTCTTTACAAAGGCCTGGATTGCTATTGCTATTTTCCTCTTATGACCACACTTGCTGCATCCTAGAGGTTTTGTTGTCGTGTTTTCATTTTCATTGGCCTCCATGTACTTTTTAATTTCTTATTTAATTTCTTGGTTAGCCCATTCATTCTTTAGTAGGATGTTCTTTAATGTCCAACTTTTTGTGGTCTTTACAAATTTTTTCTTGTAGTTGATTTCAAGTTTCATAGTGTTATGGTCTGAAAATATGCATGGCATGATTTTGATCTTTTTGTACTTGTTGAAGGCTAATTTGTGACCCAGTATGTGATCTGTTCTGGAGAATGTTCCATTTGTACTTGAGAAGAATGTGTATTCTGCTGCTTTAGGATGAAATGTTCTGAATATATCTGTTCAGTCCTTTCAAAGCCATTCTTTCCTTCTTGATTTTCTGCTTAGATGATCTGTCCACTGTTGTAAGTGGGGTATTAAAGTCCCCTACAATTATGGTATTATCATCGGTGAGTTTCTTTTTATTTTTAAAAAAAATTTTTAAATGTTCATATATTTTTGAGAGAGAGATAGAGTATTAGTGGGATAGAGGCAGAGAGAGAAGAGACACAGAATCCAAAGCAGGCTTCAGTCTCTGAGCTGCCAGCACAGAGCCCGACACGGGACTCAAACCCACGAATTGCGAGATCATGACCTGAGCTGAAGTCGGACGCTTAACTGACTGAGGCACCAGGCATCCCATCAGTAAGTTTCTTTATATTTGTGATTAATTGATTTATATATTGGGTGCTTTCAAGTTGGGGGCATAAATATTTACAGTTGTTAGATCTTCTTAGTGGACAGACTCCTTACTTATGATATAATGAGTTTTGTCATCTCTTGTTCCAGTCTTTGTTTTAAAATCTAGTTTGCCTGAGATAAGTATGGTTACTCTGGCTTTCTTTTGATGTCCATTAACAGGATAGATGGTTCTCCATCCCCTTACTTTCAATCAGCAGGTGTCTTTAGGTCTAAAATGAGTCTCTTGTAAGCAGCATACAGATAGGTCAATTTAGTCCATTTACATTTAGAGTGATTAGTGAAAGGTATGAATTTAGTGCCATTGTATTGCCTGTAGGATTGGTGTTTCTGGTGATGTTCTCTGGTCCTTTCTAGTCTTTGTCGTTTTTGGTCTTTTTTGTTTTGTTTTGTTTTGGTTTGGTTTGGTTTTTTTCTCCACTCAAAGAGTCCCCCTTAAAATTTCTTGTAGGGCTGGTTTAGAGGTCACAAACTCCTTTAGTTTTTGTTTGGGAAACTCTTTATCTCTCCTTCCATTTTGAATTACAGTCTTGCTGGATAAAGAATGCTTGACTGCATATTTTTCTGATTCAGGACATTGAATATATCCTGTCATTCCTTTCTAGCCTGCCAAATTTCTGTGGACAGATCTGCTGTGAACCTGATCTGTCTTCCCTTTTAGGTTAAGGATTTTTTCCCCCCTTGCTGCTTTCATAATTCTTTCTTTGTCTGTGTATTTTATGAATTTGACTAGGGTATGCCTTGGCGATGGTCAGTTTTTGTTGAATCTAATGAGAGTTCTGTGTGCCTCTTCAATTTTGTTGACTGTGTCCATCCCCAGACTAGGGAGATTTTCAACTATAATTTGCTTACATAAACCTTCTGCCCCTTTTTCTCTCTCTTCATTTCTGGGACTCCTATGATATGGTTGCTATTCCTCTTTAATAAATCACTGAGTTCTCTAAGTATTGTATCATGATCCTTTTGTCTTTGTTTCTCTTTTTTTCAGCTTCATTATTTTCCATAACTTTATCTTCTATCTCACTGATTCACTGCTCTGCTTCATCCATCCTTGCCATCACAGCATCTATTCAAGATTGCATCTCATTTATAGCATGTTTAATTTCAGCCTGACTAGTCTTTTGTTCTTTTATCTCTACAGAAAGGGATTCTCTGGTGTCTTCTATGCTTTTTTCAACTCCAGCTATTATTTTTATAATTGTGGTTTTGAATTCTAGTTCAGATATCTTACTTATATCTGTGTTGAGTAAATCCCTGGCCATCATTTCTTCCTGTTCTTTCTTTTGGAGTAAATTCTTCCATTTTGTCATTTTGGAGGAAGAAGAAAATTAATAAAGTAAAAGGTAAAAAGCAAAAAAGTGAAAACAAAACAAAACAAATCAAATAAAGGAAGCTAGATCCTAGGTGTGCTGCAGTCTGTTTGTTGGGTAGTAGAAACTGGATAGACTAAAGAAAAAAGAGAAGAGGGGGAAAAAGTTAAATAAATTAAAAAAAATTTTAAATAATAAAATAGAATAAAATAAAATAGAATAAAAAAATAAAAAAGAATTTGCTCTTTCTATATCCAAGAAAGAGGGAAAAAAAGAAAGAAAAGAAAAAAGAAAACAACCTAAACAAAACCAGAAGCAAAGAAAATGAATGCATAAATGAGCCAGCAAACAGAATAAAACCTGAATGAAGTTACATCCGTTTCCCCTAGAAATGAAACTTGGCTGCACACTATAGTCTGAAGACTAATAAGCAGGTGGAAGGGATTTGTACTGGTCTTCTGGGAGAGGTGCCTGGAAGATATTGGTGGGCAGACTTGGTGAAACAGCTCCATTCTCCACTCGGTGACGCTGCTTAGCTTACTGGGGTTGATCTGTGTGATGTGCGCATATGAGTGCATGTTAGAAGTGAAAATGGCTTCATCCAGCTCTCTAGTTTCTGGCATAGGAAGCCTGTGCCTTCACTGACTCATGACCTAGCACCCCTCCTTTGTCTCAGGCCTCCATCTGCTTCCTGCCTTTACCCTATCCATGTCCAAGCTGTCAGCCTCCCAGGTGGTACCTCCCTCCAGAGTTTTATCTCAGATGGGGTTGTGTTTCAAAACCCCACACTTCAGAGAGCCCCATGGCTCAACCTGCAATGACTCTCTGGAGAGGGTCTCCCCAAGCAATGACCAGATGCTGGCTTATCCCAGAAAATGTTCCTGTGATTTTGCAGTGGCAGAGGCCCAGAATTTATGGCAAATAACAACACACAGCCAGCCCCAGGTTTTGCTGCCCTCTGATGTCTTTGTTCCAATATCAGTAAACATGGCCGCTGTCTGGTCTACAGGGACTTTTGCCTATGGGGAGGCTGTATGGCCTCTACAAAATGCACTCCAAGCAGGGAAACTGCTTCTCCCAGTGTGGCACATGGGAGACCCCACTGCCTGCTCTTGTGGAGTCTCTCTGCTGCCTCACCAGAGCACCACCAGCACTGAGCTCTGAACCTTCATACTCTGTGCTCCACTGTTTATAGAACCCAGGTGGTATTGAAACCCTCTCCTTTTCCCTCATCAATGGTTTTGGGGAACAGATAGGAGTGCTTGTCTTGCAAGATGCTCTGCACTCTTCCCCATTCTATTTCTCTCCCTGTCCTCTCTCTGTAAAAATGCTCCTATCCTCCATGGTTCTGAGCCTTTTCTCTACCCCAATTACTTCTCTGCACATAATACCTAACAAGTTCTCTGGCTAAAATTATGCAGATTGTTGCATTAACACTTGGATCAATTTCCTAGGTGTTCAAAATGGTTTGATGCTGATCTAGCTGCGTTTCAGGAATGAGACTAGCTCAGGGTTCCCATACTACTCCACCATCTTAACTCAAATATATGTGGATTTTAACACATAAAATAATACACGCATATGCAGGTAAAGTGCATACATCCTGAATGGGAATATATTACCCATTGTAGAACAGCAGTTATCTCTAGGATGAGAGGGATAGCATTCCCTCATATTCGCCTTGCACGTCATTTCCATACACTTACTTCCATCCTGTTCACTTTCCCCAAAGACTCAGAAGAAAAGTATCCATCCATCTATCCCGTATGTTCTCATCCTAGTTCTCTTCCATTTCCTCAGCTGTATTGCCCCACCAGTCTTTCAGTTGCAGAATTTGCTCTCTGCAGGATTTCCCTCAAAACCAACTGTTTCCCACTCACCATTAAAAATGTTACAGTCCTTTCAGTCATTCAGTGAATGTTCCTCAATCTTGTAACTCTTTCCAGCTACCGCACCATTTCTTATCTATTTTCTTCCTTTCTCAGGCAGGCTTCTTTATAGAGACATCTGCTTACTGGACCCTAAATTATATCTACACTAAGCAAAGGTGATCACGTGCATCTCTTCAAAATAACTCAGTGTCTAGCATCACCTAACAGATGGAGTCTAATTTCCTTACCATGGAGAAAATTTCAAAGACAAAGTATTTATATATATATATATATATATATATATATATATATTTGTCATTTAGACAAAAATGAGTTCTATATCCTTATTAGGACCACAGGATGCAATCAGGAAAAAAAATCCGTCTGGAAAAGAAGTTTGGGTTAACATCATGGAGGATTTTGAAATAATGTGATCCCTTTGTTCTATATTCATTGGCAAGTATGGTCAGTATAGTAGATGTGGGCTGCATTAATTGCTTGTGGCAACAGGCATAGGCATCTTTTGGTTTAATATAAAATTGATATTTGGATAGATAAATAAAGTGATCAATAGGGCAACATTTCAAAGTGACAATATGGTGGTACACAGAGACACCTCAAGGAGATCAAATTAGAAAGTGAAAGAATGGGGGCGCCTGGGTGGCTCAGTTGGTTAAACGTCCAACTTCAGCTCAGGTCATGATCTCATGGTTCATGAGTCCAAGCCCTGATCAGGCTTCCGTGCTGACAGCTCAGTGTGTGTGTGTGTGTGTGTGTGTGTGTGTGTGTGTCTGCCTCTCCCCTGCTCATGCTCTCTCTATCAAAAATAAACATTAAAAAAATTAGAAAAAAAAATAAAGTGAAAGAAAGTAAGAAAAGCAGCACCTGAAAAGCATGAGGTTATAATCACTGCAGGAACTAAAGAAACAGGGACCTCAAGGAGAGGAGTGCTGAGCACAGGGAGTGAGGATGTAGAAGCACAGAACAAGATGTTGGGGTGATCATGGGGAGAGATGATTCCTGCAGAAGCCCAGGACAAAGAGGTGACAGAATCTTATCTTCCCCAGAAGAGGAGCAGGACATGCACCAACATGAATGCCAGAGGCAGAGACAGTCTCAAGTTCCCTGGAAAGACACCCAGTTCCCGGGCAATGCTGGCCACTAATTATTCTTCCTGGGAAGTGTTTGTGCTCTGAGAGCACAAATGAGTGTGACGGTGCCGAGGGACAGTCTTTCAGGGAAACAAGAGGCAAAATGCCTCCTGCTGGCATCAGTGGTAGCAGAGAAGACCAACAAAAGTCCTCTGTGTGCTTTGGGTGTCCCTGATAGTTCAGGCCATCAGTACTTTGACAATGAAGTAACATACTTTTCTGAAGGGGCTGTTAGCAAGCACTGCAGAGTGTGGGAGTGCAAGATGGGTTTGGAGCTCCCCTATGAGACACTGGGCTCTTGCAAGTCCACACACACACACACACACACACACACTCATGCACGCACGCACTCACAAAACTTCAGGAGTCAGAAAGGGCTTAGACCTGACAAAACTAATCATAACTACCCCTTCCTGATCCTGTTGTCATGGACAAGAGACCATAAGTAACCATTGTCAGAAGGGAAGGGATTCCTACCCCCCACCTTGTCTTTCCCTTTTGTCCACCAAATCTTGAGAATCGAATTCTAGAGCCAAGGTATGAGTCTTAGTTTTGCTCCTACCTCTCTGTGTGACTCCAGGCAATTCCATTCACCATTTTTTTCATCTGATAAAATGACAAAATAATTTTCTTTACCTCTGAGGGTTTTGTGAACGTCAAAGGAGATAACACAGGTAGTGCAGTTGTTGGCTCTGCATCTTTTGATGTCACTGTCATAAAGAATCTTCAACATCCACAGGAGCTGGGAACTTCACTGGGGAGACAGATCAGATGCTGTCAGCAAGTGTCCTGGTCCTGTGGCCTTCACTCCTTTTCCATGAGTGGGAAGTTTACAGCCAGTGTCTAGTGTTTGTTAGCATTCATTCTGGGGGACAGGCTTGCTGGATCGTGAATCTTTTGTTCTAGGTGTGGAGGAGATAGGGCTGGGATGTCTTGTAAAGAGGAGGCCCTAGCTTTCCATATGTGGAACAGATAGCAGGAGCTCTCATGGATGGAGCCTAAGATGAGGACTCTGGTTTCTTCTTCGGGGAAGAAAGGTATGTTATAGCATCGAGAAAATTGTGCATATTCACTAGGTTATTGTGTTTTGACAAATGACTCCCCCAGGTGTTCATTCAGGCCTAAGCACAAATAATCATTGAGACATAGTGACACACTCCTATACTTGTCTCCTGAGGGGACACAGTGGCTCTCAGGGGTAATCTTTCCCACAGTTCTCTTCCAGAGGAAGGAGAGGCAAGATGGTGTCAGGCAGGTGTCTCTATGGCCCCGGCCCTGGGCTGACTTATTCTAGCCTCTTTGTTGGAATGTGGCCCCCTCTGCAATTCAACACAAACTTGGAACCACCACTTGGGATACAAAGACTGTGTGACAGCTAGTCATTGTTCCCGATCCTTCTTCCAAATTACTCTAAAGCTTTTGTGGTGTTAAGTGTGCAAGGATAAAGAATTCGATTTCATCTTTTCTCTACGATTTGACTTGAGAAGAGTTATTGTAGGTGCTGTACTTTATCTAGCATGCTGATGACATTCACAGAGATGGATGGGACTTAGATGTTTATCTAGTCTGCTTCGTGTATGTGTCACATTTATAACAGGCTTGATTGATGATAATTGTCCTATAACTTAGCCCCTTCTGAGGCAGAGAGGTCACTTCCTTTCTTAGAGGGCTGTGGTGAAGTCTGCGAGCTCTGGCTGGGTCCCCATCCGGGCTCTGCCTCTTACTGGCTATAACTGACCTCAGACAGTTATTTAATATACTTTCTCATCGCCAAAATAGGAATGCTACCTATTTGCTCCTACTACTAATATGCCCATAAAGTTTTTATGAGGATCAAATGAGTTAATCACTTAAGTGTCCTCAGGAGAGTGTAGCACATAGTTAGTACTTAATGTTAACTGCTATTTTATTAACTCCTGATCTACTACTGTAGCTGTTGGACACCTCTCCAAAATCTTCCAGCAAACTGTGCACATCTGCCATAGATGTTAAAACAACATGGTTTCACTGCACTTTGCTCTAGACATGTTTCAAGCCACATCATTCAATGCTCTGTTGTTACCGCCCTGTGTTCAGATCATGCTCCAGTGTCCAAGACTTGGGATCCCCAGGCTTGGATAATAGGACATGTAACGATACTACTTCTTCCTAGTGATCACATTTTGATGTTGACTTCCTTTCCAGATTCTCTTGCTACTTACATATTTTAATTACTAGGAAGCCACAGGGGCAAGGAATTATGCAACGGTATTGGACAGAACTATGAATAAAATGATATTTAACACTAGAATATTTGCAAGTATTATCTGTGGACAGTGGCTACAGCTTTCATTAACTTATGAAAGAATCTTTGACCATCTCTTCTCCACAAAGAGAAAAACCTCTAGATGGTGAGAGAGGCTAAATTGGGTTGTCTGTTGGCAAATCCAGACTGGAGTAAATCTGTGCTAGTTTAAATATTTTTTTAAAGGAATGATGTATGTGTGACATGTATTTGCAGAGTAAGAGAAAGAGTTACATACTGCAAGAAAAACTTACACTTGCAAACAATTTAAGATAGGAAATAATTTTTTTATAAATTGTTTTTTTCATGTTCTTAAGACATGAAAAATATAGTATAAATCAGAAACAAATTTTGATGAAAATGAAACTGATCTGAAAACAGCAGACAGAAATGATTAAGAACAAAAATATAAGATTTTAATGGACTTTTTAGGCAGAATTGACATAAAAAAATTCGTAATGTGTAGGACAGGCTTCAGAAGTCCTTTCAGATGAAGATTGTAAAAGGAGTTTAAAACAATATTAGCTAGCTGGAATTAAAATAAATACATAAAAAATAGATGGAGTTGAAAACAATAAAACAGAAGAGAAATCTTGGGTGTTGGAAAGAATGTGGAAGCCTAATTTAAGAATAGTAGTTGTTCCAGGGCCACCTGGGTGGCTCAGTCAGTTAAGTGTCAGACTCGATCTCAGCTCAGGTCTTAATCTCAGGGTTCTGAGTTCAGGCCCCATGTTGGTCTTTATACCGGGCATGAAGCGTACTTAGAATAAAAGTCATTCCAGAGGGAGAAAATCCAAGAACAAATAGAACAAAAGCAACACTTAAAGTTGTAGTAAAATGTAATATTGTAGAGAATCCAGAGTGAAATCCTTACCATACTTTGGAGAGTATTAATGACAATATTCTTAGATGTATCCTAGTGATACATTTTATTGATAGGAATAGCATTTTTTTTTTTAAGAATAAAAATTTCAGTGCCAGGGAATAACAGATTTCTTAAAAAAAAAAAAGAGAAGAAATTCAAACTTGCTTCAGCCTTCTCCCTACAACATAGTGGTGGCATAAAATACTGAAGTATTATCAGAATTTTAGAAGAAATACTTCACAACCCAAAATTCTATATCCAGTTAGGTTATTCCTATTGTAAATGTGTTTACAAAATTAAATTAATATAAAAAATACTTTTTTAAAATAGCATTTTGTCAGCACAAGTTTAATTATTGTGAATAACTTACATTTTAAATCTCTGCATAATTTAGCAAAGACCATGAATTTGAAGACTGGGAATAAATGCAGGAAGCAAAACACATTCTGATTTTTGTGCTAAGTTATTGTTTTGTTCTTGACTTTATAAATGAAAAAATGAAGGTTTAAGTATCTAATTCCACTATTTAAATAGGTATCTCCTAGCAGAATTAAAAAAAAAAAAAAGCAGAAGTCACTGTATCAAGTCAAATAAGGTGTGGTCTCTATGACATTATAGAAAGAGATTCTGATTCTCATATTTTCAGTTTAAAAGAAGAAATCTCCCAGAGTCAGATATCTATTTTAACTTTAAATAGAAAGGGAAAATGAGTTTTATTCCAAGTTCTTAGAACTATCAGAGGAAGCTGGCACTACATACAGTCCCAGATATCAAAGGTACAAATTTGAAAACATAATTTAGGTAATTCAGTAATTAATAATTGAGGCCATTGGTTTAACATGCGTGACAGACCCTTATGGGTTTAAGATTTCATTCTGTAGAATACAAAAATAATCCTTGAAATCAAGTATCTTGAAAAAATTTCAAGAACATTTTCATATTTAACTGACAATGGAAAAGACACAGCTGAAATTTTTCACACAAGCTTTCATATTAGAAAAGAGAATAAGAAGGATATTTTGTACATTTTCTCAGCTTAACATCTTATCACGGTAGATCAAGTGAACCACACCTTTAGCTAGACGTACAGCCCAGAATTCCATCTGCCTTCTGCAGCTACAAAAAGCAACTATCCTTTGTTTTTTTTCCTATATCACTTTTGTTAACAGAGAGGGCCTACACTTTAATGATAAACACGGGGGTCCATTAGATGAGACCAGATGGTATGCTGGGTGGACAGCTTCCATTTGCTTCTCCAGATCCTTTCCTTCTCTCCATCCTGCTCTGTGCTCTGGAAAGTTGATCAGTATGAATTCACCAATGGGCTGCTTATCCTCTGCCTTCTGGTGGGATTTAGCCAATCGGAGAGCTGCAGCAGAGTTGGAGGGATGAAAGAGAGTGAGGTTGGAGAATTTTTTCCTAAATATATTGAACTGTGGCTACTGCATCCTTATGTAAATGTCACAGCTCCTGCCAAGCAGCCATCTTTGCACATCTCTGTCTCTCTCTCTGTGCTTTGAAAACTGCTTCCTCCCTTCCCACTTCAGACCTGGGGTATAAAGTCCCTCCTGTTATTTCAAAACTGATTTCTGTGGGAAAAGATATTTGCAAATGACATATTGGACAAAGGGCTAGTATCCAAAATCTATAAAGAGCTCACCAAACTCCATACCCGAAAAACAAATAACCCAGTGAAGAAATGGGCAGAAAACATGAATAGACACTTCTCTAAAGAAGACATCCGGATGGCCAACAGGCACATGAAAAGATGTTCAACGTCGCTCTTTATCAGGGAAATACAAATCAAAACCACACTCAGATATCACCTCACGCCAGTCAGAGTGGCCAAAATGAACAAATCAGGAGACTATAGATGCTGGAGAGGATGTGGAGAAACGGGAACCCTCTTGCACTGTTGGTGGGAATGCAAATCGGTGCAGCTGCTCTGGAAAGCAGTGTGGAGGTTCCTCAGAAAATTAAAAATAGACCTACCCTATGACCCAGCAATAGCACTGCTAGGAATTTATCCAAGGGATACAGGAGTACTGATGCATAGGGGCACTTGTACCCCAATGTTTATAGCAGCACTCTCAACAATAGCCACATTATGGAAAGAGCCTAAATTTTGAGTTTATCAGTCTTTGAAAACTGGAAAGGCTAAGATATTTGGTGTAAGGATGGTCATTTGGACCACCCATAAGGAGGGGTCACATATCTCAACCCTGCTATGTGAACTGGCCATAGTCATGTAAACTTTATTCTATAAAAATGCAATCAGAAATCTTTTCTTTAAAATATTACTGAGCTTCATCAAGAAACAATTTGTATGTCCATCAACTGATGAATGGATAAAGAAATTGTGGTTTATATACACAATGGAATACTACGTGGCAATGAGAAAGAATGAAATATGGCGTTTTGTAGCAACGTGGATGGAACTGGAGAGTGTGATGCTAAGTGAAATAAGCCATACAGAGAAAGACAGATACCATATGGTTTCACTCTTATGTGGATCCTGAGAAACTTAACAGAAACCCATGGGGGAGGGGAAGGAAAAAAAAAAGAGGTTAGAGTGGGAGAGAGCCAAAGCATAAGAGACTCTTAAAAACTGAGAACAAACTGAGGGTTGATGGGGGGTGGGAGGGAGGGGAGGGTGGGTGATGGGTATTGAGGAGGGCACCTTTTGGGATGAGCACTGGGTGTTGTATGGAAACCAATTTGACAATAAATTTCATATATTAAAAAAAAAACTGATTTCTGAATGATGAGTGTCCTCATTGCCATTGAGGTGCATTGCTTCTAGGTCCACTCAGTGGACAGAGCTAAGAAATACATGTATGTATACATACACATAGTACATATACACACATTTCTCTCTCTCTCTACCTATCTGTAGTGTATCTATCTATCTATCATCATCATCATCATCATCATCATGTATCTAATCTATCATCTATCTATGTCTCTCATCATCATCTATCTAATATCTATCTATCTATCTATCTATCTATCATCTACTGATATACTTATTATCTTTCTATCTGACTATGTACCCAGCATCTCAGAGCCATGAGTTTACATGTATACCTCCAGTTCGAGTCCAGCACATGGGGTTCATTCTAGCCCTTCCCCTTTCCACATTTGAAATTTCCTCCTGCAACAGTAAGAAACCTGGCTTTTGTTTTCCACTATTGTAGAAAAGGCATAAAGTAGCTTCAGAATTGCTAGCCCATTCCACCGTGGAAAACAAATCATTAACAGGAATAAAATATAATTTTTATAGTTAAATGTGTTATGAACCTGAGGGTATATAGTCAAAATACTATGAACTATAACATACTATAACATAACATAACATAACATAACATAACACAACATAACATCATAACATAACCACACTGAAAAGGAGCAGGAGAAGTAGACTAAGCAATTCTTGGACACAGTATTTTGACGATATATCCTCATTCTATATTCAAAAAGGGACTGTAAACACATACTCTAGTTATTTCTTTGTTTTTCCCAGTGCTATGGGTTAACAGTTCTAAGACAACTTTATGCATATTCTAAGACTGAGCTTTTCTTTCCAGTGTTTTCCTGGAGGAAGGGCAAGGAAAGCACTGGCCACAGGGATGGATGCTGGTGGGGTGTGGCTGTGCCAGCTCTAGGCTCTGATCATACCACCAGGAGCCATTCTCAGAGGACCAGAGTGGAGCCTCTCTGGGGTAGGGCAACTGCGGGAGTCCAGGAGCCGGTGTCATCAGGGATCTGTGGTGAGGCAGCAAGCATGTCCAGAGTCTGGAGTTTTCTGGAACCCACTGTTCCTGGTGCCCCTTAGTCCTCACAGTCATGAGGAACACATCGTGTTCTGATATTCATTCTTCTCTCATCCCTCCACCAAGTTTACAGTGACCTCATAGAAACTGAGAAAAAAAAAATCTGATAATGACCATGGCTTCATACATTTTCTTCTGTCTCAAAGGGCGATTCCTTCTATACAACATATCCCAATTTTAGCAGAGACCTTTTGTGAATCAGTTAAAGACTGTCATTTCATATATCAGGAGATGTTTTGGATAGACAGGGTGGCTCTCTAGTTCAGTCCAAGAGACAAGCAGGTAATAACTTTTTTAAAAGGAAATCCCCATACTGTTGGACCACATCCTTCTCCCTTCCCAGAAACTGCTCCTGAGGGGATGTAAAGGGTGTGGGACAATTACTAAGCTCCAAACTCCCTCAAGGCCCCTGATGCACTCATACTGAGGCTACCTGGGAAGTAAATAAATAACACAAGTCCCCTTCTGGCCCAGATCTGAGAACCTAGGGTTACACCAGAGGTCCCGTTTCATGATCAAACACCCTCCTGCCTGCAGCCTTACTGCAGCTGGGGTGTAGGAAAGGCTGGCTGTGGCACAGGCAGGCAATCTGGATACAAGCATGTTCTTACATTCTCTGCTCCAAATAGCATCAGCCTCTGAGTTTTCATGTTAATTTCCAATGATGTAGAGGATGGAAGAAGAGGCAGTGGGCCATTGCTGATGGAGGCTGAGACAGACACAGGCAGGAAGGTAAGATTCACAGCTGGGGTGGGAGAAGCCCCAATACAGCTCCTATGAGCAACAGCAAACACAGACCAAGCATGTCCTAGGTGCAGTGAGGACTATGAGGATAAATAAGGCATCCTCACCATTTCTAAAGGGTCAAAGTCAAGTAGGAAAACAAAGACCTAAGTGTTTGATAATGAAAGTATAATGAAATCCTGACATTTGCACTATTTGGGAGGAAGCATGGTGTTAAGTCTTTTCCACCAGAAGACAAGAGATTCACAAGGAAATTTGTGAAAGTAGCCAAATGAGGGGCACAGAAAATCAGTGTTGGGGGAAAGCAGACTATGAAGGCTGTAGGCTGGTGGGTCCTGGAAGGCTTCACAAACAAGGACAGCAGGAGGGGTTAGAGCCCCAGGCTAGGTGGAGGGACTGGTGGGACAACTGTTTCCTTTCACACACAGAAAACGCCAGGGTGAATCTTTCAGGATGGCTGTGGATTTCATACTCCAGCCCCCATGGGGAGACTCAGAAAGTTGGGTACCATCAAAAAGGGAGTCTGTGTTTTGTCTGAGAATTCCTTCCTACGGGACTGATCCTTGCTTACTACCGACTTGGTCTCAGGTTTAGGTGTAAATGGAGAATTACTACTCATCACTTCCTTTGTGTCAAGGCAAGCCTACAGCTAGTCATTGCTCCCAGTTGCAGACAATACAAGGTTCTGGACTTCTTGAATATAAGGTCAGCAGATAGAACCCTTCCCTCCACTCACACATGAATTCAGGGAAACTAGCTTTTTGTTTCTCTCACTGTTGTGGGCCTCAGTTTTCTGGAGGTAAAATGGAAGAACTGAATGATCCATCTTCCAGTGTTCATGTCTGCGTTCACCCAGGCATCCTGTGTTTATTGAGCATCTCTTTGGTGCAGGGCGTTGTCTTAGGCACCAGGGAATCACACAATGAAGGGAGCACATGATGAAGACAGCACACAGTGACCCTGACTTCTTGAAGCTTTCATTTTGGTGGAGAGGCTGGATTTAATGAAGTAAGTGTTGTAAGTTTTAGCAGTGTTAAAATATGGGGAGTGGAGGTTAATATCGGAACACCCAGCAAGCTGAAGAAAGCTTGAAAAATCATCTTAGGGATGTTTGCACTGAGACCTCAGGGATGCACAGGACTTGAGAGAAGGAACAAGGGCGGGAGGTGGTGGTGGAGACAGTGTTCCAGGCAGAAGGAAGAACAATCGAAGATATCCAGAGATGAGGACTAGGGATGGGGTTGAGGGGAGCCTGTGTAATCATATTTGGTGCTGACACAGTAGGCACAGTGTCAGGTTAACAATAGTGGCATTGAATGGACAGGTCACAGGTTGACGCTTGGGGTCAGGCAAGCACTGATGCGAGGAATTCAGGAATCCCTGGGTAGCATCTGTCCGACTGTCAGTGGGAGAGCCCTGAATCAGAATGGGCAACCAGTGGCCAGTAGGAAGTTATTTGAGGCCAAGTGTCAGCTCTGCCCAGTCTTTCTCTCCTCCACAGCACAGGGTACCAGTGCCTGGCATTCAGAGTCACAAGATACAGAGCACATCCAGACTCTGCCACTTAGTGTGCAACCTTGGGACCTCTCACTCAGCCTCTTTGAGCCTCAGCTTCCTCCTCAGCATAGGATGTTAGCATCATCTCCAGTCTCTGGAGGGGATTCAGGAAGTTGAGTCAGGACCCCTAGAAGAACTCACTGAATTTAAGTTCCTTGCCTTTAACACGGTCCTCCCCCCACCCTTGTCCCCTTGTCAGCAGGGAGGCAGTGGCAGGAACTTGCTCTGCTCAGTTTGCATGTACAGGAAATGCTCTTAAAAAAAAAGTGTATTTATTTCGAGAAAGAGAGAGCAAGCAAGCACGAGAAAGTGCACATGGGGGAGGAGCAGAGAGAGAGGGAGGGAGAAAGAATCCCAAGCCAAGAGCTCGAGGCTGGAATTCACAAATTGTGAGATCATGACCTGAGTGGAAACTAAGAGTCAGAGGCTTAACCAACGGAGCCACCCAGGCGTACCTCATGTACCGGAAGTGCTCTGAGGCTCAGCGGGCTGGGTCCTGCCCTCTCCAGGTAAGGGGACACGGCTCTCAGAGATGGCTGCATCCTGCTGTCCCTGCCCTGTCCGGGATCCAGGCCCTGCTCTCCTTCGCTCCTCAGGGTGACCCTCCCCTCCTCTCTGCTCCTGTCTGCTGCTTGCTGGGACATGTGGCAGCAGGGACAGTGCAGCCCCTTCCCCACAGCTCTCTCCCCTGCTCAGTCTCTGCACACTATCCTCCCCGGAGACTCTGAGCTTTTCTGGATCCTCCCCAGCGATAGGATCCGTCCTTCATGACAATGACCTGTAACTTCTCAAAGGTAACTCTGCTTTCCTCCCTCTCTCCTTTTGTTAATGGAAGGTTGAATATCCCTTCCATGTGTCATGTGGTATCCTATGTGACCCCCTGTTACAGGTTACAAGTGCAGGGGCACCTGGGTGGCTCAGTCGGTTGAGCGTCGGACTTCGGCTCAGGTCATGATCTCACAGTCCATGAGTTCGAGCCCCGCATCGGGCTGTGTGCTGACAGCTGAGCCTGGAGCCTGCTTCAGATTCTGTGTCTCCCTCTCTCTCTGCCCCTCCCTCGCTCATACTCTGTCTCTCTCTGACACACACACACACACACACACACACACACAAATTACAAGTTACAAGTTACAAGTGCATATTGAGTTTCTAGCCTACGACCACCACTCTGAGGCAACACAGTTGTGAGCAAGCCAAACAAGGAAATTTCATAGAAAGAAAAAAAGACCAAGGAAAAGGAAACATGTGAACAATATAATGTCAGCATGTAGTGAGTGCCATGAAATTAATAAGCACTGCCACAGGATGGAGAGAGCACTCAATGGGGTGTGAGAGTGGCTTTTTATTTTATTTTTTATTTATTTTTATTTTTTTTATTTTTTTAAAGTTTATTTATTTTTGCGACAGAGAGAGACAGAGCATGAATGGGGGAGGGTCAGAGAGAGAGGGAGACACAGAATCTGAAACAGGCTCCAGGCTCTGAGCTGTCAGCACAGAGCCCGACGCGCGGCTCGAACTCACGGACCGCGAGATCATGACCCGAGCTGAAGTCGGCCGCTTAACCGACTGAGCCACCCAGGCGCCCCGAGAGTGGCTTTTTAAAAGGAAGTTGTCAAGAAAGGACTCTGAGGAAAAGATTTTGAGCTGAGGTGTAAATGTTGAGACTCAGTAATTAAATTGGAGTTCTATTATATTTAGATTTCAACTTGGGGAGGATTAGAATTTTTATGTTATTAAATTCTTCCCAGCTAAGAACATGGTACTTCTTTCCATTTTTTTGTATCTTGACTGATCTTCTTCCATCCAAGTTTCTAGGTTTCTTCCTGTAGGTCTTACACTTTCTTGTTGCACTTAGGAGTTTTGTTATTGCCCCTGTGAAAATTTCCCGTTTCTACTTCTAGCTTGTTTTTGCTAGAATGGAGAAAATCTGTCATATAGATCTTCTTTCATGCAGCCTCCTTTATATCATCTTTCTGTATCCTCAGATTTTCCCACCACCCTGGCATTTGCTTCACACTCAGTAGTATCTGTCCATTGAATGACTGCTGTCCATTGGAACTGGCAATGCCTGAAGGCAGACCTCCCCTTTGAAGGGGGAGGAAGAAGCTTTGCGCTTACCTAGGAGATGAGGGGGCGCAACCTGATGTAATCGAAGGTAAGAACTGAAGTTTTAGATTTTCAGGGCATTGGGTTTGAGTCTTGACTCTACCACTTGCAAACTGTGTGAACTAAACAACTTATTTTTACTTAATTTTTCTAAACACCAGTCTCCTTCTCTATAAATGGTGCTGATAGTTTCTACTTTGTAGTGTGATGTAAAGGTTAAACAAGACAATAACAAGTACACTCAGGAAAGTGCTCTGGAGAGTAAGCTGTCACTAAATGTTGATCACTACTTAAAATTGTTTCAGAAGTGTTTATCTTTGACATTTAAACATTCCAGGATATGACAATTTGCGGGTCTTTTATCCTTCAATAATTATGTGCGGAATTTAGAGAACCATTTAGATTTTCAAATGCAGGACTCTTCCCGATTTAATACGATTTGCATCAGACTCACATATTTTGCTTTATTTTTTAGGAGGTTTCTTAAATTCTTACATTGGAATTTGGTTTTCTAACTGTATTTCCTTGCCCATTATTTTTATCTCTGTCCCTTTCATTTTAAATTTTGGAGAAAATTTCAAGTTTGTATTTTCAAACCGGATGATCTTTGCTGGAGTCTCCATGTTAATATTATTTGTACCTTATGTAGATTTTATAAGTTCACATTTTTCTGCTGAAATGTTTTAAATTTTTTTTTTAATGTTTTTATTTATTTTTGAGACAGAGAGAGACAGAGCATGAACAGGGGAGGGTCAGAGAGAGGGAGACACAGACTCGAAGCAGGCTCCAGGCTCCATGCTGTCAGCACAGAGCCCAGCACAGAGCCCGACATGGGACTTGAACTCACGGACCGTGAGATCATGACCTGAGCCGAAGTCGGACGCTCAACCGACTGAGCCACCCAGGCGCCCCTGAAATGTTTTAAAGTAAATTATAGATATCATATTACATCCCTAAATATTCAGCGTATATCTCTTTAAAAAAACCTTTTCCATGTGCCTTACATAGCATTTTCACACCAACCCAATTAATAATCATTTTTTTATTATTATCCACTCCTAGTTTATATTTAAATTTCTCCACTTATCCCCAGAGGTGTCCTTTTCAGTTGGTTTGTCAAAATAGGAATTTTATCCTGGACCTTGCATTGCATCTGGTTGTTATAAATCTTGTTATAGATTCTTCCTCTCTAGTAATTCATTTTTTCCCAACAGTGACTGACTGAAGTGATTATTCCAGTCTCCTCTTTCTCAAAGTCAGGTTCACTGACAGGGGCAGCGGCATCCCTGGGAGCTTGTTAGAAATGCAGATTATCAGACCCCCTCCCCGCCCCCAGACCCACTGAAACGCAAATCTGCATTGACTTGTGTGCCCCTGGTGACTCATATGCACATAAAAGCTTAAGAGACATTCCTGTGGTGTCCTACCGTTAGGACTTCTGTGAGTGTTTCCTTTTGAAGCCAGCTTCCTCTCACATCCTGTATTTCTGTAACTGGAAGTTATTCTAGCAGTTTGATAACATTTAAGTTAAATGTTTTTGGCTAAAACACATCATGTTATATTGTGTGTCATGATTGGCCGATACTAAGATTCACCACTGGATTTGTGAAATGATAACCTGATTCCTCCATTGTAAAGTCACATTTTCCCCTCTTGTGACCAGGAAAGAATCTGCGTGTTGTTAATTTGACATATACAAATACCCAGTTCCCCATCAACCATTCACTGAATGGCTTTACCCCCGTTTGATATCCTCTTTATTCTTACCTGAATCAATGCTTTACTTAGGGGTGTAAAGTGTTCCTCATATTGGTCTTAAACACTTGTTTTTAAGTGTTTTTTTTTCCTCCTAGGTACTTCGCCTTTTTCGTTTATAAATGGGTTATTCTCTTTCAAAACATCTCCTAACTGGATATTGTTTTTATATGTGGATAGACTGATTCATTTATGTTGATTCTACATGTTACTATTCTCACTAGTCTTAATGTTTTTCAGTTGACTTTCTCATGTCCTCCAGAAATCTTTTTTTGTACAATACTTATCAGATTTTAAAATCAGCATTATCCCTGCTTTATGATAAGATTTTGGAAGTTTGTCTTCTCTTTCTATATTCCGACTAGAAAAGGAGATTGCCAGGGCACCTGGGTGGCTCAGTCAGTTAAGCATCTGATTCTTGATTTTGCCTCAGATCATGATCTCAAGGTTCTAAGATTGAGCTCTATGCTGTCAGCGCAGAGCCTGCTTGGGATTCTCTCTCTTTCTCTCTCTGTTCTGTTCTGTCTCCCTCTCCCTCTCTCAAACTAATACATAAATTTAAAAAAAAAAAAAAAGGAAAGGAAAAGAGATCGTCTATCTTTTAAAGTTTGTGGGATCTCCTGTTCAACTCGGTGATCCTGACACTTCTTTAGGGAGCAGCTCTTTGACAGGTAGGCTATATTGTATTTTTGTTGGTTGTTTTCCACCGTCCCTGAAGGAGGATTACATTTGATCCTTGAACAATGTCAGGGATGGGGTGCTGAACCGCCCAATATGAAAATCTGTCCCTAACTTTAGACTCCCCCCAAACTTAACTATTAACAGCCTACTGTTGACCAGAAGCCTTACTCATAACATAAACATTCAATTAATACATATTTTGTATGTTATATGTATTATGTGCTGAATTCTTACAGTAAGATAAGCTCGAGAAAAGAAAATGTTATTAAGAAGATCATAAGGAAAACACATTTATAGTGCTGTGCTATAAAAAATCTCTTTGTTAGTGCAGAGCCCCATGTGGGGCTTGATCTCATGAACCATGAGATCAAGACCTGAGCTGAAATCAAGAGTAGATACTTAACCAACTGAGCCACCCAAGTGCCCTAACATGTATTTTTTTTTTTTTTTTTTTTTTTTGTGGAAGGTGGTTGGCTTATACTTTTCACCTCTACCAGGGTTAATTTTGGTACATCGTAGTCTCCAAGGATTTTTCATTTCATCTAGAATTACAAATTGATTTGCATGGACTCTAGCTAAATAGTCTTGTGGTTTTAAATAATTTCTTTTTCAGTTTATGTCCCCCTTGTCATTTCTTATTTAGTTTATTTGTGTGTTTCTCTCCCTACTCCTCCCCTTTTATTTTTGCTTGATTGGGTCAACAAGTGACTTGTCTCTTAGATTGATTTTTTCCAGTATATACAATTCACATACCATCCAATACATGCAAAGTGTGCAGTTCAATGGCTTTTATCATATTCTGTATTCACTGAATTGTACAAAAATCGCCATAATAAGTTTACAACATTTTCATCACCCCCAGAAAAAACCCTTCACTTCTTAGCTATCACCCCCATGTGTCCATCCCTCCAAGCCTTAGGCAGTCACTAATCTACTTGCTGTCTCTCTACATTTGCCTGTTTGGGAAATTCTATCGAAACTGAATTATACAATATGTTGTCCTGTGTCTGGCTTCTTTCACTTAGTGTAATGTTTTCAAGGTACACCCATGTTGTAGCATGCAGAAGTACTTCATTTCTTTTTAATACAAAATACTATTTCATTTTATGGATATGCTATATTTTATTTATCCATTCACCAGTTGATGGACATCTGGGTCATTCTCAGTTTTTCTGTTATGAATAATGCTGCTACGAACATCTGTGTACAAGTTTTCGTGTGGATGTACATTTTCATTTCTCTTGGGTATACTTAGGAGTGGAGTTGCTGGGTCATATGAGTAATTCTATGGTTAGCCTTTTGAGAAGCCTTTTGTAGACTGTTTCCCAAAGACACTGAAACATTTTACATCCACACTAGCCGTGTATAAGGGTTCCAAGTTTTTCCGACCCTCCACAACACTTCTTATCTGATTTATTGATTCTAGCCATTCTAGAGGTAGTGAAGTGGTGTCTCATTGTGGTTTTGATGTGTGTTTCCCTGATGGCTAATGACATGGAACATTTCTTATGTTCTTATTGACTGTCTTCTTTGGGGAAATGTCTACACAGATCCTTTGCTCACTTTAAAATCATAGTAGTTGTCTTTCTGAGCTGTGATTTTTCTTTTTATATTCCAGATGAAAATCTCTTATCCTATATATGATTCGCAAAATTTTCTCCCACTTTATGGGTTGTCTTTTCACATTCTTTTGACTTCCAGTAGCATGATAGACAGTTCTCCATCCCCTCACTTTCAATCTGAAGGTGTCCTCAGGTCTAAAATGAGTCTCTTGTAGACAGAAAATAGATGGGTCTTGGTTTTTTTTTTTTTATCCATTCTGATACCCTATGTCTTTTGGTTGGAGCATTTAGTGCATTTACATTCAGTGTTATTATAGAAAGATATGGGTTTAGAGTCATTGTGATGTTTGTAGGTTTCATGCTTGTAGTGATGTCTCTGGTACTTTGTCTCACAGGATCCCCCTTAGGATCTCTTGTAGGGCTGATTTAGTGGTGATGAATTCCTTCAGTTTTTGTTTGTTTGGGAAGACCTTTATCTCTCCTTCTATTCTAAATGACAGACTTGCTGGATAAAGGATTCTCGGCTGCATATTTTTTCTGTGCATCACATTGAAGATTTCCTGCCATTCCTTTCTGGTCTGCCAAGTTTCAGTAGATAGAT
This sequence comes from Panthera uncia, assembly GCF_023721935.1. Classification (NCBI taxonomy): domain Eukaryota; kingdom Metazoa; phylum Chordata; class Mammalia; order Carnivora; family Felidae; genus Panthera; species Panthera uncia. The sequence goes on from NC_064814.1 coordinate 45,590,825, forward strand.
CCGTCACTAGTCTTATCGGTCTCCTTTATATGTTAGAGCATGTTTGTCCCTAGCTGCTTTCAGAATTTTCTCTTTATCCTTGTATTTTGCCAGTTTCACTATGATATGTTGTGCAGAAGATCAATTCACATTACGTCTGAAGGGAGTTCTCTGTGCCTCTTGGATTTCAATGCTTTTTTCCTTCCCCAGATTAGAGAAGTTCTCAGCGATGATTTCTTCAAGTACACCTTCAGCACCTTTCCCTCTCTCTTCCTCCTCTGGAATCCCAATTATGCGTATATCATTACGTTTAATTGTGTCACTTAGTTCTCTAATTCTCCCCTCATACTCCTGGATTTTTTTAACTCTCTTTTTCTCAGCTTCCTCTTTTTCCATACTTTTATCTTCTAATTCACCTATTCTCTCCTCTGCCTCTTCAATCCGAGCTGTGGTCGCCTCCATTTTATTTTGCAGCTCATTTATAGCATTTTTTATGTCCTCCTGACTGTTTCTTAGTCCCTTGATCTCTGTACTAATAGATTCTCTGCTGTCCTCTATACTTTTTTCAAGCCCAGCGATTAATTTTATGACTATTATTTTAAATTCATTTTCTGTTACATTGCTTAAATCGTTTTTGATCAGTTCATTAGCTGTCACTACTTCCTGGAGTTTCTTTTGAGGAGAATTCTTCCGTTTCGTCATTTTGGATCGTCCCTGGAGTGGCGTGGAACTGCAGGTCTCTTCCCCTGTGCTGTCTGGAGTAACTTGCATTGATGGGTGGGGCCATAGTCAGACCTGATATCTGTCCCCAGACCACCGCTGGGGCCACAGTCAGACTGGTGTGTACCTTATCTTCCCCTCTCCCAGGGGCAGGACTCACTGTGGAGTGGTGTGGCCCCTGTCTGGGCTACTTGCACACTGCCAGGCTTGTGGTGCTGCTTCATTGGGATCTGGCGTATGAGCCGGGGTGGATCTGCATGGTGCACAGGGGTGGGAGGGGCAGACTCAGCTCGCTTTGCCTTGGTGGGGGGGGGGGGTCCGCTTTGGGAGGGGCCCCTCTTCCGTGGGCCTGTTGTCTATGCCTGGCTCCAGAGAGTCCATTCTGCTAGTCTTCTGGCGGCTTTCTGGGTTATTTAGGCAGATGTGGGTGGAATCTAAGTGGTCAGCAGGACGCGGTGAGACCAGCGTCCTCCTACGCTGCCATCTTCTTTCCCACATCTCTTTTCACATTCTTGATGGTGTCCTTTGAAGTACAAATGTTTTAAGTTCTGATGAGATGCAGTTTTGGGTTTTTTTTTTTTTTGAGTGTGCTTTGGTGTCATATCTAAGACACTATTGCCTAATCCAAAGTCATGAAGATTTATGTCTATATTTTCTAAGATTGTTATATTTTTAACTCTTACAGCTAGGTCTTTGATCCATTTTGAGTTACTTCTGTCTGATCTAAGGTAGGGGGTCCCAATTCATTCTTTTGCAGATGGATACCCAGTTGTCCCAGCACCACTTGTTGAAAAAGACCAAAAAACTGTTTTGTTGTTGTTCTCTGTTGTTTTTACTTTATTTGTTTTCTGATTTTAAACTCCACGTTTGCTTTAATGTTGTCCACATACAGTTTATTTTTGTTGTTCATTTTGTGTCAGATGTCTAATTCATGTATTATTTACTCTTACATAAGTGTGTAAGGCAATGAATTTTCCTTTGATTACTTTGATTATATTGCATAGACTCTGGTATACAGCATTGCTATTATTGTTTTCTAAAACTCTGAAATTCAGGTTTTTATTTCTCTTTTGGGCTTGAGAGTTAATAGAGGTATTTGAAACTTTTTTCCAGGTTGAATGGCTATTTTTGTTTTTTGACTTTGTTAATAATGTCTACTTTTGTTGCAATTTTGGCAAAGAATTGAGTTATTACTGCTTTGTGGAATTTTTTGAAGTTTTCTCTGTGGCCTTGTGTATTGTCTATTTTTTAGATGCTCTTTAGGAACTTGAAAGTAAAGTGTATTTATTACTATTACTGGAACACAGTGATATATGTTATATATACACATTTACATATACATACATATATATTTATACTTAAAATTCATATACATACATTCACACACATATCTTATTAATTTGTTTAGTATTCTCTGTTCTTTTTTTAAAGTGTTTTTAAGGATAAAATTTTTTTTGAGTAAACTCTACCCCCAATTGGGGTTTGAACTCATGACCCCAAGATGAAAAGTCATATGCTCTACCAACTGAGCCAGCCAGATGCCCCTCTTCTTATTTACTTTTTATTTTTATTATTTTTTTAACTTTTTATTTTATGTATTTATTTTTTTTAATATGAAATTTATTGTCAAATTGGTTTCCATACAACACCCAGTGCTCATCTCAACAGGTGCTCTCCCCAATGCCCATCACCCAATTTCCCCTCCCTCCCACCCCCCCATCAACCCTCAGTTTATTCTCAGTTTTTAAGAGTCTCTTATGGTTTGGCTCCCTAACTTCCCCCCCCTTCCCTTCCCCCATGGTCTCACTTGATCTACGTTGGAGGACGGATGTATCTTTCTAGACTAATAGCCCTGGCTCTCTGCTCTCCTTATACCTGGAGTGACTTCTCTGCTGAATTTTGGGCCTTAGCTTCTCTATTCTCATTAGGAATCTGATCACTTTCAGGAAAAACTCACTTTGTTTTGTTCTTCCACATTTCATGTTTTACTAATGCAGGCTCTTCCCCTGTGTGGTAGCCCATGATAGTCCAGCTAAGCCTGTGAAAGGGAAAATAGATTTAATTTTGGAGGAGTATTACAAAACTCAGTGAACACAGCTGAGATGGATTCTCCAACCTAGTCTTTTTCAGTAACAAAGATGATTCTTTTTCTCCATCTGACTGACCGACTCCATGACTAACCCTCAGTTGGTTCCACACATGGGAAAGTGCGATTTTCATGTATTGAGCCCTCTCAAGCACTGAGAGCACTTCCTGCTCAAAATAGCTTTTGTGGTCCTTCTAACATACAGAATAAAGTTCCAGATTCTTTACTTTCCATTCCAAACACTCCCATATTTGACTCTTAGTTCCCTTTCTAACATTCTCTTACATTACAATCCCTCCTCTACCTCACGCTCGAAACCTATCCACCCCATCTCTGACCCTGTCTAGGGCTTCCTACTGCCTGGCCTTTGTTCAAGAGTTTGCCTCGATAGGCTGCCCTCATCCATCTGCTAAGATCCTGAACTACATTTATGGCCCAGAAAGCCTTCCTTTTCTGCCTCAGTCTGCTTTGTCTCAGAAATGTGTGTGTGTGTGTGTGTGTGTGTGTGCATGTACACAACAAGTTTTGGAGATTTTGGAGATTGGAGATTATGGTTTCTTTTTTGTTATCACGGATAACTGAAGAAGAGTTACCTGTACATATCTTTATTAAAAAGCTGATTGTTAAATTGATTTCTGACAGAATGGATGATATGAAATTTTGGGCATGAAGGATCAGAACAGGTTGCCTGTGGTCTGAGAGTGATTTGTGGGCAGTTGAATGGGTAGAGAACCCTGAATCAAAATATTATAGGACTTAGGGGTACCTGGGTAGCTCAGTTGGTTAAGTGTCCAACTTCAGCTCAGGTCATGATTTCACAGTTTATGAGTTTAAGCCCCGCATTGGGCTCCGTGCTGACAGCTCAGAGTCTGGAACCTGCTTCTGATTCTGTGTCTCCCTCTCTCTCTGCCCCTTCCTGCTTGTGCTCTGTCTCTCTCTCTGTCTCTGTCTCTCTCTCTCTCTCTATCAAAAATAAATGAAAACATTAAAAATTTTTTTATAGGATTTCAACATAGCCAGTTATGTCTATCCCATTAGATTGAAAATTCTCCACAGGTAAGGATTATCAGTGTCTTATTTGCCTGGCACTCTACCAGGTCCAGAGCTGGTGCTTAGTCTCTGTGGAATGAATGAATAAATGAATGAGTGAATGAATGAAAACTTCTTGACGCCCTTGAGAGTATAGCTGAAAAAACAGAAATTACAACTAAAGAAATCTGGGACAGAACAGAGTGTGGAGAAATAAACCAGGAAAGAAATCTACTTTAGTTCTCTTAAACTGTGTCTCTCACACTTCCTAGCACATTGTATTTAGTAGGTTTTAATAAAAATATACAGTTCAGGGGCGCCTGGGTGGCTTAGTCGGTTAAGTGGCCGACTTCGGCTTAGGTCATGATCTTGCGGTCCGTGAGTTCGAGCCCCGCGTTGGGCTCTGTGTTGACAGCTCAGAGCCTGGAGCCTGTTTCAGATTCTGTGTCCCCCTCTCTCTCTGACCCTCCCCCATTCATGCTCTGTCTCTCTCTGTCTCAAAAATAAATAAACGTTAAAAAAAATTAAAAAAAAATATACAGTGCACACAATATGTGATCAGTACAGATACAATACGGTCATTCATTCTTCTCTCGGTCTCAGAGAATGGCATACCATTCAATCATCTAGAGTAAAGTATGTTTAGAGAGTTTTAATGGGTCTCAGTGGAGGTCTCTTTCCCTAGCTTCTGGGCTCATGGCAGGAGGGAACCAGACCAGCATCTTGGAGTTCCTCCTCTGGGGACTCTCAGGGCGGCCAGAGCAGCAGCGCATCCTCTTCCTGCTGTTCCTGTGCATGTATGTGGTCACCGTGACTGGGAACCTGCTCATTGTTCTGGCCATTGGCACTGACGCACGTCTTCACACACCCATGTACTTCTTCCTCGCCAGCCTGTCCTGTGCTGACATCCTTTTCACCTCCACCACCGTGCCCAAGGCCCTGGTGAATATCCAGACCCAGAGCAGGTCCATTTCCTATGCGGGATGCTTGGTCCAGCTGTACTTCTTCTTGACTTTTGGGGACATGGACATCTTTCTCCTGGCCACAATGGCCTATGACCGCTACGTGGCCATCTGCCACCCTCTCCACTATAAGATAGTCATGAGCCGCCAGCGCTGCACCCTCCTGGTTACTGCCTGCTGGGTCCTTACGAGTCTTGTTGCCATGACCCACACTTTCCTCATCTTTCGACTTTCCTTTTGCTCTAAGAAGATCATTCCTGACTTCTTCTGTGATCTGGGACCTCTGATGAAAGTGTCTTGCTCTGACACTCAGGTCAATGAGCTTGTGCTGCTCTTCTTGGGAGGAGCAGTCATTTTAATCCCCTTTATTCTCATCCTGGTCTCGTATATCCACATTGTTTCAGCCATCCTCAGAGTCCCCTCTGCCCAGGGAAGGCACAAAGCCTTTTCTACATGTGGGTCCCACCTTGCTGTTGTTGCCCTCTTCTTTGGGACAGTGATCAGGGCTTATCTGTGCCCCTCATCCTCTTCCTCCAACTCCATAGAAGAGGATACGGCTGCTGCTGTCATGTACACAGTGGTAACTCCCCTGCTGAACCCCTTCATTTACAGCCTGCGGAACAAGGACATGAAGTGTGCCCTGGCGAGATGTCTCAGGGGCAAAGTCTTTTTTTCCTTGGGCCAGTGACCTCTGAGCTGATACTGCAGGTGTCCTCCATGCCCTCCAGGGAAGTCTCTACCTCAGGCTTTTCTCTAGATCCTCACCTCAGAAGTCTCTACCTCAGGCTTTTCACTTCTGACACCCACATATGTCTATGACAACTCCCCTCCCTGAGTCCCTTCATGACTTTGATATTGTTAAGGAAAATCAAGATTTTGCTTCGTGCTTTAAAGTTAATATGTTAAGAGTTGCTTATTTATTCATTTATTTTACTTATCACTTTTCACAAGGAGAAATGTCTTTTGCAATGTTTCTAATTCTAAAAGTCCGTGCAGACTTGTATTCTAGTTCACTAAAATTCAATTAGCAAGGTCATGGAAAGTGGGCCAATGATCAGAATATTAGCAAGTAAGGTCAATATTGGATGGCAAAGAGTTTATGACTCTAAATAAATAAATATATATATTCTAAAATAAAGGGACTCCATTTTCTCTTGTTAAAATCCATTGAGTTTCACTCATTCCCAACTAGGGTAGGTATACAACCCATAATTCAGAATAGCCTTCAAGGTGATGGCCAGTTATGAGCTGGAAAGTTTTAAGCAAAAGGGTAGTGAGACAAGACACAGTCCCCATTACTGTAGGTTATCCCAAGGTTATAAATAAAGTTTGTTATCTCTACTCTCCACTGGTAGAATATATAAGACCTTCATGCCTGAAGGGTGTGAGTTCTTACTCTTGTCTTTTTGTAGCAGGTGACTGAAATTGTTCATTAACATTTATTACTGTACATGGAAGCACTAAGAAATACCCAAGTGAATACCCTAGGTTTAAGGCATATTATTTCCTGTCCCCAAGTAGTAGCAACCCTATCTTCCTGCTAATCATTGTCAATAGTCCTAGTTAGGAAAGTGACACCCATCTTTTCCTGTGGGCCTACTGTATAAGGAGCACAAAATGTCAGAAGGCAATCACAGCTTTTATTTAGTGGATTCCTTCAAGGGAGTGAGGTATTTACACTTTGTTCAAAACGGTAAAAGGGACAAAGGACTAGTGTCTAGAATGTATAAAGATGTTTCAAAATACAACAGTTAAAAAAATACCATCAGGAAATAAGCAAAAGATATGAACAAACATTTCACGGGGGATACACAGATGGCAAATAAGCACATGGAAAGATGTTCGGCACCATTAGGGAAAGGCTGATTGAACCACATTTGTCAGAATAGCTAAAATAAACAGTGGCAACATCAAATGCTGGTGAAGATCTAGAGAAACTGCACCAGTCATACTTTGCTGGTGGGAATGTAAAATATTACCACCAGTCTACACAGTAGTTTGGCAGTTTCTTATGAAACTAACATGCAGGTACTATACAACCCAACAATTGCATTCCCTGGAATTTATCCCAGAGAGAGAAAAACTTATGTTTATTAAAAAACCTGGACACAAATGTTCACAGAAGCTTAACTTTATCTTATTTTAACGTTTATTTTTGAAAGACAGAATGTGAGCGGAGGAGGGGCAGAGAAAGAGGGAGACACAGATTCCAAAGCAGGCTCCAGGCTCTGAGCTGTCAGCACAGAGCCCCTTGCGGGACTCGAACTCACAAACCCGCAAGATTATGACCTGAGTGGAATCAGATGCTCCACCGACTGAGCCACCCAGGCGTCCTGAAGCTTTATTTTAAAACCAGCAAAGGAGAGGCATCTGGGTGGCTCAGTTGGTTAAGTATCTGACTCTTGCTTTCAGTTCAGGTCATGATCTCATGGTTTCAGGAGTTTGAGCCCCATGTAGGGCTCCATGCTAATGGCATGGAACCTGCTTGGGATTCTCTGTCTCCTCTCTTTCTGTCCCTCCCTCCCTTGCACTGTCTCTGTCTCCCTCAAAATAAATAAATAAACTTGAAAAAAAAAGAAAACCAACAAAGGAGTAATACCTAGAATTTATAAGAAGCTTCTGCCAAAGGAAGATAGAAATAAAATCTAGAACAAAGATGGGTAAAGTATATAAGAAGGAAATTTCATAAAGAGAAACTCAAATTGTTAACAAAATATGAAGAAATGTTAAACCTCACTGGTAAATCAGAAAGTAATGGGATGATCTTTACACCAATTGGACTGTCAAACTAGAGTCTGATGATACTAAGTTGGTGAGAATATGAGAAAAGTAGAAACAGCATGTACTATGATGGGAAGGTAAACTAGTAGAGACAATCAAAAGAGCAATCTATCAGTCCTTGACAAAATTAAAATTAAATATGTCTAGCAAAATTAAAATTATATATATTTATAGATATATTTTTATATATTTTGATATAAACATACTTTTTCAAAACTAAAATTAACTATATAGAGCAAAATTAAAATTAAATGTATATATATGAGATATATATAAAATTCTGCTAAGTACCTATAGATTTCTCTCCTGATTATCTCTACTAGGATATACATTATAGGTATATATAGTGTATACATACACATATCCATCCATCAATGAATCTATCTATCTATCTATCTATCATTATCATCTGTCTATCTCCTATTACCTAGTAGCCTCATTCCCGGGTATATGCTTAAGAGAATATGTCTTAGAGTCTATAGAGAAACATACACAAGGCTATTCATCACAGTGTTATTTATAGCAGTGTGGAGTTAGGTGTTCACCACTTCGGCAAATGGATAAATAAAATCTGGTGGATACATACAGTGGACTACTAGGTAAAAGAAGTATCACTCTAGGTATACATAGAGCCACATGAATAGATGTTCTCTATAATTTTTTGAAGTGTGATTACAAATACATGGGCTGGTATATAGAATAAAAATAATTGTGTATCTACTATTCAGCTTAGCAATCTTAAAATGTCATTTTGTGTGTATGTGTGTGTGTGTGTGTGTGTGTGTGTGTATTTATTTAGTTAGTTAGTTTTAAGGTTCATTTATTTATTGTCAGAGGGTGGAGGAGAGAATCCCAATCTGCACTGTCAGTGCAGAGCCCAATGCAGACCCCAAACTCACAAACTATGAGATCATGACCAGAACTGAAATCAAGAGTTGGTTGGATGCTTCTAGCCCTTTATCTGATATGTCATTTGCAAATATCTTTTCCCATTCCATTGGTTGCCTTTTAGTTTTGTTGATTGTTTCTTTGCAGTGCATAAGCTTTTTATCATGATGAAGTCCCAATAGTTCATTTTTTGCTTTTAATTCCCTTGCCTTTGAAGATGTGTTAAGCAAGAAATTGCTGTGATTGAGGTCAAAGAGGTTGTTGCGATGAACCATGGGAATCTACCCCCAAAAACCAAGAGCACACTTGGCACACTGTATGTTAGCCAATTTGACAATAAACTATATTAAAAAAAAGAGTTGGAGGCTGAACTGACTGAGCCACCCAGGTGCCCTTGTGTGCGTGTGTGTGTGTGTGTGTGTGTGTTTAAATTAAAACATTAGAATTACAGTTGAGAGAACTTTTGAACTCCTAATCCCATGTTAGTTTTTCCTTCTCCAGGGGTAATCACTATCTTTAACTTTGTATTTGTCATTCTTATGCATGTTTTTATAATTTTACTTGAAAGTTGCGCACCCACAAAAGGAGTTAGCATTGTTTTTCATATTTCAAAATTTTATTTCAATGGTATCATCCAGTATGTATTCTGAAACTTGCTATTTTCACTCAGATTATGCCCTTGAGATTTGTCCATGTTGATCCACATACTCAAGTTCATTATTTTTCCTGCCGTAATAGGTTTATGCTACTATTTGTCTACCTATCCTCCTGTTGAAGGATATTTCGGTTATTTCTAGCTTTCACCATTGTAAACTATGCTGAAATGAACTTTCTTGTACATTTCTCTTTGGGTACGTGAATGAAAGTTCTCTAGAGTATATTGATAAGTATGAATTGCTGGAAGGAGGGCGAGGTGCACCTTAAATCCTACTAGTGCATGCTGTTGGTGCTTTTCACTGGTTGGTTCATCCCTGCCTACCAGCTGCTGTGAATGTTGGCTGCTAATGACTTATGACTGCCCTTTCTCTGGTGGTAGAAGTTAAGCACCCCCCTCCCCCTTTTACTGCCCTGGGAAGTAGAGGGGGATCCAGTGGCCAAGGACTGGCTGACACTGGGTGGACAAAGCTAGCTCCTTACCTCTGGATGGATTTGATTCATTGGATGCAATTTATGTTCTTGAGTTCCTCTGAAGACCAGGCTGAAACTAATATACTGAGTCCCTACTTACCCCCATCTTCTTCTGAGGGCACTCCTTCGATAGACCACTCTCACAATTCCCATAAGCCAGGGAACCTGACCCAAGGTAATAATAATGTTTTGTCAAAGACTCTCCAAAATGGTTGTATCAATTTATGCAGTTGAGCTGAAGCTCAAAGGCTGAGAAAGAGAAAGCCATTCAAGGAGTTGAGGAAAGAGTTCCAGGCAGAGGGAAAACAAAGACAAAAGCTCTGAGATGAAATAGCTCTGTAAATTCAAAGAACTGAGAGAAAGTCAGTACCGCTGAAGTTTTGGGAACAATAGAAAGAGAAGGATAGTGGTTGGGCTTGTAGATACGTGTAGGAGTGAGGCCAGGCAGGACTTATAGGCTGTTTTACATTTTTTCTAATAGTAATAGGAAGTTCTTGAGATGAGTTAAGCAGGAAAGTGATAGGGACCAGCTTAAGCTTTAAGAAAATTACTCTGGTGTATATAGAGAATGGATTGGAAAGAGGTAAGAGAAGCAGGGAGTTGGTGTCCATAGAGCAAGGAGAATGGATCATAAAAAATAGTGTTAGTGCAAAAAGTAAGAAACATGATGGGATCTACAACATAATATTCTTTGTGTATATAAAACACACGACATACAAACAGATGTATTCTTCGGGGATACATGTGTATATCGAAGTGGCTGCCTATGTAGGGGAAAAAGAAGTGAGTGGAGATTGGAGCTTATAAAAGACAATGAAGCCAGAGACATGCTTTGCAAGGAATGGAGGTGATAATGTGCCTTGAATCGGGGTCTATAATTTACTCAATTCTACACCCAAAGAAAACAAAAATCGAGACAGCAGCAAACCACCACTTTCCCCACCACTATTTTCCCTCCCTTGGAGATCCCTGTTTGGAATGGGGAAAGGTCAAA